>NW_011495015.1:3053271-3066561 GCF_000754665.1 Bison bison bison
CCACCCCATCCCCAGCCAGTGTTAAAGGGCCTTCACTGTTCAGGTATAGCAGAAGTTCCCGGACTTTCTCTGTTCCCGAGCTCTCAGAGTTTCAGCCATAATTTTCAAGGTGCACCTAGGGCAAAGGAAATAGCTCATCGCTCTGTTTATTAATATCTAAATAACTTAATAGCAGTCATTTGCATGATGTCCAGCCCATGTCACTGTGTTTCCCTTGAAAATGAAAATATTTGGCAATACCCGAGAAACTGGGGGAGAGATAAATTGGGAGACTGGGATTGACATATACACTATTCTATATAAAGGGCTTCCCCGGCAGTAAAGAATCCACCTGCAATGCATAGCCACAGGAGATGTGGGTTAGATCCCTGGGTTCGGAAGAACCCACTCCAGTATTCTTGCCTAGAGAATCCCATGGACAGAGGAGCCTGGCGGGCTACATAGTCTATGGGGTCACAAAGAGTCAGACACGACTGATATGACTTAGCATGCACATTCTATATAAAATAGATAACTAATAAGAACTTGTTCTATAGCACAGGGAACTCAACTCAATACTTTGTAAAGACCTATATGGGAAAATAACCTTAAAAAATCCGAATATATATATACATATATTTACACAATATTGTAAATCAACTATACCCCAATAAAAATTAAAAAAAAAAAAAGAAAAGAAATGTACTACCATGTTCCAGGGTGCCCTAGCACACAGATTGGGAACCAGGGCCTTAGCAATTAACTGCTCTTCTCTTGAGCATAAACTGCACATAAAGCAGGAATGCCACATGGTGCCATACATCCCGGCTCTCTGCCACTTCCTCCTTTAATAGCCAGAGAAATACCTTGGCAGTGCAGCAATGATGACCACCGCAGGTGAGACAACAGTGAGCCAGCCTTAGAGCAACCTGAGCAGAAGGAGACCTGTATCTCTGTGTCTTGAAAACAGACAGACAGACATGTTTGAGTGAGCAGCGCAGACCCATGAAGACAGGCTGAAGCCTGGAAAGCGCAGTGATGATCCGTTCACCCAGGGGCGCCAGCAAGCAGCTGTACCACGTGACACAGCAGGGCTCCCCGCAGCCTCCAGGAGGGACTTGCAAGCAACAGCAGGTGTCTGCCTGGCTCTCAGTCGGCCTGGGCGAGGCACCCAGGGCCACCAGGCCTTTTCCTTTTCACCACAGCCCCAGGGAGAGCCATATCTGAGGTGGCCTCTTGTTTTTACTATAAATGGCAAGGAAAAGTTTTTAACCTTAGTAATTGGACCGGAAAGTACAAAGTACAACTGAATTTTATATTTTTTAATTGAAGTATAGTTAATTTACAATGTTGCGTTAGTTTCGAATGCACAGCAAAGGGATTCAGTTATACATACAGGTGTGTGTGTGTGTTCAGTGGTGTGCAACGCATGGATTATAGTCCATTAGGCTTCTTTGTTCATGCGATATTCCAGGTAAGAACATTGGATTGGGCTGCCATTTCCTTCTCCAGCAGATCTTCCCAACCCAGGAATAAAACCCCAGTCTCTTGAGTCTCTGCACTGGCAGGCGGATTCTTTACCACAAGCACCACCTGGGAAACCCTTATCATCCTGAAGTGCTTAGGTAGGGAGGGTGGTAGCCTTGGCCCCTATGGCCTCCCTGCAATTCATTCCAAGAGAAGAACATCAGTGAGATGAACGCTGCCCAGAGCTGCACGCGCGTGATGGCTGCCCTGAGCCCAAATCGCACGACTTCTGAGAAACACACAGTACAAAGACAAGTCCAGCCTTACAGTGTGACCTCAATTATACTACTGGAGATGGTTCTATCCATCATACTGACCAAAATGCTTCCCTGGACAGGCACGCATCACTTCACAGAGTAGATTTGACCAACAGAAGAGACAACATTTATAAATGGAATCTTTTAAAATCCCAAACCCCAAAAGTTCTTTCGTTATAATAACAGGCATGTGTTATATTTTCATTATAATAACAGGCATGTGTTGTATTTTATCCACTGTGCAAGTCTAGGCCTATGTAGTCATCAACTGTCAATTACCAGAGGAGAGCAGGGAAAAACATGCTTGGTCGCTCAGTCGTGTCCGACTTGAACAAAATCTCTACATGTTAAAGAATTTTTTCATGACTTAAAATGAAAATAATGGTTCTCACATGATAATGGTATTCAGATTCCAGATGACACATTTATCATACTTATATTATTATTGATATATTATCATTTACAGAATAATTATTCATTTTATATTAAAATGTCAATATTTATAATTTATTGGAATTCTATCCTTTATACATATTGCAATTTATGATGAAAAACTTTGTATTCAACTTGTAAGTGCATGAGGGGAATACATTATTGCTTAAAAAATTTCGAGTTTGAAGACAACCAGATTGAAGGCTCACAGTGTCAACTCTCCAAGCCACGTCAACTCTGAGACTCTGGTTTCTAAGCACTAGAGCATCAGATAAATATCCCTTAACCAACAGAACACCACTTCCTCTCCTGTTAACAGGGGCATTTTCCAAAGGCAATACTAGTCCAGTTACAGACTCTTTGGAAAAAGGGATCCATTCCTCAAAATCTGAAAAATACTGGGGCTTCCCTGGCAGTCCAGTGGTTAGGACTCTGCACTTCCACCACAGAAGGAACTAAGGTAAGATCCTGAAAGCCAAAAAAAAAAAAATTCTGGAAAACACCACAAAATATGAAAAACACCACAAAGGGATTTCTGCTTCCCACAAAGATGGAGTAACACAGGCCAGATTTATCCCACAAGGAACAAATAAATTACAGACAAAACACAAGAAACAACAGCTTACAAGATGCTGGATTCCTGGGAATGAAGGACACTGGTCCTTGAAAGATGGGTAAGAAAGGAAGTGAACCCTACAATCGCCCGTTACTCCCTTGGGAGGGTCTCCAGGCTGCACGCAGGCAGGGTCATTCTGGAGTCCAACACATGCCCTGGGTTGAAGGGACAGACAGAAAGAGTCTGGAGAGGGCAAGGTGGTTAGGGTTTGCAGGACAGGGCACTGGAGAAAAGGGAGCTGCCCAGACAGTGAGCTCTGGAGACTCACAGCGCATCCCCCTCAAGGGCCTACCTGAGTATTCACCAGCACGTGAGGAAATCACCCACGGCTGGAGCAATAAAAGCTAAGATAAATTTTTAACATCTATCTAATGAGCTAATGAGTGCTTGTGTGTGCTTAGTTGCTCAGTCGTGTCTGACTCTGTGACCCCATGGACTGTAGCCCACCAGGCTCCTCTGTCCTTGGGGATTCTCCAGGCAAGAATACTGGAGTGAGTTACCATGCCCTCCTCCAGGGGATCTTCCCAACCCAGGGGTTGAACCCAGGTCACCCACATTGGAGGCAGATTATTTACCAACTGAGCCACCTATGTAATATGAATTATGAAAAAAACTGAGAAAGTAACAGAAGAGACCAAAGAAATAATACAAGAAAACCGTCCAGAGTTGAAGGCACCTGTTCTCAGTGAAGAGAACCCAGGAAGGTCCAAGCAGGAGGAAGGTATCAAGGGTCTCCATCTGGACAAGAAGATCCTGGGAGCCAGGTCCTCTGTCTTAAACACTAGAAGCATTTCTTTGTGGATACCAGAAATGTTGCATTTAAAGGATACTCCTACTTAAACCAGAGTATGGAAGGAAAGCAAGACGACTCTGTCCTTGAAAAACGGCCTTACTGGCTACTGAATCCAAGCTTGTATTCTGTCAATCTTAATGAAGTTTCCACTGCAGATGTGTTCTTGAGATCACAACACACAAACGAGCACCTCCTGAATATCTTTAAAGTTACACCCACCTTCATTCTCTTTCCTCTCCTTTCTCTCTGCTCCTTCCACCCCAACTCCTTGACCCCTCCTACTTTCATTTCCATGTAAAACCTTGGTGATTGGCCTTGGCACCTGTTTATCTTATGGGAAAATTGTATAAGAGATCCTCCAGAAGGGAAACCTCACCAAAGTGGGCATGATCTGCCATCGTTTGCGAGTCACAGGGGTTCATGCATCAAATGATGTCTCTCAAAAGGTGTGGCTCAGACACTGTCAGCTGCATTCTACGCGAACAGCACAAACGAGCTGGCTCAGGTGTTAGAACACCCTCCTCTCTGGTCCAGTCCGACCTCAGACTGACAAGTTCCATGTGTGCCTCTACACGCCTGCTCTTCACTGCCATTTCGCACCCCTCCACGCACTGTGTATAGTACCCTGCACTCAGTCTTCAAAGAGCTAGACCCAGTTTCTCCTTCACAAGTAAGTGCACTTTGAACAAGTATCACTACAAAAGAAAAAAAAAAAAAAACAACAACTTTGGAAGTCTCAATATTCAGCGGTAAAGTTGGCAACTAGATATTTTAAATTCTGGGCTGATTACCCAGCTCTCCCATTCTGCTTTGTAGAGTTTTATTTTCATACGTGCCATGAAAATCCCTCACATTCTGTCCCCTAAGGGAAGAGAAAGAACCCACCTTTTGATAAACAGCTGCAGGAGATTCCAGGGGCAGATCGAGCCCCTTCTGCCCTAAACCCAGGGAGCTTAAGATCTAAGAAGAGGCTCACTTCCCACTGTGAAGATCATTCTTCACCCACATCCAACAAAGCTTAATGGGGCTGGTGCTAGGAACCTTGACTGCAAAGAGAAAAGCAGCTTATAAGAAAGGCTCCTGCTTACGGAAGGAGAGAGAGAAAAGGAAAAGCAAGAACAGCACACAATGGACTTAACAGAACCAACAGCCTCATTAAAATAATAAAAATGAACTTGAAAAGTCACTTGCAAAGCTGAAATTAGGGGAAAAACAAGCCTTAAGGAAAGTAAAGGATGTCCACAGAAAAGCTGGGATTCCAGGACTGCTGCTGCTGCTGCTGCTGCTAAGTCGCTTCAGTCGTGTCCAACTCTGTGACCCCAGAGACGGCAGCCCACCAGGCTCCCCCGTCCCTGGGATTCTCCAGGCAAGAACACTGGAGTGGTTGCCATTTCCTTCTCCAATGCATGAAAGTGAAAAGTGAAAGTGAAGTAGCTCAGTTGTGTCTGACTCTTAGCGACCCCATGGACTGCAGCCTACCAGGCTCCTCTGTCCATGGGATTTTCCAGGCAAGAGTACTGGAGTGGGGTGCCATCGCCTTCTCCGATTCCAGGACTAAGTGTCCACAAGTAGACCGCATCTCATTTACCTAACAATGTTATCGTGGAGATGGGGGTGCTAATGAAAGCCCATTAACCTGAAACGATTTAATTCATTTTGTCTTGATTGGCAATCAGTCGACAAGGGCCTTGATGGACAGGATCTATCCAAGAAAAGTTTCAGAGTCAGAGTTCACGGTCACTCCAAGGTCATATGCTAGAATTTCATTTTATAAAAAGTAACCCCAGATGTTAACCCATCTGGGGTCTCTCATCTAGAGAGACCATGTAAGCATGTAAGCAGATGGGCCATGTAAGCAGATGGGCTAGGGGGTCCCTGGAGAAAGAGAACCAGGCATGGCTTTCATGAAACAGAGAAGCCAGTTTGGGATCTAAGCCAGTTTGGGATCTAAGCCTGGCCACAGTGCTTGCCCTTGAACATGTCTCAGTACCTAACGATCTTAAGGGTCAATTCAGTCAGTTCAGTAGCTCAGTCACGTCCAGTTCTTTGGGACACATAATAAGGGTAGGGAAGGAGAAACAAGGAGGGAGCAGTCAAGAAACAGTGGTGCAGCCTTGGGGCAGGGCCCTGGGTCCTCAACCGATACCTTTGAGTTCTGCAGGAACTAAGGCCCCTACCCAGGTGGAGGCTGGAAGGATGATGCTGATCCTCCTGACTTCAATCAACTAAAGCCCTGACTCTTGTCAACCACTGCCTCAATTTTATGCCAAATTCTCTGCTCAAGGCCCCTCATGAATATGCATGTTCCCTTAGTTTAAAACTTCCCCTATTTCGCCATTCGGGGAGATACCGCTTTGAGAGAGATCTCTGGTGTTCTCCTTACTTGCGGCAAATAATTCCTTCCTTCTCCTGATTTGGCTTGGTTATGTCTACTGGGTCAATATCTGCAACAAAGGGAACCCAGTTTGGGGGTAACAGCCAAACATGTGCTGGCTATATAAATCCTGGCTATATAAATTCTTTCAAGTGCTATAACTGGAGGATAGTACTCCCTGTCAAAAAAAATCACTGCTGGTGTCACGATGCCACAGGGAAGACAGGCCCTGGGCCCTCAACCTTAGCTCTCAGCCCACACTTGGCAGCCTGGGCCTGGCTACAGCCATGCTGCAGACACCTTGGCTTTTTAAATGGTACTGCATGCCATGCATGACTGGGCTTCCCAGGCAGCACTAGTGGTAAAGAACCCACCTGCCAATGCAGGAGGCATAAGAGACATAGGTTCAATCCCTGGGTCAGGAAGATCCCTTGGAGAAGGAAATGGCAAGGTACTCCGGTATTCTTGCCTGGGAAATCCCGTGGACAGAGGAGTCTGGTGGGCTACAGTCCATGGAGTTGCAAAGAGGCCCCTCTTGCTTCTCCCCTGCTCCCTGCTCCCTGCAGAATGCTTCATGCAACCTGATGGATGCTTGCATATTTTATTTCTATAGAACCGTTTCCGGAAGCTGCAACCTGATTTGTGGCAATTCTGGCCCAATACTGATCGAAAAAAAATGCTGAGCAAAGGCAGAGTTGAACAAAGTATTCAATTGTTCAGGAAAAAAAAATGTGAACTGTGGATAAGTATTGATTTTTATTCATTGAAAATGAAGTTAAATTTCTCTCTCCATTGAAAAATAGCATAAAATATAAAAAGTATTGAAAAACAGAGTGGACTTTGATAAAAAATCTAAACTTTTCATAGGAAAAAAAAAGTTGCTTAGGAAAATATATCCTCTGGTTGAAGCCTATTTCAAACAAGATGGGCTTGACAAGAACAATGCATTCTACTGAGTCATGTAGTTTAGAAAATTTGCTAAAATCATTCCACAGTTGTAATGCCCCCCACCAAATTCCAGAGACAGCATCTCCCAAAGTCTATTCAATTTGCAGCCTCTCTTCCTCTCTGTTTCTCTCTTGCACACTCACACAAACACACACACACACACAAACTCATACATTACTAAGTAGGTGTCTTTCTCAGGAACTCAGTTCACACTATTGCTGGCACCTCTGAAGCTTTATGAGTCAAGTGCTAAAGTACATAGCCAACTGCTTACAAACAGGCTTTGCCCAAGAAAATTCATTTGTAAGCAGGTACCTAGAGATCATAACAAATGTTCTTAGGGAAACTAGGTATTTCAGGTAATTTGCATCCCCAGGCAATTCACCATGACTCACATGACCCACTGTGTGCCCAAGGGTTAGTGTTGTCACACACTCATCACTAAACGTGATCACCAAGTGACAATGCCAACCGGGCAAGTGCCCTTGCATTTGGGGGACCTGGCTCCATCCACACCTCAACGCTTGCTTGCACAGGGCAGTCCCTGAGGCCAGAGAGGCAGGGACCGGAGCTGAGGGAGGGGATACAAAAAGAGTTGCCGGGCGGAGGGGTGGTGGGAGGTGTTTTTGCTCTTGTGGGTCTCTAAAAGTAGGCATTTCTGATTCCAGCTGCTTCTCCAGCTGCCATTTTTATTCCCCACTCTCAGATTCCACCTCCGTGCGCCCTGCCCAGACCCGGGAGAGCAACACGGTGCCCAAGAGCAGCCGTCTAGAAGAGAGAGTGCTTCATAGGAGCTGTCCACCCTTCCAAGCTCTCTTTGTATATTAGCCCCCTGGACCCCAGGGAAGAGACAGGGCTATAACTTGCAGATGAGAAATGGGGCCCAGAGATGCCAAGGAGCCTGCTGGAGCCACAGAGCAGGAACTTGAACCCAGACCCACTTCAGAGCAGGCTGCCTCCCCCACGTTGCCCTGGAGGCATCCAGAGAAGACTGGGTGATTCCTGGAGGATGAAGTCAGGGAAAACAGGCTCTAGGGACTGAGACTGTCCCTCTACCTCTTAAGCCCTGGGGCCCTTCACTGCTCAAGGTAGGTAATGATTACAGAGAATTAAATGTGCAGGAAAATAATAGCACATCAGACTCAGAGCAGGCACTCTAATAATTGGCTACTATTATTATTATTTAAATCTGAGCGTCTAAGAACAGCTTCCATTTCTTCCAGTGAAGAAAATACTATAAATCAAATGTGAATATCTTTCTACATAGTTCATATTGACTTTTAATATCATAGAATATTAGAGACATAATAGTAACAAAGCTAAGAAAATATTCTTTATTCAAAGAAATTTCTCACTTCTCATGTTTAGAATTGAACTGCATGCCCAACTGACAGAAAACCTGCTGCAGGATCACCTGAGATCATCTGCTGCTGCAAAATATAATTTCAGGCTTCTCTGGTGGCTAAGCAGTAAAGAACCCACCTGCCAATGCAAGGGACACGGGTTTAGGAAGATTGTCTGGAGAAGGGCATGGCAACCCAGACCAGTATTCTTGTCTGGGGAATTCCATGGACAGAGGAGCCTGGTGGGCTACAGTCCACGGGATTACAAAAGAGTCAGACGTGACTCAAGAGACTAAAACAACAGATGTATTTTCAACCATTCGACTTCTGTCCTTTGTCAAACAGGAAGATTAAGCAGAGCAGGAACAGAATCGCAAGTCTTTTCACCAAATTCAGGCCCATTTTCTACCTGAGTCCAAGAAGACTCAATGAAGAATTAAAAATTACACAACTTCTTGCTTTAAACCTCACAGAATTCTCTTGAGAAGCGCAGGCAGCATTTTCTCTACATTTTCCACATTCGTCCAATTACCTGGAAACACAGAGTTTCCTGGAATCGCTTCCCAGAATCTCCCGGTGAAGAAGAGCTACTTCCCCACAGGCACCAGTCGCCTCTCTGCCACCAGGGATGGTGGCTTCCTGGTCTGTCCGCCCACCTCTCTTCTCCTCTCGGCTTTGGAAACACTTCCTGATACATTTCTCATTCTTCAAGGGAGTGTAAGAAAATATTAAAAGGGAACATGAAATTCCACTCTGTCAAGTTTATTTTTACGGCACAGATTTGATGAAATAGATAAGAAGGAAGAAATACTGGCAATTAGGAGGTTTAGGGGAAATGCCTTTAATAAAACCATCCAAGCTCCTCCCAACACCCTCGACAGACCGACTCCCAGCATGTTATGAATGTGAATGGGGCCCTGGGACACAGGAAAACCCATCTTTTCCTGGGAGAGCCACAAAAATTTACTAGTCAATCATTAAACTTAGAAAAGAATGTTAAGAATCTGAAACAGAAAAATAAAAGGCAATGCCTGTACCTCTAGAGTACTTAATTATGTGAGGCAAGACTGACACCCATGAGACAGACAGTAACTTGTGCAGACTTCACCCACACGGAGTCAAATGTAAAAACAAAGTCAAAAATTACACACAGTCAAATATTTATATCTATTTCCTCAAGCACATAAACCCCCCCAAACACAACAATCAAAGTCTCAGTAGCTCAGGCTGCACTGATTTTTCACTTCTCAACAGAGTGGTGCCATTTTTGGTCATTTGGGGGGCTTTCTGGGTGGTAAAAAAATCACAAAAATAACTAAGACTACAACAAAAAAGAAAAAAATCAGGCAACCACCTTTTAGGAAAGGATAAATTTTTTCTCAGATGCCTTTTCAATATATAAGTGTGTGCTAAGCTGCTTCAGTCGTGTCTGACTCTTTCCAACCCTATGGACTGTAGCCAGGCAGGCTTGGCCATCCACTGGATTCTCAAGGCAAGAATACTGGAGTGCGTTGCCATTTCCTCCTCCAGGGGATCTTCTCGACCCAGGGATCAAACCTAGATCTCTTATGTCGCCTCCATTGGCAGGCGGGTTCTTTACCACTATCACCACCTTTTAATCAAGATTTTAATCAAGCATTCTTGATAGAGGAATACATAAGGTAGGAGAAGAGAACAGAGCATGTGGATCAGTAGCAATCAAGCTCTTTAAAAGCCTACAGGTATCATATGTGTGCGTATAACTGCATCACTTTGCTGTACACCTGAAACACAATATTGCAGATAAAGAAAATAAAAATTAAAAAAATTAAAAAGACATGGAACAAATAAGTGTCGTCAAATAACGCACAAGGGCTAAGAAGTTCAGAAAAATTGTGTTTAAACTTGTCGCCAAGAGGAAGAGTGGGGTACAAGCTCAATTCTCAAAACTATTTGGACTTTAATAATGTTTCAGAAAGTTTTTCTTTCAGTTGTAGTGAGATTGATGTGAAAGAGATTTAGACAAAAGCACAGCAGGTTATTGAAGAGGTTCAGAAAATCTAAAAAGTCAAACAGGTTGGTAGCAATCATTCTGGAAAGAAATGGGTAAATGAGGAACCCTGGTGACTTCAGAACAGGGGGACTGAGCACAGCGGAGAAGCTAAGATGATGAGGTCAGTTTCAGAGATGCTACGTTTACAGAAGAAGACTTAGCCAGAGTTAAACGTTAAAAAACAAGGCTGTGGGGACTTCCCTGGTGGTCCAGTGGCTAAGACTCTGAGCTCCCAAAGCAGGGGGCCCAGGTTCCATCCCTGGTTGGGGAGCTAAGTTCCTACATGCCGCAACTAAAGATCTCATATACCGCAACTAAGACCCAGCCCAGCCAAATAAATAAATACATATCACACACACACACACAAAAAGCTGGGAACGTGGAACGAGAGAAAGGTGTCAGATTCAGAGCTGTTTTTCTAAGAGTCATTTTCAGAGAAACGTGAATGAAGGCTGAGTCGGGAAAAGCAGAGCTTCCCAATAGAAGATGGTAAAGACTGGAGTGATTTCAAGTATTTCTGTCACTTTCACATAAATAAAACCAATCAGAGAAATAACCACAGTCTAGTATATTTTCCATTTGCTCAATAGGAAATCGTGCCCTTAGAAGAGTCGAGATGGCCCATTTACAAACGTGAAAGCACAAACGGCAGAAGCGCTGGGAGCAGGATGTCATTACGTCCTCAATGTACGAAGAGCATGGAATTATCCTAAAGCACATCTGTATTTAAATGAAGATAATATGACTGAGAAGGATTTACTGGAAGTGAGATTAAATCTGCTGACAGAGACTGAAAGAGACCGTCAGTTGCTTAAGGGAAGAAAGCGATCTCAAATAAAAGCATGATTTTATTTCACTTTTATAGGAACTTTAATTAAATATTTCCCTTTTCAATGTCAGGCAAATGATATTCATTACCAAAAGCCTTGGTGCTGATTTTAAAGGATAAGTTTGCAGAACACAAGCGTGGACATGTTAAGATTTCAAATCCAGGTCCATTTGTAGAAAGCAATCTAGTGGTAAAGAACCTGCCTGCCAATGCAGGAGACATAAGAGATGAGGGTTTGATCCCTGCGTTGGGAGGATCCCCTTGAGGAGGGCATGGCAATCCATTCCAGTATTTTTGCCTGGAGAATCCCAGGGACAGAGGACCCTGGTGGGCAACAGTTCCGAGGGTCATAAAGAGTCAGAAGGCAATCAGAGACTAGCAATTAATATGAGAGTTCAGATTCACACTGATGATAACACAGGATAAAGAAATTCAAGCAATGCACCCATCTGAGCTGGTTTAACAGAAATATGGTGACAAAGCTCCTCACAACTCTCAAAACACACAGTTACTATCAGAAGCAAACTTTCAAAACATCATCGTCTAAAAATCAGAGTAGACAACTATGACTCTGGCCTGTTCGTGTATCACATGTGGTCCCTGGCCACAGAGATGGGCTCAGGAAGGAGCACGGGACTCAATACTAGGACTTCTCCTTGAACTTTTGGTCCCCCGCTTGGTGCTGGTTGGCTTAGAAAATGCTGGTCATTGCTGATAAGAAGGCAGAAGTCACACATACTAGTACTCTGTCTTTGCACAATTATGCCCATTAGGGTAGTACACAAGGGTAGCAGCATCATTCCATGACAGCTTAAAAGTCGAAATAACCCAAACATCTAGCAAGCGGAAGATGGATAAACAAAATGAGGTATTTTCATACAGGAGGATCTTCAAGCGATGTAGATGAACTAACTACAGTTACATAACTATCTTGAATGTTAATGTTGAGAAAAAAATCTAGTATATAAGCCAGCAGAGTGGAAGATTCCATTTAGACAAAGCTCAAAAGCAGACAAAATTGAAATGGACTGAGGTGTGCGTGTGTTAAAATTATCTTTATAAAAGCAATAAACTTGAGAAGCTAAACTCAAGACACTTGTTACATCCAGGGACAGGGAAGGCAGTTGTGAATGGAAAGGATAAGTGCTCTGGTATGAGATTTCTTTGATTTGGACAATGCTCTGTTTCTGAGTTATGGCTAAGTACCATAGGTATTAAATGGTACTTGCATGCTGCACAGTAAGTCACTTCAGTTGTGTCCGACTCTTTTCGACCCCCTGGGGTGTAGCCAGTCAAGCTCCTCTGTCCATGGGATTCTCTAGGCAAGAATACTGGAGTGGATTGCCATGCCCTCTTCCAGGGGATCTTCCAGATCTAGGGATGGAACTCACGTCTCATGTCTCCTGCATTGGCAGGTGGGTCCTTTATCACTAGCACCACCTGGGAAGCCATATTTAATGATACATTCATATTTTAATCATTTTATTGTAAGTATATTTCACAATAAAAATGTCTTAGAGACACCAAAACTTAATACCACATAAATAAATACATAGGATATCTCAATGAGAGCCTACACTGAGGCAGCTTGAATACTGGATATTGTTTCCTCAAATTTCCACATTAAAAGTTATTACAAATATATATAAAGTTATTACAAATAAACAAAAATGAGTGATCTTCATCTATGATCATTCAGTTCAGTCCAGTCGCTCAGTCGTGACCGACTCTTTACAACCCCATGAATCGCAGCATGCCAGGCCTCCCTGTCCATCACCAACTCCCGGAGTTCACTCAGACTCATGTCCATTGAGTCAGTGATGTCATTCAGCCATCTCATCCTCTGTCATCACCTTCTCCTCCTGCCCCCAATCCCTCCCAGCATCAGAGTCTTTTCCAATGAGTCATCTCTTCTCATGACGAGGCCAAAGTACTGGAGTTTCAGCTTCAGCATCATTCCCTCCAAAGAAATCCCAGGGCTGATCTCCTTCAGAATGGACTGGTTGGATCTCCTTGCAGTCCAAGGGACTCTCAAGAGTCTTCTCCAACACCACAGTTCAAAAGCATCAATTCTTCGGCACTCAGCCTTCTTCACAGTCCAACTCTCCCATCCATACATGACCACAGGAAAAACCATAGCCTTGACTAGACGGACTTTTG
>NW_011495015.1:3066661-3087674 GCF_000754665.1 Bison bison bison
ATGACCACAGGAAAAACCATAGCCTTGACTAGACGGACTTTTGTTGGCAAAGTAATGTCTCTGCTTTTGAATATGCTATCTAGGTTGGTCATAACTTTCCTTCCAAGGAGAAAGTGTCTTTTAATTTCACGGCTGCACTCACCATCTGCAGTGATTTTGGAGCCCCAGAAAATAAACTCTGACACTGTTTCTACTGTTTCCCCATCTATTTCCCATGAACTGATGGGACCGGATGCCATGATCTTTGTTTTCTGAATGTTGAGCTTTAAGCCAACTTTTTCACTCTCCACTTTCACTTTCATCAAGAGGCTTTTGAGTTCCTCTTCACTTTCTGCCATAAGGGTGGTGTCATCTGCATATCTGAGGTTATTGATATTTCTCCCAGCAATCTTGATTCCAGCTTGTGTTTCTTCCAGTCCAGCGTTTCTCATGTATATAAGCATAACTCTGCATATAAGTTAAATAAGCTCATTGGTAGGACATAATTAAGAAGTGGCTGAAATGTGAGTCTTAGGAAGGCAAACTAGAGGTAGCGAATACATAGCCACAGAAATCTTGAAATATGTCAGTCTTATATAATTATTGTCAAGTATTATATGGTGAAAATAATCCACATTGGAACATGGCACATGATTGATTTAAATTAGCTGAAGACAGGCATGGTTAGTGTTTGTTCAATAGTAAGATTGTGTCAAGAACCTGAGAACACTTACAATAATCTTAAAGACAAACAATGGATAGAAGAATTTAGACAAGAATAGATTTTTCATCTCAAATCTATGAAAAGATGCTGCATTCTCCAACAAGATAACACAAAAGGATCATTTAATATGTTTCTCAACTAGCTTGTCTTTCAATTCAATCATTTTCCAGTTTTATGACTATGGTATAAGGCACCTATTTAAAAGATTATTTTTTTACAGTCATAAAAGCAGATAACATGAGTATTAACATCACTATGCCAAATAGTTGGAGAATTAAAGAGCTTTAATATATCTGGTCCAACTTCTTTATTTTACTGCTTGGTTGAGTTGTCTGCCCTTTTCTAGCAATTGCATTAGTCAAGCTAATCTATACATCCATTTCTAAAACACTTTAAAATATTCAAACACTGATTTTTTGCTACAACTGCATTCGTGAAGACAGACTGATATGGTTAATACTAATTCACTTGCAGTATTTTCATTTTCAAGATTGTATGAGCAATAAATTTTTGTCTAAGATACTAATTAAATGAACAGTTCAGTTCAGTTCAGTCGCTCAGTTGTGTCCGACTCTTTGCGACCCCATGAATCGCAGCACGCCAGGCCTCCCTGTCCATCACCAACTCCCGGAGTTCACTCAAACTCACGTCCATTGAGTGGATGATGCCATCCAGCCATCTCATCCTGTCATCCCTTCTCCTCCTGCCCCCAATCCCTCCCAGCATCAGAGTCTTTTCCAATGAGTCAACTCTTCGCATGAGGTGGCCAAAGTACTGGAGTTTCAGCTTTAGCATCATTCCTTCCAAATGAACAGTAATATACTGTAAACAGATTTTTAAAATACCAAGAAGTCTTACACTAACCATTTTAGTGCTGGTTAAGGCAACAGATAAGCCTTTATTTCTCATTTAAGCACACAAAGGAGGAATTAAGGACCTACAGAAAGGTCGTTTAAAAAAAAAGCAAGCTATCTACCTTAAACTGTCATCGTCAAGACCTTGGTTATCTCTTTATAATTGCAGAATGCAATCACACCATATCATTTTGTAATCTAACTTTTACCTTGGCTAATAATATAAATAGTTTTAAATGTCAACAAATGTGTGCCTACAGCCCACTTTAATGGCTTTGTGCTATGCAAAGTCACTTCAGTAGTGTCCAGATCTTTACGACCCTATGGACTTTAGCCTGCCAGGATCCTCTCTCCATTGGATTCTCTAAGTAGGAATACAGAAGTGGGTTGCCATGCCCTCCTCCAGGGGATCTTCCCGACTCGGGGATCAAACCCATGTACATCTCTTATGACTCCCACATTGGCAGGTGGGTTCTTACCACTATTGCCACCTGGGAAGCCCTCTAATGGCTTTGGCACCTTCTAATTCAGGGAGACCCCAAGTTTAATCAACCCCAGATAGCTGGACATTGAGATTTCTTTAAACATCAAACCACAAGCTGATTGAGAACAGGTTTAACTACCTGAAGTCTGATTTCAATTTTGTTTAAAAATTAATACTATGCATTTATAGGCAATGTTCAGAATAGGGAAATCTACAGAAACAGAAAGACTAGTGGTTTCCAGGGGCAGGCAGTGTGGGAGAGGGGATGGGAAGTGACTATTGATGGGCACAGGGTTTCCTTTAGGGTAAAGAGAAAGTTACGGAACTAGCCAGCAGTGATGGATGGACAGACCGTGAATGCATTTTACCACAATAAAAACTATGAATACTAGAGCTTCAACACAAGCAAACAAAAAAAAATCTCCCACTAAAAATACTGCCAAGTGCTCTAATTTTCCTCTAATTTTATAAATCAAAACCAAACCTGGGTACTTCAGATATTCCTTTTTAACCACTTTGTTGTCTTGACTACTAGCTGTTTTCAGCGAATGGATCAGAGACTGGCAAACGTAAGACATGAACGCAAGTGCAACACTGAACACCTTGAGTTTGAATTGTGTGTCTAGTGGGCAACTAAAAATGTCTGATTACAGAGAGAAATATAGCCTAAATATCTATAACCAGACACCAGAAGCCAATTTGTAGTAAAAGAACAATGAATATGTATGAAATATTGCATAAAATTCTCGCTAATACAAAAACATCAAAATTAATATGAGTAAATGGTAGAAAAATTAACTTTTATAATGCGTATTGATTGGGTCTGGAGAAGTCTCTTTTAGCCTACTGAAATGATTAATAAATATCCTTCTAAATCCTCATTCATCACCAACCTTCAGAAGCCTGGAAGAGATCTGGAGATGAGTTTTAAAATTAAAAATACTTTTCATATTGCAATAAAATACACATTAACATAAAGTTTACCATCTTGGCCATTTTAAGTGGGTGGTTCAGTAGTATTAAATATAATTCACATTGCTGTTCAAGCAATCGCCATGATTTTTTCTTAAACTACCAACCTTCATGGACATTTAACTTCCCCTTTTATGCTAAACATTGGTGTTTAGTCTCTAAGTTGTGTCTGACGCTTTGCAACCCCATGGACTGCAGCAGGTCATGCTTCCCTGTCCTTCACTATCTTCCAGAATTTGCTCAAACTCATGTCCATTGAGTCAGTGATGCCATCCAACCCTCTCATCCTCTGTCCCCCTGCCCCTTCTCCTCCTGGCCTCAATCTTTCCCAGCATCAGGGACTTTTCCAATAAGTCAGCTCTTCACATCAGGTGGCCACAGTACTGGAGCTTTAGGATCAGTCCTTCCAATGAATATCCAGGGCTGATTTCCTTTAGGATTGACTGGTTTGATATCCTCGCAGTCCAAGGGACTCTCAAAAGTCTTCTCCAGCACCACAGTTTGAAAGCCATCAATTCTCCGGCGTTTGGCCTTCTTTATGGTCCAACTCACATCTGTACATGACTACTGGTAAAACCACAGCTTTGATTATATGGACCTTTGCTGGCAAAATGATGTTTCTGCTTTCTAATATGCTGTTGAGAGCGCATCATAAACTCATTCATTTCAATCATTCTGTCTCTTTGTTAAGAAAGACCATTCTAACCAGCAGACAATAGGATAACCTTCTAATGAATCTAATTCACGTCCGTGCTTGAATGGGAGGATCCTCCCCTGCTTCAGAGGAAGCAACACAGGGAGTCAACATCAAAATCAAGCCCAGGGACCCTGCTGGGGTTCCTCAGCGGGAGGGAGTTGTTGTCAGTGGCCACCACAATAGGACCTGTAGACCCTGAAGCTGGGATTAGGTGCTCCCAAGACTGAAGCTTTAAAACCACAGAACTGCTCAGACTACTGCGGGAGCCCCTGAGCCTTTACCAGTAAAAGGCTGCCTTCTGGGGGCTTTAGCCCCAGGTCTCGTGCTGCTTTTGAGATCACAGGCATCCTCCCTGTGGTAGGAAGAGAGGTCTATGCCCAATTAAGTACTTTCCAAGGCACCAGACAACAGCCTGCAAACCTACAGCAGTTCACATGCATCTGAGTAGCTGGTAAGCCACAGGGACCACTCATCTCTTTATCCCTTTTCTGCCCTAAGTCCCTGGGGGTCTAGCTTCTCTGCAGTGAAGGTGGACCACCTTGTACATGAGCAGAGTGTCCAGGACTGGGTTTTGCTCTCCCTCCTCAGCCTTGCTCTGCTGTCCTGACACACCTGCAGGTGGCTGGTCCATCTCCAACGCCTTGGCTGCTGGAGACACCCTTGCCCATGAAGCCCCCTTCTCTCCCCATGGCCCCCGATGTCTGCCTCATTAACGCCCCTCCATGCTGACATCTGCAATGACAGGACCACTGCATGTTAAACAAACAAACCTGAAGGCCAAAGATGGGACTGCTCTGAGTGGAGACGCATCTCGGGTCTCGAGGACAGACTATATCAGATGGGGGCCATTACACCATCCAGAGAAAGAACAGTGGGGCCACAGAAACACTCACAAAAAGCAGCAGGAGGCCATAGGACTAAGAGCAAACACTGGGGGACATAGGGAGAGAAGGGGGCGTCATAGGCAAGGGTGTCTCCAGCAGCCAAGGCGTTGGAGATGGACCAGCCACCTGCAAGTGCGTCAGGTCAGTGGAGCAAGGCTGAGGAGGGAGAACAAAACCCAGTCCTGGGCACTCTGCTCATGTACAAGGTGGTCCATGTTCACTGCAGAGAAACTAGACCCCCAGGGACTTGAGGCAGAAAAGGGATAAAGAGATGAGTGGTCATGATTCTGCCCATGGCAGCTGGCCTCAGAGAGCACTGAACTCTGGTGATCCCCAGCGGGTAGGCCACCAAAGTGGTCCATGGAGATGCACAGTTGCAGAGGAAAGTCAGCTCTGACTTGTCCTGTGCACAATGCATTTGTCCCCCAGTCCTCAGGAAGGAGGCCATCATAAACCTCTCACAAACAGTGACAAAAAGTGTGCAAAATTTTCCATGTGGCATCTCTGTGTAACCCAACAGGGATTTTCCAGACTGAGCACATTAATGTCCTCTATCAACATCAATGATGCTGTCCTGAGAGAAGGAAAGACTCCCAGTTACAGAGGTTCCACAGAAAATGATCCCCACAGGAAAAAAACAAATGATTACTGATATCTTACGGTGAACGGTGTCAGATTTGTGATCTCCTAAGGAGATTTAACTTTGGGACCAGAGATCAGGCTTGATCACTCAAGAGATTTTGTATCAGTCAGTCAATTCAGTCACTCAGTCATGTTTGACTCTTCACAACCCCATGGACCGCAGCACACCAGGCCTCCCTGTCCATCACCAACTCCTGGAGTTTACCCAAACTCATCTCCATTGAGTTGGTGATGCCATCCAACCATCTCATCCTCTGCCATCCCCCTTTCCTCCTGCCTTCCATCTTTCCCAGCATCAGGGTTTTTTCAAATAAATCAGCTCTTCGCATCAGGTGGCCAAAGTATTGAAGTTTCAGCTTCAGCATCAGTCTTTCCAATGAACACTCAGGACTGATCTTCTTTAGGATGGACTGATTGGCTCTCCTTGCAGTCCAAGGGACTCTCAAGTCTTCTCCAACACCACGGTTCAAAAGCATCAATTCTTCGGAGCTCAGCTTTCTTTTTAGTCCAACTCTCACATCCATACATGACCACTGGAAAAATCACAGCCTTGATGAGATGGACCTTTGTTGGCAAAGTAATGTCTCTGCTTTTTAATATGCTGTCTAGGTTGGTCATAACTTTCCTTCCAAGAAGTAAGCGTCTTTTAATTTCATGGCTGCAGTCACCACCTGCAGTGATTTAGGAGCCCCCCAAAAATAAAGTCAGCCACTGTTTCCCCATCTATTTGCCATAAAGTGATGGGACTGGATGCCACGATCTTAGTTTGCTGAATGTTGAGTTTTAAACCAACTTTTTCACTCTCCTCTTTCACTTTCATTAAGAGACTCCTTAGGTCTTCTTTACTTTCTGCCATAAGAGTGGTGTCATCTGCAAATCTGAGGTTATTGATTTCTCCTGGCAATCTTGATTCCAGCTTGTGCTTCCTCCAGCCCAGCATTTCTCATGATGTACTCTGCATATAAGTTAAATAAGCAGGGGAACAATATACAGCCTTGATATACTCCTTTTCCTATTTGGAGCCAGTCTGTTGTTCCATGTCCAGTTCTGACTGTTGCTTCCTGACCTGCATGCAGAGCTTTTGTGCAGCAGAGTTTTACTAAAGTGAAAAGGGACACAGAAAGCTTCTGACACAGACATCAGAAGGGGGATGGAGAGTGCCCCCCTGCTAGTGTTAGCAAGGGAGTTACATACTTTTATAATTAGTTATTACAACAAATCAAAAGAATGTCTCAAGGTTGGAAAGATCTTACTAGACCCACTCCCATAATTTACATTTTAAGATAACAGGGTTAGCCAGGTTTTCAGGAAGGAGAAACTGTCCAAGCAGGATACATTGCTGTTGTATAATCCCTAGTACAGAGTTTGAACTGAGTTGTTTGTTGTGTAATCATCAGTTCTGGGCTTAAAGAGAAAAACGTTTCATGTGACTAAGACTAAGAAATGTAGAGAAAAAAAACGATGTTTGTCCTTTCCTCCTCCTTGAGAATTCCAGACCTCTATCTCCCATTCAAGAGCTCCAGACCCCCTTTTCTCCTCCTTGGGCACCCCAGACTTCTTATCAACCTGTCTAGGAATTGACTGTCTCATTATCACACTTTGAGGTCCTCCAGGAGCCAGCCACAAGGCTAGCGACTGGAGAGAAAGCAGAAGAGAATCTCTGCGTCTAATGACACTGTTGGCCACCAAGCTAATACCAAGACACAAAGGCTACAGAAAACCCAAGTGGAGAAGGATGACGGCTGCCCACAGTACCTGCCGGGAGATAACCACTGAAGGCAGCCTGTGAAACAGCTCTAGAACAGACTGGGTTACAGGAAGAATTTCCTAGAACTTTGGGGCTTCCCTAAGGACTCAGCCAGTAAAGAATCCACCTGCCAATGCAGGATCCCTGTGTCGGGAAGATCTCCTGGAGAAGGAAATGGCAACCCACTTGTCTGGAGAATTCCGTGGATAGAGGAGCCTGGCAGTCTACAGCTTCAGGGTTGAAGCATTGAGGTTGATGTTTTTGAAGCTTGTTTTTAATTTAATTAATTTATTCTTGGCTGTGCTGGGTCTTCATTGCTTTTGAGCAGGTTTTCTCTAGTTGCAGCGAGCAGGGGCTACTCTCAAGTTGCGGTGTGCGGGCCTCTCTTGTTGTGGAGCATGGGCTCTAGCGTGTGTGGGCTCAGTAGCTGGGGCTCCCAGGCTCCAGAGCACAGGTTCAGTAGTTGTGGTGCATGGGCTTACTTGCTCCCCGGCATGTGGGATCTTCTTGGACCCAGCATTGAACCCAGGTCTTCTGCATTGGCAGGAGGAATCTTATCTACTGTACCACTAGGGAAGTCCTTGAGGCTTGTTTTGTAAGACAGGGTGTAGACGTGGAAAAGTGCTCGGGTCATCCTACCAGAGGCCTGGCCAGGCTTCCATTAAGGAGCTGGGAGTGTCCTCGGGTGACCAACCTGCATCCTGATTTACGCACAGGCAGATGGCACCGGAAACTCAGAGTCAACGAGTGCAGTGCTATTTTTAAGATCCTTGGCCCATTAAAAAAAATGCAGAGATGCTAAGATATAATCTTTCGATGGTGTTAATTTAAATGTTTACATGTGAACACTTCAAACACTAAAAATATTATAATGCAGTAGAGTGACGTTATTCATAAGATAATAAAATAGATTAAAATACTAATTTCAGGTACATTGTAAGCCATGTGATCCAGCAGTGAGATATAGATTTGGCCATATGAAGAATAGAGTCTATTTTCACTCTTGTTCACGTGTCTTTGTGTGCTAGAATTTATCCTATTTTGAAGATAATGTTGAAAGTCTTCAAAGCATGCTAACAGCTGCCTGCCTGTTGGGTATAATATAGAGAGAATAAGAACCCACTCCTGATACTTCAATAGAATCAGAAAACATTTTCTAAAGCTGAGTGCAACCACACTATGCTTTGGGGATCTACCTATTATTATCTCCAAGTTTTGAAATATCCAAACTTCCAGACTTTGGGTGTGAGATGTCCCTTGATACGGTCCTAGCATGGTCCGTAGGAAGAAACCTCAAGGGCCAAGTTTGTAGGTAAGTGGAAAACAAATGTCTTTTCAAAGACATCAGGAAAGAAACCACTTTTATTTTTGCCAATGTAAAATACAACCTTTTAACATTTACCTTCTGTAGTCAGGATTCTGTAATCACCTAAATGGGAAAAGACTTTGAAAGAGAATAGATATAATATGTGTATGTTTCACTGAATCATTTTGCTGTACTCCTGAAACTACTATGACATTGTAAATCAACTAGACTCTAATATAAAATAAAAATTGAAAAGAAAATTTGTGAATGACCTTTAATTTCAAAAAAATGTATTATGTGTCAGTCATATAATCGTGGGCACCAAAAGTTTGTGAAATACAAGCCCATATAATGAGACAAACGAGCCCCAGGAAGCTGAGCACAGCTGCTGTCAGAGGACTGATAGGCTGAGCCTCGAGACCCCAGAGAAGCACTGTCAGAGAAGAACAGAACGAAAGGGAATGGAAGTGCCCATGGGTTCTGCACCCACTGGAGTTTTCTTGCGCAGAAAGAAAATCCAGAGTGGTCCTGACACACCTCTACAACACACCACCTCTCCCGAGCCCAAGGCTAAAAGTGAATTTGATACATCGCACCCGACTACCATGAATAATCATCTGCTAAAGTGACGATGATGTCATCTGTAAACACCCATTGGTATCAATAGCTTTAAATTATGAGCTGGCATTCAGGTTTATTAGGAAGCTCCTTCAGATGTATTAAGAATCTGTTTACTCTCAGTATCGATTTTTTTTGGATAAATATATTATCCAGAGAGGTTATATACAGTGATTTCCCTGGAAAAGCTGACATTTATTCAATGATATTTACTTTACTGAATTAAGTAGCAATATATGCTCATATATCTTTGCTGTATCTGAGAAATTATCTTCTCACAGTTAAGGTAAGAGAATATCTATTTTAGAGAAATATTAAGATCTTGTTTAATAACATAGGGCTTAGGAAAGGCTCGTGATGTACAAGATCTACCAGTTATGGATTAATTCTTCACTGACTTTTCTATTAAGACACCATAAAGTTAAGTTCCCCAAAGTTACTTTTGATCAATTAACTGGAATTTTTAGTTACTCTTGATAAATTAACTTCTCCTTTAAAGGAAAATAAATCCATCATTATATTCAATTTAAAGTGATTTTCTCTTATAATAATTTACCAGGAAGGATTATGACCTTTTCTTAAATAAAACCCTCTAAGGCCAAGTGAACCTTAAAGAAAGCTGAGTGCCAAAGAATTGATGTTTTCCAACTGTGGTGCTGGAGAAGACTCTCGAGAGTCCCTTGGACTGCAAGGAGATCCAACCAGTCAATCCTAAAGGAAATCAACCCTGAATATTCACTGGAAGTGTTAGGGGAAGCACACTGATTGAAACCGCCCACCCTGGCCAGACACCATAGTAACCATTTGCATGAGTTGTTTTATGACAGGAGATCCTGATAAGGAATACGAAACTAATAAGCCACCACCAACCGGAAGAGTTCGGGAAAGGTCAGAAGGAGACCCCGCGTGTCCATCCACTTCCCAGAATCCCTCTCACTAGCATCCATCTTCGCTGAGCAATGCATGCACCACCAGGAAAGACTCTGAATTAGAATGATTGGCCAGAGACGACCCAGAAACTAATCCTATCACCATAAAACCGGAGACTGCGAGCCACACGGCAGAGCTGTTCTCCTGGGTTCCCTTACCCTACTGCTCTCCACCCGGGTGCCCTTTCCCAATAAAATCTCTTGCTTTGTCAGCACATGTGTCTCCTTGGACAATTCATCTCCGAGTGTTAGACAAGAGCCCAGTTTTGGGCCCTGGAAGGGGTCCCCCTTCCTGCAACAGAAGGACTGATGCCGACACAAGCTAAAACACATTGGCCACCTTATGTGAAGAGCCAACTCATTGGGAAAGACTCTGATGCTAGAAAAGATTGAAGGCAAAAAAAGAAGAGGGCAGCAGAGGATGAGATGGTTAGATAGCATCACTGAATCATTGGACATGAATTTGAGCAAACTCCAAGAAACAGTGCAAGACAGAGGATCCTGGTGTGCTGCAGTCCTTGGGATCACAAAGAGCTGGACACATCTTAGTGACTGAACAACAACAACAAAAAGGCCAAGTGTGGCAGGGACTGCAGGTGAGTATTCAGTGTTCTTTTTTTTTCTTTTGTGGGTGACACTCACTAAATGGAACACCCTCTGGCATTTGCAGGTCATCAAGGTCCCATGACTTTTTCCTCTCCCATTCCAAATCTGTCCATAAAAGCCTCCCTCATCCATCCTCCACGACTTTGCTTTTTCAGCTAGATGTTCACTTGAGGGCAATCTTGGAGAACACATGCTAAAGATGGCAGATCCTTTTCAACCTGAATGTCTGTCTACAACAGAGTTCCCAAGCCCCAAACCTCCAAACTGGAGCCACTCTAGACTATTATATACAAGGAAAATAAATGCCCCCAGTATTGAAACACTGAGATGTTGAGATTTATTTGTCATAGTATCTAGTACATCTTTGTACTCTATAAATTTTCAGGAAAAAAGAAAAAAAAACACACACACAAAGAGCTTCATTTTCTTTAGAAAGTTCTTTAATTTGAAAATAAGGAAGTAGATCACAGGACCTATTGAGTTGGGATGAATCCTATTCTCGGAACTCATTCAATAATTCAATAGACATTTATGGAATTATCATTGCATTTGCTGTACAAAGACTTACAAAGTAAATGAAAATACCTCTTATGAATGAAATTAATGATTTCCCTTGGAAAACAACCTATTTGTAAACTGCATCTTCAAATTATAGAGAAAGTCTAGTAATACAAAAATATGATAAACTACTAGCTCCTTAAAGAACAAAGCCTTTGGTCACAATTGGATTTTTTTTCTTTTACTTGTTTGGTTGTTGAGTTGTTTTCCATCTATTGATATTTTTGTTAACCAAATTCTCACTTGCAGTTCTCAAACATTAGCAGCTGCTCCCATGAATGACCCCAGAATGTTACCTTTCTTTCCTTTCTAATGTACTGGAGGAAAATTTAACAGCTCAGAAAGCACTGGACTTAAGAATTTGAAAACCAATCATGTTCCCCCACTGATTAGTAGAAATAGCAGGAAATGAACAAATGTCAAGATTTAGGCCTTGTCATAAGTGTCATAAAGGGCTTTCCTACAGTTAATATTTTTGGAAGGTTTCATGGAGTTTGTCTTAGATGAAAGATCTCTTCTTTAACTCCTGAATGGAATGGTATAAGTTAATCAAGAAGGAAAGAAAAGAAACAAATTACTTGAATCAGAAGACTCCTTGGAACCAGGACTGTTTACCACTCCTTTGTGTGGGCAAGGAGATCAAACCAGTAAATCCTAAAGGAAATCAACCCTGAATACTCATTGGAAGGACTGCTGCTGAAGCTGAAGCCTCAATACTTGGGCTATCTGATGCAAAGAGCCGACTCATTGGAAAAGACCCAGATGCCAGGAAAAATTGAGGCCAGCAAGAGAAGAAGGCGACAGAGGATGAGATGGTTGGATGGCATCACTGACTCAACGAACGTGCGTTTGAGCATACTCTGGAAGATAATGAAGGACAGGGAGGCCTGGCGTGCTCAGTCCATGGGGTCGCAAAGAGTAGCACATGACTGAGCGACTTAACTGAACTGAACTGTTTAGGTGGGTGTGGAAAGATGCAAATGAGGATACTCTGTCTGTACTCTGGATGCTGAGCTCACAGAATCTCTGACCAACGTCAACCCTGCTGGCTGAACAAGATCTGACCTCTGGGGTTTACTCTGAGTCAGCACACAGCAGGGTGTGGCCAGTGGGGAGATCACAGAAGGTTTAAACCTCCTCCCCGGGTGCAGGGGCTTCTCTGCTGTTGGCTTTGTTGTGCGTATGTCATCCAAGAAAATATTGTTCTTACATGCTGGGGAAGGTTGCTAATGATGAAGACTTTACAAAACGCAGAAATAAATAGGAGCTCTTAACCAGGCATAATGAGGGGATGGGGAGCAGAGAACATGGCTGCTCCTCACCTGTAGAACCTGACACTGCATTTTCTCTGCATCTTGAAGTGTAGCCTGGTCACAGGGGCAAGAAGCAGCCCCTACAAAGAGCAAAAAAACCACACGTCTCCACCTACTGGGGGACTTGAGGAATTGCCCGAATTAGAAAGTGATTTGGCTACAAGTTGATTAAAATCTTATTAAAGATACACAGAATCACTTTGCTGTACACCTGAAACTAATGGAACACTGGACATCAAATATTCTCCAATATAAAATAAAACTTAAAGTTCTTTAAAAAGATGCGTTAGTAAGAAGACAAAATATTATCCCACTTTATTTCAGGGGTAAGAAAGTGTGACTGGCCGCACCAGTCACAAGTATATACTTCTGTTACTTAAAGGTTGAAATGAAAGAAGACACTCCACTTCTTGGATCAGTATGAGTCAAGCTCAAGCATTTTATAGAGAGGACTCCGTCAGTGGAGGAGCCCTCCCTCCATACAGTTCTACCTAAGAAAGGAGATGGTTGTCTCTTGGCATCTTAGGGCAGCTGTTGGTGCCTGCCACAGCCAGTGGGCAGATGGCCGCTTCTGACTGTACATCACAGCCATCAGATCTTCTTCAGTTCAGTTGCTCAGTCGTGTCCAACTCTTTGCGACCCCATGAACTGCAGCACACCAGGCCTCCCTGTCCATCACCAACTGCTGGAGTCTACCTAAACCCATGTCCATTGAGTCGGTGATGCCATCCAACCATCTCATCCTCTGTTGTCCCCTTCTCCTCCTGCCCTCAATCTTTCCCAGCATCAGGGTCTTTTCAAATGAGTCAGCTCTTTGCATCAGATCTTCCTAGGAAGCCTGTTAAAGCATTCACAGCCTGCCAGGACTCCGAATAACAAGGACTTTCTAAAGTGAGTCCCAGGCTTCAAAAGCCACCATAATGGGTAGGCAATTAGTGATTAAATTAATCCTTAGTGAGTCCCTGCCACTGCACGAGTTTAATTTTCTTGTCTTCCATTCAGTGCGTTATTCTATTTTAAAACTTCATCAAGGAAATACTTTCTGTCAAGGAAAACATCGCCTCCTCTCACTGAGGTTGTTCATGACATTATCACTTGGGACACAAAAACAGTGCCTGCCCACAGCAGGTGCTTCCTAAGGATTTATTGAAAAAGGAGAAAAGTTTCTAGTGCTAGAAAGAACTAGAAAGGTCATCCACATCTGTCTTCTTCCTCAAGCTTAAAACTGCTCGGTCATCTCCGATTCTTTGCAACCCCATGGACTATATAGTCTATGGAATTCTCCAGGACAGAATACTGGAGTGGGTAGCCTCTCCCTTCTCTAGGGGATATTTCCAACTCAGGGATCAAACCCAGGTCTCCCATATCCACCTGCAATGCAGGAGACCCCGCTTCAATTCCTGGGTCAGTAAGATCCACTGGAGAAGGGATAGGTTACCCATTCAACCAATTTTCTTGGGCTTCCCTTGTGGCTCAGCTGATAAAGAATCCTCAAGCTTAAGTATTAACTATCTCTCATAGTTGTAAAAACCTATAAAGATCACTAGACTTCCCTGGTAACTCTTTCCATGACTATATTAACATTAAACTTAGGATATGTTTCTCCATCATGCCTTTTAGTTCAGTTCAGTTGCTCAGTCATGTCCAACTCTTTGCGACCCCATGGACTGCAGCACACCAGGCCTCCCTGTCCATCACCAACTCCCGGAGTTTACTCAAACTCACGTCCATTGAGTCAGTCAAAGCCTTTTAAATATTACCAAATTCTTGTTAGAATTCATGTCTTTGGAAATAAATGTATCCCCTTACATAGCAGGGCTATTGATAGGAGCTGTGTGACTGGTAAGTTCACCTACGAATTTGTCATCAATTCCTATGCCATTTCTATCCAGCACAATTCCTAGTCACCCTGAATGATGCTCAACCATCTTTATATCACTGTGTCACTATGCACTTCATAATAAAGGGGTTGAAATTATTTTATCACAACAATATATACAACAGTTCCACAGTTTAAAATCTCAGAAATGGCACTACTGAATGACTTTATACAGGCTTACTCATAAAGAGTTTAAATAATTCACTTTATCCAACCCACCGCAGTTCAGAAAACCTATACTCAAACAATTTCAAATATATGAATATGAACCCTACTCTTAAATTTTTCTACAGCATGACACTTCATAAACCCAACTTCAGAGAACTAGTAACATTCACAGTTATGTGGCTTTATACAATGCAACTTGTGTACATTATTTCATTTTGAATGAGTATTTATTAGAATAAGGAAAGAATATTCTGCAATAATAGAAACAAACTAGTTACACTGTCTTTATTCAGAAAAAAAATGTGAATGTGACACTCAGGGATAGCTTTTTTTGCAATACAACTGACCCTTGAACAATGCAAGGGTTAGGGGTATGGACCCTCCACTCAGACAAAAGATCTGTGTATAACTTAGAGGTGGCCCTTCTGTATACGCCATTCAGGTCAGAATCAGTGATTAAACCAATCTTGACTCCTGCAGTATTGTAGTGTTTCCTACTGAAAAAAAAAATCTGCATATAAGTGGAAGCACACAGTTCAAACTCATGTTGTTCAAGGATCAACTGTATTTACAAAATCCTTCCCTCTTTTTCTTTTCTTTCCAGACTCCTCCAAGCCTTTAACTGTCAATCATCAAGGGAGATGTATCTCATAAGATGGTCTAGGTTGGTGGTTCTCAGAGCATCTTCTAGGGACCCCTGAAATCCCCAAGAGTTCACAAGGTCAAACCTTTTTCCTGATAATAATAGGGCATTGTTCGATTTTATGATTCCCATTTCACACACAACTACTAAGAGTTGCACATCACTGCTCTGATGACTAATGGAATGTATGCTGACGTACTCTGTTATCAAAATTATTCAGTTTAACCTTTCAATCCAGAAAATAGGAATATCAAAAGTTCTTTGGATATTCAAAAAAAATTTTAAGGGTGTAAAGGGGTCCTCAGACCAAAAAGTTTATGAATCATTCAAAAACAACCCCAAGGGACCTCCTTGGCTGTTCAGTGGCTAAGACTTTGCGCTCCCAATGCAAGGGGCCTGGAGAATCCCAGGGACGGGGGAGCCTGGTGGGCTGCCATCTCTGGGGTCACACAGAGTCAGACATGACTGAAGTGACTTAGCAGCAGCAGCAGCAGGGAATTAGATCCCATGTACCTCAATTAAGAGTTCACATGTTGCAACTGAAATCCAGTGCAGCCAAATAAATGAATTAAATAAAAAATATTTAAAAAAAAAAACCCACGATACCCAAATCTCAGGGCCTTCACACAGGAAGTTTTTCTCTCACTCGGGCATCTGCCCCCAGCGCTCAGGTGCCCATGTATGTCTGAGTGTGTTGGCAGCAGGGGCCTTTCAGAGGAGGGGCATCGTTTCTACATTTTGTCAGTTGGGCTAAAAGCACCTGAATCACCAAGGCAAGACAAAGGGAAGACATCATGGGGAATCTGATTCTAGAAGCTTCTGCCTGAAAGGGACAGGTGTCACCTGCACACACATCCGCCAGCCACAGCAGGTGCGGCCACACTTACAACAGAGGGCACAGGGGTGCACACGCCGCCCTGTTTCCAGAACAGGAGAGCTGGCAGCCAGTCTCCTCCCAGTATCTCTCCCCAAAGCTATGTGCCCTCCCGACCATGTATTCACAGGGCCTCAACAACCATTTCAGGAAACATGCAGAGAGATGCTATTTAAATACCACACACATGTGGCATTTAATACCACACAAAAAACACACACATTCACGTATCTCAATCATTTTTAATTTCAAAACAACTGAAAAACATCAAACCTGAACAAAATATGTTGCCAAAGCTAGTATACAGTACTACTGTGTAAAACGAATGTTCTAAATGCCCGTTTGACTGACGTGTAAAACCAATTATTCATAATCATTTGTGCCATTACCCAATGTCCAACACCTTTTTATAAGAGCAAGACCCAGATCAATTCAAATAAATTAACATTCCTGTCTGAACTGACTCATCCAGACCCAGTAACAAATTCACATGTCAATGGTGGGCTGCTCCCATGACCCATCCGCTGAAAAATACAAACTGCATCATTTTGTTTTCCAAATAACAAGCATTGATTGCAGCGTTAGAAAGGTCACTTGTCATCAGCTCAGTCATTGACCTGCTGGCAAATTGCTGCCTGTCACTCCGCAGCACGCGGGGACCAACGCGGGAGCTCAGGCACGTTGTGCTTATACAGCACAATCGGGGAGGGGACACATTTCCGCAAGGTGTGTGTTTAACAGAACAGGTGTCATGGTCAGCAGAGATGGGAAGAGGAAGCAGCGTGAAAGGGCTGACTGTGGGAGCGGGCTCATCCCTTCCCAAGATGACGACCCCCGCCCTCCCGGCCCGCCTGCATCTGCCAAGACCTCATTGATTCCTCCTATTTGCTTCAAAATTGCCTGGACCAAACCCAGTCTATGCCTCCAAGCCTTATGCCAAAGATTTCAATATTCTGTACATTTTCTCTGGGTCACAGAAGAAAAGATGCTCCCTAGAAGGCGCCAGGGAAAAAAATCAAATTAAGAAGCAGCTCTGTATTAGAAAACCTGAAGCACTCAAATAAGAACAGGATATTGGAAAAACCAACTTTTCAGGGCATCCTCTAGGAGGGGGCCGCTGTATTCACGTGTGACCCCGTACATCTGGCATAGAGTTGGCAGAGTAATGAATTATCTGGATGTGTCACCCACCACCGAGGGGAGCTAGGATGTCCAGCCGACAATTAATTAAATAGCCGTATTTATTTCCCTTTCAGCCACTTAAGCTTTTAAATTTCACTTTAAGATATAATTTATCATCATCTCCTCGGATAAAATCTCAGTCAACTATGCATTAAAGGCCACTTATTTAAAATAATGATCTGCACAATCATTTCACAGAGCTTGCCAAGAAATTCTTTATGAATTTTTCTGTGCTCAGTCCCAGATTATGGGCAGGATACAAATGAATGCAAGTATGTGTCCAAAAATAAAATGTAATAACTCCTTATGTGTCTTCTTACAAAGTTCCAGTTAGCCACCAAAATAGCTGCCAATGGGATAACGATCTTTATAGCTGGTTCACCCACTGAGGCATGAGACTGCAGCGTGAAGCATCCATCCCATTTTAGAAAGCCCTAAAATTAATTCCCTGAAGTGTGTCACTTATATCGGCCCGTCAGCTCCACTAAACCTCTCCAGGAAAGACCAAGGAATCATCCAGAGATGCTCAGAAGAGAAGACAGGGGTCAACTTGGGGTTTTTAAATATAAATATTTTCAATGAGATTCGACAGGATAGCTTTTTGCCAAAGAGGCATTCATGGATAAGAATCATGTTGGTATGAAGTCAGAGAAGCTCTCTGTTTCTTTTGTTTCCTGTTTATATTGCAAATTTTGCTTAGTTTTGAAACTATAGAAAAAGTTGAAAAAGTAGCATGATAAATGCTCATATAGACTTCACCCCGATTTGACAACTGTTAACACCTTCCCAGGTGGCGCTAGTGGTAAAGAACCTGCCTGCTAATGCAGGAGATGCAAAAGACGCAGGTTCAATCCCTCCTGGGTCTGGAAGATCCCCTGGAGAAAGAAACAGCTATCCACTCCAGTATTCCTGCCTGGAGAATTCCATGGACAGTGAGGCCTGGCGGGCTACAGTCCATGGACTCACAAAGAGTCACACGTGACTAAAGCAACTTAGCATGTACACACAAGATGTTACCACGTGTGCACACATACTCTGTCACACATAAACACACACACACTTGTAACATTAATCTTCTAAGAACTAGGGAATTCTCCTACACATTTCTCTGCTTTGTGATACTTACTTACTAACCAAGTTTTCTTCTTCTATCTTTTTCTGCTCCCTCGTATGAGAGATTCTTTCCCTCTGTGCATAGTCAGTTTGCTTCTTGCTGTCTCTAATCAGAAATGGAGAGTCACACTGCCTCCTTCCTGGGAATCCTCCACCAGCTCAGGGCGGCCTCTGTGGGGGTTGGGGGGTCCTTACTCCAGCCTCACCCCCTAGTCCCCTCTTCCCTGTCCATGATGCCTGCGGTCCCAACCATCTGCAGTTCCCGTGCCCTGCCCTCGGCCAGCACTGCCTCAGACAGGGTGCTCCTTCCGCCCGGCCTGCCCCCTGCTCTGGCCTGCTCCTCATGCTCCCCTGGACCCTCTTGGGTGCCGCCTACTCCTGGAGGCCTTCCGCTGGCCTTCAGCCCCTGGCCTCTGACTGGGGAGCAGCCAGACCCCCACTAGAGCTGGCAGAAGCTCTGGGAGACTGGCCCCACATCATCACTACATCCAGTGCCCAGAGCGCACCCAGGGCCTCACAGGCTGGAGCCCCAAAGAGGGAAGGGGGTCTTCATCTCCCTCTTGGGCTTATGAGGAAAAGAACAACCCATGCTCAACTAGTTCATCTTTGAATGTATGTATTCTCTTCCGTTTCTTGAACCACGGAAGGCCCCGAAGGTGCTAAAAGGAGACCTCGCCCCTGTGATGGTCTGGCCTGACGCAGGCTGGAGACGGGGGTGACCAGAGCCCCTGGCCACACAGAATGGCCCAGGTGCTTCCCACGCCAGTGTCTGTGTGAGGGCAGCTTCACGCCACTGTTCACCTGCCAGCCATCACCCCAGCGGCCCACCCAAAACCCCTCTAACCCAAACACCTACCCTCCATCAAGAGAGGCTGCCGCCGGCTGGACCCGAGGGCAAGACTACCTCAGGCTACGGGTTCTCGGGTCTTCAGCCCAGCCCCACCCGCTGCCCCTCTGCCGTCCAAGGTAGCTTGGAAGACTGTAAGGCTATTCCTTCTCTCCAGCCTCCTTCATTCCGACAACAGGGCCCGGCCCAGCTCCAGGGCACCTGCACACAGAACATAGAAACGTGGGTGCCCGCCAGCCCCTGGATGGGCATTTCTCAGCCCAGCAACCACAGCTGCCTGGTGGTCCCATCCCCCTGGACCCCAGCCCTCGCCCCTCTCGCCCTTCCTCCACTCAGACTCAGAGAGATTTACAGTTTCTGTCACCACTGGTCTGCCTGTTTATTCCATTACTTGCTCTCACATAACTCATGATGTCATCCTGTACAATTTTACGAGAAATTAACCAAGAAATAAACCTATGTTAAAAATATATATATTTATAGATACAGGCTGACTTGCATACTTTTTAGCAAATATTTAAGAAATAGCCAGAAATAACTTTTTGTAACAGTTTCCAATCAGACAAGACAGGAATTTAGAATAAATCTAAAGGAAAGCATTCATGGGAACACTGAATATAAATTATTGAAATAAGTAGTCTTACAGAATACACTGGCCCCCTTGGAACACTTAATTATTAAAAATCCAGACACTTTTCAAAAGAAGACTTTTTAAGTACTTTATAATCTTTTTTACCATGAAGTTAAACTTATAAAGAAAAATGTGTGATATATACGTGACAGGACAATTATCCCAAATCCCACCATCCTGGCAAAAAGGTTTACATTTTAATGGGCTTCTTTCAGCTTTCTAATTAATCCATACAGAAATTATACCTTTTGTTTCTTATTTGGTATCACTTAGAAGAGAAAATAAGAAATCAGCAGAAACTGCCCACTTCAGAGTTTAAATTAAGCTAAGAGACAGATTCATGCCCACTGCTCCTGAAAGGTCACTTAATAATGATAAAAGGAGGGCTTTTCTTGAACGCTGTGCTGGGCCAGGTAGGAGGCAAAGTTCCTGAAGTGGACCATTTGGGCTCCCCTGGTCAATCACCCCAGGAGGCGGGTTTTAGATGCCTTCCCAAGGCCTTGGGGCTTCTGTAGAGCTGATGGTCCCCTCCCCGCAGACCTGCCCCCAGGTCTTTGTCCCTGCTCTTCCCTTTGGGAGGTCACTCACCTTCCTGGCCTCCTTGATCCCAAGGGCACCCCATCTTTGCTCACAGAGCAGCTGTTCTTATCTGCTGCTCCCATCCCTCGCTAAGCCCTTGTCCTGGTTCGGTTTTCCTTCACAGTTCTTAGCATGTCTCCCCATGGTGCTATAAAGTGAAACATGCTCAGCTGTGTCCGACCCCATGGACTGTAGCCCACCAGGCCCCTCTGTCCACAGAAATCTCTAGGCCAGAATACTGGAGTGGGTAGCCATTCCCTTCTCCAGGGCATCCTCCCAACTCAGGGAACGAACCCAGGTCTTCCACATGGTAGGCAGATTCTTTACCATCTGAGCCACCAAGTCTGTCCGCTTATCAGCTGCCTGCCTTCTGCCTCTGGGGGACTCATTCAGCAGAGGGCAGACTCCACTGTTGCCGCTGCAGCCCCAACAGTCAGGCCCCTGGCCATCACGCCACAAACGCGGACAACTAACTCGTCCTACACCCGTGAGGAGACTGGGGACCCAAGAGCTAAAGACCCTGGTGAGGTCCATGATTGTGAAGACCCAGAGCCAGAATCTGACCCAGAGGGGGCACAGCCCCACAACGAGAACCTCCGTGCCCATTTCAAGGTGATCCAGACAGCGCCCACCTGGGTTGAAGGCTGCCCCCACCCCCCCAGATGCAAGTGCTCTGGTGGGACGTTTACCCCCAACACTCAAAACAGCAAACAGGGTTTTTTTCCTCTCACCTATAAGCCTGGGGCAGGTGCACTTTCTCTGAACTTGAGTCCTGCTGCTGCTG
>NW_011495015.1:3087774-3115156 GCF_000754665.1 Bison bison bison
AGTCGTGTCGGACTCTGTGTAACCCCATAGACGGCAGCCCACCAGGCTCCCCCGTCCCTGGGATTCTCCAGGCAAGAACACTGGAGTGGGTTGCCATTTCCTTCTCCAATGCATGAAAGTGAAAGTGAAGTCACTCAGTCATGTCCGACTCCTAGGGACCCCATGGACTGCAGCCCACCAGGCCCCTCCATCCATGGGATTTTCCAGGCGAGAGTATTGGAGTGGGTTGCCATTGCCTTCTCCGAACTTGAGTCCTAATAAGGTGTAAAACAGAGATAATGCCATCTGACCTCCCAAGGCCATCACAAAAATCAGAGGATGCACAGCAAAGAAGTAAGTGCTAGCAATGGCTAGGAGTTATCTGGGTGCACAAGATTACTTTGGTTGATAAGGGAGAATTACCAGAAGACACTGTGCTGCTACTTGCCTGAGATTTTGATTTTTGTTGGGGGCGGGGGGCTCGGCTTTTGTTTTTTGTGTCTTTTTAAGAGATAGCACAGCCAAGAAAGCTAAATTTGATGCTACCCTGTGCTGAGTCTGATGAACTGAATTGTTTATTACCTTTTACATTTTTACATCCAGAAAGTCATTAATGAGTGAGGGGAAACATGGTCTTATAGGATCTGGTCTTTTGGCAACGCAAGAATCATTTCACCAGAATGTGGGAGCACTGTTAGGGAAAGCATCCTTATTGGGTTCACTCAGTGACAAAGCCCAAGCCTCTAGAACGATGCCTTGTACATAGCAGGTGTTCAATAAATATTTGTGAATGTTGACAGATTCAAAGAATGAATGAGATAATTAAACAACTGTGTGACTGCTCTGTGCCAAAAATATTACCCACTAGATACACATTGAAATTTAAGGAGGAAACATGTCTTTTCAAGCCCAAAGTCGTCTGGTCTTTGTCACTCACTGAGCCCTGTAAAAGCTCTGAAGTGTGAATACACTGGGACATCTTCCCTAATAAGAGGAAAGTATGCCTGATGAATGTGCCCCAAGAGGAAACTGCAGTTCCTCTGACTGTCAATCTATCATCTTTCCCAAAACAAATATATGCAGGCAATTTTTTTTTCTATTTTCTGGGTCATCGTGCTAAGAGTCTACCTTGCTCCTACATCCTGCACGGGCCTCTCTCTGCCTTTCACATGGGCAGCCACGGAAATGACTTAATCCTCACTCACAGCACCTACATGAAGATCGGCAAGCCTGCCATTCCCAATTTGAGTTACGTAAAACCAAGATGTGGGGGCCACGCGAGGTTGCCAGGATGCACACTGCACAAGCTGGAAGAGCACCGAGGTTTTCCCAGTACTAAGACCCCATTTGTTTCATTACAGCCTTTTTAGAGGTTATTTATACCATGGGGATATAAGTGCCTTTCTTCTTGGGCTTCCCGGATAGCTCAGTTGGTAAAGAATCCACCTGCAATGCAGGAGACCCTGGTTTGATTCCTGGATGGGGAAGATCCCCTGGATAAGGGAAAGGCTACCCACTCCAGTATTTTGGCCTAGAGAATTCCATGGACTGTATAGTCCATGGGGTTACAAAGAGCTGGACATGACTGAGCGACTTTCACTATTCACTATGGTTGTAAGCTGCCTTTAATTTTTCAATATTATGGATGAAATTATTTTCTATTTTAAATTTTATTTATTTATTTGTTTGTTTTTGGCTGCGTGGGGTCTTTGTTGTTGCACACAGACTTTCTCTAGTTGCAGCGAGTGGGACTTACTCTCTAGTTCGGGTTTCTCACTGTGGCATGGGCTCAGTAGTCATGGCACATGGGTTTAGCTGTTCTATGGCATGTGGGATCCTCCTGGACTGGGGATTGAGCCCACGTTCCCTGCATTGCAAGGTGGATTCTTAACCACTGGACCACCAGGGAAGCCCCATGGATGAACTTATTCTTTAAATTTTTTTATAAACAGAATCACACTTCTAATACATAAGATATGGAGCATGTTAAATATTCATTTCATAAAACTGGAGCCCTAAGGTCCAAATACAAATACTTTAACAATATAAAAAAAAACATTAACCATTGTCAACTTGTGTGGATGTTTCTGTACCATGAAATAATCAATACCTTTTAGTCTACATGTGAAACCACACGATGCACTGCAATACATAAAGTGATTGGATATGATATCACTTGCATGCAGAATCCAAAAAAAATGGTACAAATGACCCTATTTACAGAACAGAAAGACAGTCACAGCTGTAGAAAACAAACTTTATGGCTACCAAGGTGGAGGAGGGGGAGGGATAAATTTAGATATTGGGATTGACATACACACATTACTATAATATAAAATGGATAACTGATAAGAACCTGCTATAGGGACTTCCCTGGCAGCCCAGTGGTTAGGATTGTGCCTTCCGATGAAGAAGGCGTGGGTTTCATCCCTAGTTGGGTAGCTAAGAGCCCACATGCAGAAGTCCTAATATGAATCCCCAAGTTTTCTATTAATCAACAGAAGCAGAATAAATTCAGGAAGAATATTTAAAATGCCTCCACTTCATGCTTCCAAAGGCAGAAGGGCCTTCAAAGGCCAAAACTTTGCAAAGTCACTTCACCTGTGTTGCTTCAATTACAAACCGATTGCTCCGGAGCACAGACGGTCTTTGAGTGTGTTATCATCTTTCTAATGGCCTCAGCTAGAAACCCACCCTTTCTGTGTTTAAAGCCTGGACAGCTTGGTGTGAGATGGTCTTACGGGACATCACAAAGAAGAAAAGGATGAATGGTAACAAGAAGCTATTCCTTGCACTCCTTTGCGGAGAGAGGTAGGTCATCCTGTAACAAAAATAGAACCAACGGAGGCTGCTGAAGATCCAGCATTACTGAGGCTCTTTTGTAAAAGTCGGCGTTTCCAAGTCAGGCTTCAATCTAAAGGACCACGAAAATGAAACCAAGTACCTACTGTGGAGAATTACAAAATATTCACCAAATTTGAAAATAATAAACAAAGAAAACCCAGGTTCACTCTTGTGGAGAAAACTCCCAAGACTGAATTTGAGTATCCTCCCAACCTCCCTGGACCCAGGCTAGAGAGAGACTGAAATGGAGCAGGAGCCTATGTCCTTGCCTCCCCTCCCCTCTCCCGTCTCATGTCTTCTGCCTGCCTTCTGTCTGTGGGAAACTTCAGGCAAAGGATACGTTTATTCAGAGCAGTGAGAGATGCTGAAACAAAGGAAAACAGTCCAAGGAGACTAAATAATAATAATGTAGTCATTAAGCATAGTCAAGGACCTTCAGTTGTTTCTCAGGGGCTACAGATAATATTCTGAGCCATATCCTAGGAGTTGTCTTACAGATACCAAAGCACCGGGTAAAGAAGTTAACTACATGATGACCAGACTGTACCCAGGACATGAGCTGCCACACTTCTGAGAACTGACTGCAAAGAAATGGGAACAAATGGACCCTGGAACTGAGATGAACTGTACCTAAAACAACCACAGTGTTGCTGGTCAGACCACTGATGACCGATTCGAAGATGACTGTTAGAGAGGACTGTGCTGTTTCTGCATGTAACCCCTTTCCCAACTCCGTCTATAAAAGCTCTCACCCCCTGCTTGTTGGGGTGGGGAGTCAGTCTTTGGACAGACGTCCGCCACCTTCCCCCTCCTCCTCCCAGTTGCTGGCATCTGCTGCTGCTGCTGCTTAAATAAAGCAAACTTTCCTTTTCACCAACCTGGCCTGTTTACTGGCTTTTGAGGGCCAAGCACCTAACTCCACACACACATACTCTTTCATTAAGAGCAGGTGAGAACAAAGGCCTTCAGGGTGAGAAGCCTCTTGGGAAAGGTCAGCTCCCCCGAGGGGGGCTGCTATGTCCCCCATCCAGCTCCCCATCACTGACAAGAATGAAACCAGATTAGACTGGAAAAACAACTAAAGAACCACTGACTCAAACACAACATTCAAAAGCACTTACTTACACGAGAAAGAGAGAGACAGAAGAGGAGATGGTCAGCTGTGGGGAAGTCACCAAGAACTAGCATAGATTTGAGGTCCAATTGAAACCACAGTGCTCAGGAGCTCAAGGTTCCTCTCTTTGAAGTTATAAGGAGTTAAATGTGGGAAGGAGGTGGGAAGAACGTGGTGGGCATCATAATTGTAAAAGCATCACCAAACACCATTAAACCTACTTCATGTTCACAAGCTACCTTTCCAAGACTACTTAATAAATGTAAATACTGCTAAATCTAGATACATGAATGAAGACCTCAATAGCCACTTAAAAAGTATAAAAATTGTGCTTTATCTGAAACCCAATATATAATAACATCTCTTCCAGCTTGAATCCCGAATGGGGTACGCTCATCACCCCATTTGTTAAGTGAATCTGCAAATCTAACATTTTAAAGGGATGGGCAATGCACAGCCTAAAACTGGTGTCTATTAAAATGATCAACCTCCAACTGATCAGAGTCTGTAAGTCATCATCTTCCTGCTCTTCCTTGCAAAAAAGAAGTAGAATCTAGCTGGTCAAATGTTTCTCACTCATCAGAAAACTTACTAAGCGTTTCTACAGTGGAAAAAGGATGCACATGTACGCAGACCTTTTTATCCAAATGCTTTCAAGACCACGAGCATCCTCCTAGATTCCCCAGGTGCAAGGTGAGTCACTTTCCCAGGTCTCCTATTTGTGATGGAGGCTTTATTATCTGGATTCCCCAGCTAGAGTTCTAACTACCAGACACATTCGCCAGAAGAGACATCAATCTATTTCCCATAATTTCTGCTTCCTGGGAAAGGATCCCATTGAGTGATGCTCATTAATCTAGCAAGGATGAATCCAAAGATAAAGGAAGTAAACTTTAATTAGACTTTAAAGGTAGAGATACAAGGGTCAACTCTCTGTCATTGGTTCTCTTGAACCATCCTCATAAGATAACCAGCCTTCGCCACCAAAATCAAAAGCCAATACCCTCCCTCATTCGACCAACACCCAGGGGACACTGACTGTGGTATTAAGACTCTTCTGCACCTTTGTTTATAAAAAGAGAACTTAAAACTAAAAGCAAACCTGATGGCATCCACGGGTCAGAGGTTGGTTTGGTCAAAGTGTTCACTTGCTCCCAGTTGAACTCATCATCTACAGCCTGACTGTATCCACATGTGCTGTAAGGCTCATCAAAGAGGCAACCACCTAAAACGTAAAAGAAAGGAGAGTGATATTAATAATGACTAGACCTCTGGGATAAGCTACATTGACTGCAGGGAACCGTAAACCCACGATTGATGCTCAACTCAATTTGACCCTGACCCCACTGCATCCTAAGTAAGTGTTATCTGAGTACTAGACATGCCTTGTCAATAATTCTAAATTACATTGTTTCCCCAAAAGATTCTGACATCTTTATAATAGCCATTCAGTTGTGTCTGACTCTTTGTGACCCTTTGGACTGAAGGCCACCAGGCTCCTCTAGCCATGGGATTCTCCAGGCCAAAATACTGGAGTGAGCTGCCATGCCCTCCTCCAGGGGATCTTCCAGACCCAGGGACTGAACCCGTGTCTCCTGCATTGCAGGTAGATTCTTTACCCGCAAAGCACTGGGGCAGCCCAGTTGAAAGTAAAAATGAAGCAAATTTATAATTCATATTTTCCAGATTCATATGAAGTTGGCATAATTGACTTGTGTTCAAAACTTTAATAGAACCATCCTAGGTATTCAATATGTCTTCAAAAGAAAAAAAAAATTATAATTTGTCCAAAAAATGAAAAGAGAAATACTTCCATCATAACACTGGCATGCTGGTCAGGGACAAAACAGTAGAGATTGTAGACCTTGCTTGAAAAATATTTGTCTAAGGATTATTCTAAATCTAACACAAAAACGGGTTTTGCTTTAATACTTTGGAGATTTGAGGTCTCAAAATTAAAAGAGATTAAAAATTTGCTTACAGTCCACACAATTTTTAAAGGCAAGGATAAATTCAAAATTAAACATGGGGTAAACATCTGCTGGATGTTGAAGCTAAAAATGAAGCTACTTAAATAAAGAAACAAAGAATAAAAGAAAATGCAGTATATGCAAAGCAGGTCCGCTGTTTCAGCATCTGGGGACACACTGATGATTCAAAAAGTCCCACCCACATCCTCTCAAATGTCTCTTGTTACCCTGAATCATTATAGCATCAAGTTTCACATTGCCAAAGTGAAGGATTATATCAATCATCTTAATTATCATGAAAATTCTACTGCCCATTATCATAGAATGTTATTAATTATATCAATTTAAAAGATTAATTATAATCACTTGCCAATGACGAGAATTGAGGGTCTGGTCAAGAAAACACAAGTGTAAGAATATAATTTCACTGTGGCTGTACCATATGCCCTGGCAGCAAAAAGATAAATAAAATAATAAAGTAGTTGCACACACTCAGACATAGGACATAGTCCTATTTCTATCCACTTGCTTACATCAATTCTACAACCTTCTAGACAGACAGACAGCTTCCGAACAGGTGCGTGCGTGCTCAGTCCCCTCTGACTCTTTGCGACCCCAAAGAGTGTAGCCCATCAGGCTCCTCTGTCCATGGGATTCTCCAAGCAAGAATACTGGAGTGGGTTGCCACTTCCATCTCCAGGGAATCTTCCCAACTCAGGGATAGAACCCACACCTCCGGCATCCCTTGTATCAGCAAGCAGAATCTGGGAAGCCCTCTGAACAGGTGGGCACCCAGAATTTAGAAAACATCCCTCTGATTGTAGACGATTCCTTTAAAAAGGCCCAAATGTAGCTTCCTGAAATGTATACCCATCTATCCTGGCTCTTCCCTGTGAAGAAACAGTGAAAAAACCCCGTTCTTACACAAGAAAGCTATTTAAAAAGAGCTGTCAAGTTCTATGTTTTTGCTTCTCCAGGCAAAACATGTTTTGCTCCCCTCCCTCCCTCCCTCCCACTAGAAGGCTCTCAGACCTTCACTATGGAGGCAGGTGTTCTAAACACGGTCAAGTTTATCAACGCTCATCTAAACCAGGGACTCCCAGTACTGCAGCCCCAATTCGACTGACTACTTCCCTTGACCTCTTGCTCTGTCAACAGCCTGAGCTGAGGGCTGGCCCATCCTGGGATTCCTGGAGCCTGGAATCCCACACGTTTCCTCATACCTCTGCCATCGAGCCCCTTCTCCCCTTTGCAATAAGGGAAGTGACTTTCTACATTTTCCCTTTCTAAACCCCATCTCTGTTGTCAGTACATCTCTCCAGCCTGGTGAGAGCTTCTGCAATCCTGATTTTGTCATTTGGGTGTTAAGTTATCCTACCTAGGTCTGGGTTATTTGCAAGTTTGATGAAGCATGCTTGCTGTCAGCCTCCAAATCACTGATAAAAGATGTTCAAGGGACATAGGGGCATTTTAAGAAGTGTCCCTCCTCTTTCACTCTTTGTATTAAGTCACTAGCTCCAGTGGCCCTGGACACCATCTTCTGTAACGCTTTTAACAGAACTGCCCAATTAAACATTCTGTTGGGAACAGAAAACTCATTATAAAGACACAGCATTAACTCAATACTTCACCTTGACAACAACTGGTAATTTATATTTCCCTCTTATTCAGCTTTAACAAGTTCAGAAACAGAGTGGCTTTGTTTCAAGCATGTAATACTAACAACTTTACAATTTCGGGTAAGAAATGTTAGAAGACTATGCAAACATTTATGAGAAATATTTTCTCTTGGTTGCAAGCCCTAATTTTGATATAGAAAATAGCCTTACTGCTGCAGGAATAAACCCAAACAGCAGTAGCACTTGTAATATTCAAAAGAAAGAAGGAAGCATGAATTTTGACAGAAAAGGGACCCCCAGTGGAAGCACAGACAGTACTCTGATGAAAGTCCTGCCGTGCAATCTTAAGCAGTGAGAAATAGCTTGGGGCATCAGCAAAACAACGGAAGGCTGGTTAAAGATGTGGTTTAGGAACCAGTTCTTGGCACTGCTGCTGCTGCTAAATCACTTCAGTCATGTCTGACTCTATGCGACCCCATAGATGGCAGCCCACTAGGCTCCTCTGTCCCTGGAATTCTCCAGGCAAGAATACTGGAGTGGGTTGCCATGTCCTTCCCCAATAAGCAAATACAATGGTGAGAGGTGGTATGGCTGAAGCAAACTCCAACGACTAATACAATGATGGTACAAGGATATAATTTCCCTATTATATAAAGCTGCTTTTACCACTTGAAGGAAAACAGAGAATCCACACAGGACTATGGAACCACCGGGAAGTGGCACAGACTGGATTTCCTGTTGCCCCAACCTATGTCTCCCTACACACCTAGAGACCCATCACTGGCCTTCATCCAACGGACACAGAACCCTAAAACAGCAAAGGTGGTCCACTGAGATGAAATAAGCCAAGAGTCAGGTCAACAGCAATGGGATAGAGAGCACAGTGAAGCTTTTCGATTTCAAGGCAACTCTGGGTAGACATGATGTGAACAGGTTCCAGGGTCAGACACCTGGCACTTCCTTATTCTTGTCCCACTGACTTTGTGTTTGTAGACAAATCATTTAGCCTCTCTGAACCCCAATGTCTTTACCAACGAAATGAATATAACATGTATCTCACTCGGTGTTTCTGATAAGTCAGTTCGGCAGCAAGTGTGGCTGGTCTAACAGAGTTAGCAAGTCCACCAGTATCAGCTATTACTACTACTAATAATTATTATTACTAATTAGTAAAAGCTATTACTAATAATCTTACTAGGATTTAAGCTAAGGTCTTAAATCAACTCTGAATATTCATTGGAAGGACTGATGCTGAAGCTGAAGCTCCAATACTCTGGCCACCTGATGCAAAGAGTCAACTCATTGGAAAAGACCCTGATGCTAGGAAAGATTGAAGGCAGGAGGAGAAGAGAGTGACAGAGGATGAGATAGTTGGATGGCATCAGCGACTCAATGAACATGAGTTTGAGCAAGCTCTGGGAGATAGAGAGGGACAGGGAAGCCTGGCGTGCTGTAGTCCATGGGGTCGCAAAGGGTCAGACACAACTGAGTGACTGAACAACAAATCTTCCTTACCATTTGTATCTTCTACAAGGACTCTCAGGAGTTCACTGCACTGCAAGTGGCTGGAATAAATAATTAGAAATGGTAACATGTACTCTGCAGGGAAATTGAACAGTGTGGACTTCTCCATGGCACCACAAGAGCAAAGAACAGAGCTTGCTGGGCTTATCAAGTGAGTGCCTTGGGGCCAGTGAAGAATGTGACAAGGAAGCAAAATCCCAGAAACATCATGAGATGAAGACTTTCCAAAAATAAGTCACCTGCAGTTTCAGGATAACATGGACAGCTTACCATCATGTAGAGGAATACTGTTGGCAACAAATTGCCAAGTTTTCTCCAGAACTCTGGGCATTGGACCAACACCCAACAGCCCACAGCTGGACCATATTCATCCACCAGTCAAGGTAAATTATTTCTCTTTTGAGAAGGGGAATCAGGACTAACTGCTGCTGCTGCTGCTAAGTCACATCAGTCGTGTCCGACTCTGTGTGACCCCATAGACACCAACCCAACAGGCTCCCCCGTCCCTGGGATTCTCCAGGCAAGAACACTGGAGTGGGTTGCCATTTCCTTCTCCAATGCATGAAAGTGAAAAGTGAAAGTGAAGTCACTCAGTCGTGTCCAACTCCTAGCAACCCCATGGACTGCAGCACACCAGGCTCCTCCATCCATGGGATTTTCCAGGCAAGAGTACTGGAGTGGGGTGCCATTGCCTTCTCCGAATCAGGACTAAACCCAAGGTCAAATACGTGATGAAGGAAAGGTGATGCAAGCCAGATGAGTGGTGATCTGCTTCTCTGTTGTTCTCTCTCTTACATCAATACACACACGCGCCTCCATTGTACCTTGAGAAAGGCTTTTCCTTAGCAAATCTGCATACAACACACAACCTGTGAGGGAATAAGGAGCTATTATGTGAAAGGAAGCGTCAGCGGGTGTCAATATCCAGGTAACGGACAACAAGGATGATAAGGCTTGTTCCAGGCAATGCAACATAGTAACATGCCAATTAAATTAATACAATTAAAGAAAAGTGAAAATTGAAAAGCAAGAAAAGTAGTGGGGGGGGGGGAAGTAAGAATAAGATGATATCAGGATTATGGAGAGGACTCCCCCATTATCACCAAATAATTTTTTTAAAAGTCATTAGGCTCATTCACTGGCCATGTATTTCACTCTGAGCTTTGGGGTAGCCAGTGCCAAGAGGAAATAATGACTGATTACACAATCCACAGTATCTAGGAGATGATAATATACATACTAAAGCTAGTAACAGGGGTTTCCATTTACTAATGGAGAAGGGCATGGCAACCCACTCCAGTATTCTTGCCTGGAGAATTCCATGGATAGTGGAGCCTGGTGGGCTACAGTCTGTGAGGTAGCAAAGAGTCAGACACTTCTGAGTGACTAGCACTTTTACTTTCTCACTTTCACAATTTCTAAGGACTTGTTCAACGCTCACACCAACCCAACAACATAGGTACCATGATCCCCATTTTACAGTTACAGAAAATGAGGCACAGAAGGGTTGAGAGCTTGCACAGAAGTTTCCAAAGGTTGAAGACAGTGATGCAGAGACTTGAACCCAGGCATCCTGTCTTGAAAACCCACATTCTTAACACTGTGTGACAGTATCTCCCAAACTAAAAACTGGAAAGAAACACAACTCCTAATCCTACATCCAGAGGGAGGGACCTCTCTTCCCAGGGCACCAGGATGAAGCAATCAATATGAATTAATGAACACAGTTCTCAGAAGCAACCACCGCAATGGAGCCACAGATTCTAGGGTCCATTTGTTAACATGTCAGGACAGCATGTCATCCAACTTCAATTAGATAAACTTGATTAAGTGGGAGCTCAGAGCATTCTCGGATAAAACTGTAACCTCCCTCAAAATGGTCTTTATGAATATTGCTTCTCTCAAAAAAGTCTTAGTGGACTGCCATGAATTTATATGTTTACTCCTCAACTAAGACCCGAAGCCAGCCTGTGCTATTACTGAAGCAATGCACGATAGGTTCTAGAAATAAGATGGAACCATGGGTTTTTTGTTGTTGTTGTTTTATAAAAACTTCAGAGTTTAAAAGAAACAGGTGTCTAGAAGCCTAGGAATTCTTCTCAAAAGCTATTTTATTTTCATTATTTTGGCCATGCTGCCCCAGCTTGTGGGATCTTTTTGTTCCCCAACCAGGGCTTGAACCCATGTCCTTGGCAGTGAAAACACAAGAGTCCTAACCAATGGACCACCAGGGAATCCCCTCAAAAAGCATTTAGATCATTATAACTCTTAGTCATCTTGATATTCCTGAGAGCTAGTACATGGTAAAGTGAAAGTGATATTCACTCAGTCATGTCTGACTCTTTGCGACCCCATGGACTATAGCTCACCAGGCTCCTCTGTCCATGGGATTTCCCAGGCAAGAATACTGGAGTGGGTTGCCATTTCCTTCTCCAGGGGATCTTCCCAACCCAGGGATTGAACCTGGGTCTCCCGAATTGCAGTCAGATTCTTTACTGTCTGAGTCACCAGAGGGCTGGTCTGTACATGGTAGGCACCCAATAAATGCTTTTTCAGAAACACAGATGATGAATTTCCCAAAGCTCTGTGCAGAATCTGGCCACAATAATTTTGCCTACATTTTTTTCTCACTGTAATATCCACTTAAACAATGAAAACAATCTCAATTGTTTTCAAAAACACCCAGCCCTGTCCTGATGTGTTCCAAGATGAATCAGCTCCAAATGTGACAAAATCACTGAACATGTTCGTTTTTTTTTATTAAGGCTGAAAACTATAAGCCAGCTAAATGTTAATGAAGTCTCCTTTCAAATTATGGTTTTTGCTTTTAGAAAAGTTAGTCTTTTTTTTTTCTTTCTGGCAATAATTAAGATAGTAAAGCTAGTTGTCTATAAAGGTCATTCATGATTTATGAAAATAAAATATTATCATTTGCATATTGAAGGGGATTTATCTTTCTTCTTTCTTAGGAATTTGCTGCTGTTGTTTAGTCACTTAGTCATGACCGACTCTTTGCGACCCTGTGGACTGTAGCCCACCAGGCTCCTCTGTCCATGGGATTTGCCAGGCAAGAACACTGGAAAGGGTTACCATTTCCTTCCCAACCCAGGGATCAAACCCACATCTCATGGCAGGCAGATTCTTCACCACTGAGCCACCAGGGAAGCCCTTCTTTGGAACAGCAGAGAATTACTCAGTAGGACCAAGAGTAGTATGCCATCGTCAAGACACAGGTTATAACTGAGTGGATGGTCCACTTTTTCCCCAAAGGAAACTTAAAAATTCTTTCACAAGATCACTCCATATCCTACTAAAGCTCCAGAACTGGAGAGAAGACAAAAGAAACCAAACCGTCAGGGATCAGAACCCACCCTCTGGAGCAGTATCTAGATATTCTTTGATTGTGACCCATAGTCATGACACCGTAACCCATCACATGTATACACACACTTCATAAACCACATTTATCTCTACTGAGATACACTGGCCTTTTTCATTTCTGTTCTATCTGATTTTGAAAAGGGTGGTGTCTGGGTTTAGAAAACTGACTCTATGATCTTTCAAAAGGTGCTCCTGTGGCCTTTAAGGTGTGGGGGTAAAAACCATTACCTGGGACCCTTCGTTTAGCTTGAAGTTACTGCTCAACTCTATGATGTGAGTGCCCTGTGTTCTGTGAAGTGACCTGTGATCTGCAAAGACCCCAATTTCCTGAACATCCATCACATGCTAGCCAGATTCTGCTTCAGAAAACAGAGTCATTATTTCATCTAATCCTCACAACCAGCATAAGACTATACTCTCAATGTGTGTGTGGATGCTGAATCACTTCAGTTCAGTTCAGTTCAGATCAGTCGCTCAGTCGTGTCCGACTCTTTGCGACCCGATGAATTGCAGCACACCAGGCCTCCCTGTCCATCACCAACTCCCGGAGTTTACTCAAACTCATGTCCATGGATTTGGTGATGCCATCCAGCCATCTCATCCTCTGTCATCCCCTTCTCCTCCTGCCCCCAATCCCTCCCAGCATCAGAGTCTTTTCCAATGAGTCAACTCTTTGCATGAGGTGGCCAAAGTACTGGAGTTTCAGCTTTAGCATCAGTCCTTCCAATGAACACCCAGGACCGATCTCCTTTAGAATAGACTGGTTGGATCTTTTTGCAGTCCAAGGGACTCTCAAGAGTCTTCTCCAACACCACAGTTCAAAAGCATCAATTCTTCAGTGCTCAGCTTTCTTCACAGTCCAACTCTCACATCCATACATGACCACTGGAAAAACCATAGCCTTGACTAGATGGACCTTTGTTGTCAAAGTAATATCTCTGCTTTTCAATATGCTATCTAGGTTGGTCATAACTTTACTTCAGTAGCATCCAACTCTTTGAGACTGCATGGACTGTAGCCTGCCAGGCTCCTCTGTCCATGGGATTCTTCAGGCAAGAATACTGGAGTATTTCCTCCACCAGGGGATCTTCCTGACCCAGGGATCAAACTCGTGTCTCTTACATCTCCTGCACTGGCAGGCAGGTTCTTCACCACTCGCACCATCTGGGAAGCCGATAGTTTCAATGTCTGATCAAAGAACTCGTCACATAACAAACCCCACGCAAATGTCTGTCTCACAAAGCCTAAAGTCAAGAATCAATATATTTTTCCCCAGGTATCAGTGTATTACCTCTCAGTCCTAAATTCACTTTTCATTGCTTGCTCTGAGAAAATGTATGCAGACCCTCTGACTACATGCTCTGTTCCATTTGACAAGACTTTAAGCTTGGCCAGCAGAGGGTCCTGGAGAGGCAGGGCAGGAGGAAAGAGGGGGCTTCCAGAGCTCCCAGAAGGCTCCCAGCACACACAGCTTCAGGAGCCCCAGATCCACAAGGTCAGGGCTATCTGGCTCCTCTAGCATGTGGTAGCCAATAGGGTCCAGCAGACAGCACTAAGCCCGCACCTCTCGGTGGCTCACCTCCCATGAATAGCTTTCCCGGCCACCCTAGAGGACACTTCCTCTGAGTTCCATGGCTGTGGCCCCACAGGGACTTCCCTGCTGTCCACCACGTCCTGGATCTCAGCTCTGGGGGGAAATTCTCCTAGGACTTCATTAATGCTCGGGAACAGTGGCTGCCTCACACACGTGCTATTACTTCTCTACTCTTCAGAACACTCTACCTATTTGCCAACCTCTCCATTCTAATCTGTTGTTATATTCTTTATGGATACATCCCTATATTTACAAATGTCAGTTTGACGTGGCCAAACATTTCACCCACATCACAGAGAGCTTGGTGTGGGGCCAGCAGTCCAAGCCAGATCTGCATCCAGAGTTCACACTCCTTCAAGTCTACACACCTCCACCCTTCAGGCTCCTCTGGTGGCGCAGAGGGTAATGAATCTGCCTGCAATGCAGGAGATCCAGGTTCAGTCCCTTGGTCTGGAAGATCCCCTGGAGAAGGGAATGGCAACCCACTGCAGTATTCTTGCCTGGGAAATCCCATGGACGGAGGAGCCTAGTGGGCCACATTCCAGGGGATTGCAAAGAGTCAGACAGGACTGAGCAACTAACACTTCATCCTTACCCTTAACCCACCTCCATAAAGTAAGAAAATAACAACCTGAAATATTTATGTAATGACTGTTACATGAATTGCATTGTAAATAAGCTCCTGAAAGTAACGTTTCTAAGGAGCTAATGGAGGACAACCAAATGTTAATATCTGCCAACATCCGCTGGATCATTGAAAAAGCAAGAGAGTTCCAGAAAAACATCTATTTCTGCTTTATTGACTATGCCAAAGCCTTTGACTGTGTGGATCACAATAAACTGTGGAAAATTCTGAAAGAGATGGGAATACCAGACCACCTGACCTGCCTCTTGAGAAACCTATATGCAGGTCAGGAAGCAATAGTTAGAACTGGACATGGAACAACAGACTGGTTCCAAATAGGAAAAGGAGTGTGTCAAGGCTGTATATGTCACCCTGCTTATTTAACTTATATGCACAGTACATCATGAGAAATGCTGGGCTGGAAGAAGCACAAGCTGGAATCAAGATTGCTGGGAGAAATATCAATAACCTCAGATATGCAGATGACACCACTCTTACTGCAGAAAGTGAAGAGGAACTAAAAAGCCTCTTGATGAAAGTGAAAGAGGAGAGTGAAAAAGTTGGCTTAAAGCTCAACATTTAGAAAACGAAGATCATGGCCTCTGGTCCCATCACTTCATGGGAAATAGATGGGCAACAGTGGAAACAGTGTCAGACTTTATTTTGGGGGGCTCCTAAATCACTGCAGATGGTGACTGCAGCCATGAAATTAAAAGACGCTTACTCCTTGGAAGGAAAGGTTATGACCAACCTACACAGCGTATTCAAAAGCAGAGACATTACTTTGCCAACAAAGGTCCATCTAGTCAAGGCTACGGTTTTTCCAGTGGTCATGTATGGATGTGAGAGATGGACTGTGAAGAACGCTGAGCACCAAAGAATTGATGCTTTTGAACTGTGGTGTTGGAGAAGACTCTTGAGAGTCCCTTGGACTGCAAGGAGATCCAACCAGTCCATTCTAAAGGAGATCAGCTCGGGGTGTTCTTTGAAAGGAATGATGCTAAAGCTGAAACTCCAGTACTTTGGCCACCTCATGTGAAGAGCTGACTCATTGGAAAAGACTCTGATGCTGGGAGGGATTGGGGGCAGGAGGAAAAGGGGACGACAGAGGATGAGATGGCTGGATGGCATCACCAACTCGATGGACATGAGTCTGAGTGAACTCCGGGAGTTGGTGATGGACAGGGAGGCCTGGCGTGCTGTGATTCATGGGGTCACAAAGAGTCAGACACAACTGAGTGACTGAACTGGACTGAACTGAAGATACACATACATTTTCAACTGTTCTGACTTTAACAGGTTAAACTGACTTATATACTCAGGCAATCATTCTCCTTGTTATAATTACAGTCCTTTTAAAGTCATTTTGTAAAAAGACTGTAATACTCCTCGAGGAGATTTCTGGAACATTTTTCTCATTTGTTCTAAATACAGAATGACCCCATTTAAGGCAGCCTTTATAAAATGCATAAAGTATTAAATGGGACTCTCTACAGAGAGGGCAAATCAAAAACTAAGTGAATTAATGTTATATGTTCTATTTTCCTAAAATACATGTAATCTCAGGTGGTCCTTTCCATTTATTTCAAATTTAGAGCTGTGAGATAAACGGCTGTAAACTACATTTTCAAAGGATAAACAGAAGCGAGCTATAATATACATAATTGTTTTAAGAGTGGGGGAAAAAAATCTGCACCAATATAGCTAAGCCACTGCTTTCCTCTTCTAAATCAATCCCAGTGACTTCTGCACTTAATTGCCTGCCAACAACGAAAGTATATAATGCCTCTTAAACTCTGAATGCCCCACTGATGGTTAGTGAATCGGACAGTAAGCATTATAGAATGCACTTCTACATAATTTAATCTAGCAAGCGGCTTTTACACATTGCACAGGCATTTAAATGGCTGATGCCACACTCTATCATAAGAAGTGTTATCTGCCAATGGATGTATTTTATATAGTTCAAAGGAAATGAGTTGTTTTGTTCTTAAAGTTTCTATAGCTTATGACATCGCATTCTTCATTTCATATCAATCTATTGGTTCCTTATTTTTTAAAAAGAACTGATTGTAAAACACAACCATGTATTTTTCCTATTCGTCTCAAAATCTGTTTTTTTAAAAAATGGGTTAATAGTGTTATTTCCATTCCAAAATATTGTATGGATGCAGCTAACTCATTAGTGACCTGACTGTCTCAGTTTTCCACGTACAGATAAGTAGCTCAGAGAGGACTTAGTTAAATCACTTGTACGAATTCTTTGCAAATTCGAATCTCCCTGAATATCACACTGGTGCTTCTATCCTCTACACCGATATTGAAAAATACAACGTGAAAAGCAGCTGTCTGCCTCTACCAATGCAACAAGAGTAGGAAAGGAAAAATAAATGATGAAAAATATCTGCAAGAACTGGCCAGGGCAGATTGAAAAATCCAGATCAGTAGTTATCACCTCATCTCTGGAACCACGTGTGTCCGGAGTCCCACGTGGGGACTGAGGTTCTCAGAGTTGTTCCCTCTACTTAGAAATACCCAGGGCCCACCTCCGACCTACAGAATCAGCAACTCTGGGCTGGGGCCAGAATCAGCACTCTGTGCTTTAGCTAGCCAGTTGTCGTTCAGTTGCCAAGTCATGTCTGAGTCTTAGTAACCCCATGAACTGCAGCATGCCAGGCTCCCCTGTCCTCCAGCATCCCCTGGAGTTTGCTCAAATGTATGTCTATTGAGTCAGTGACACTATCTAACCATCTCATCCTCTGCCTGACCCCTAGATAATTCTGATGCACACTTAGGTTTGATAATCATTGTTCTAGTCTGACCTATTTAACCAGAATCTTCAGGAATCTGTGTTCTTAGGAAAAAAGGTCTCAGAACAAACTAATCTTTGACCCATTTTAGAAAAGTGCTCTAGATCAGTAGTTTCAAACAGTTTTAGGAAGGTAAAGATAACTTCAGTTTTTCAAAAAGCCACAACCTTTTATCCAGTCATAAAAAAGAATGAAATAATGCCATTAGCAGCAATATGGATGACCCTAGCGATTGTCATAGAGAGCAAAGACAGAGAAAATGATACATGTTATCACATATATGTGGAATCTAAAAAAGAAATACAAATCAACTTATTTACAAAATGGAAATAGACTCAGGGACACAGAGAACAAATTCACTGTTACCAAAGGGGAATGAAGGGGTGGGGGGTGGGATAAATTAGGAGTTTGGGATTAATGTATACACACTATTATATATAAAATATACAAATAACAAGGACCTACTAGATAGCACAGGGACCTACTGTATAGCATCTCCCCTATAGCACAGGGAACTGTACTCAATATCTTGTATTAACCTATAATGGAAAAGAATCTGAAAAAGAATATATATTACATAAATGTATATATTATATAACTGAATCACTTTGCTGTACGCATGAAACACAACATTATAACTTAACTATGGTTCATTTTATAAGCTAAATAGACATTCTGAATATTAAGATTTTTAAAACATAAAAAAAGGTACAATCATCTCATTTTATTTATAAATTATATCATGTAGTACTCCACATATTCAGATTATTAGACACACATATAATTGACATTTTAAAGTACAAACTACAAAATTAATTTAATTGAAGTTCAATTATTTTCTTCCATACATCAACAGATTGTGTATTATATGCCTCAAAGGGCATGGAGGAAGCCTTTCAGAGATCACTGCTCTAAATAAGTCTTTTTAAGTCATAAATGTCTCTCAGGTGAATAAGGGCAACAGAATAACACTGCTTGATCAAAGTGGTGAATTCTATTTTCTAATTTCATGCTAAGAAACTCTCTATCTGTAATTTTTCTCCTAAGTGGAACTACTCAACAAGAAGATACCCTAGGTGGAAAACGATCCTGGGTGTTGGTCAGAGAGACCCAGGAAATTAATAAAGGACAGAATTTAATTTTATGCCCTGTAATGCTCCTGCCAGTTTAGTATGATTTACAAATCCATCTCTTGATGATTTTATTAGCATAAAATCATTATCTGGGACAGCTGATAAAATAAACTCCAGAACTCACCCACAGGCAGTACAGCCAAGCTGTATTATCCAGCTTAAAACAGCCAGCCAAAGGTTTATTTTCAGTGATTAACCCAAACTCAACTAAATATATTTCCCTCCATGAACATTTTTTTCTACACATCCCATTTGTTGGGTAGAATCAAATCATGTATAAGGAAAAAGTCAATACAATTTCCTCTGTCCTCTTGGTAAAATGTTCATCCCAATTTCCTGTCGTTAGGAGTACTTATTCTACAACAAAAACTGGGAACTTGTGAGGCTCATTCAACTCAGTTGGAAACTGAGGCCCAGATTCTTGAAGTCCTGGACCTATCAGCTACCTCTCCTATCTTTGGACACGTCACAGATTGTGTGTGTAGATTGTGTGTAAAAAGGAAATACACACATCATAGGTACAATTAGCACGCACGGTTTCAACCATGAAAATAGAAGTCTTTCCTTCAGCCCAGGAGCCTCAGAAGCAGGTGCCTCAGTGGGTGAACATCAGTCACTGTTCCTTCATCCTGTACACCTCTAAGTGCACGCATCTCACTGGGCTCAGCATCACCCTCATGTTTAAAGATGCGCAGGCTTTGAGCCACAGGATGCTGGTCCTCCATCTAGAAGTTCCTGAAGGATGTCCAGGGGGCAATTCTGCCCCTGAGCACATCCCCGAGGATTTATTCATGCCTACAGAAGACATGACACTTTCATAATGTTTATTATCCATCCCCCCGGGAGAGGGTGGACTTGCTGGCGGATGAGAAAGTGCACTCACTGTTAGGATAAGATGATGAACATCAAAAGGGACCACGGCCATGCGTGGGCCTGGGATCTGAAACAGGAAATGAAAGTGCCAGGCAGTTTTGTGTGGATGCTGCCAACGCTGGCTGATGGACCACAGGCCAGAGGCTCAAGCCAAAACCCTGTGAGTCAACCACGCATCCTCCCAACACCTTCCCTTCCAAACAATTTCCTGAAACTTTCTCCTATGCAACTCCCATCCCCTGCACACCACACCTGGAGTTTCAGCTCACATTCCCACTAAACTTGGCCTACCCTCTTGTGTCTGGACTCTGCCCTCTCCAGTTTATCCCACACACAGCCAACAAGCTGGCCTTTCATAAAACACACGGCTAAAAACGGCTGTTCAAACTCCCTGTTTAAATGACTCCAGGGCAGCTTGCTGCCCATAGGATAATGTGCAAATGTTATCATGTGACCAAGGAGGTTTTCCAGACTTGACCCCCATCTACCTATTTATCTTCATTTCCTGCCACCATTTCCCTTCCAGAGTTGTTGTTTGTTATTCAGTCACTCAGTCGTGTCTGGCTCTTTATGACCCCACGGACTGCAGCATGCCAGGCTTCCCTGTCTTCACCATCTACTGGAGTTTGCTCAAACTCACGTCCATTCAGTCGGTGATGGCCATCCAATCATCTCATCCTCCTTCATCTCCTTCTCCTCCTACCCTCAGTCTTTCCCAGCATCAGGGTCTTTTCCAGTGAGTCAGCTCTTATAATCCTGCAATTCCTGACTATCTGCTGACCCACCTAAGCGATGCTGCTGCCCATGTGTCCCACATTAGTCCCTACATCCCCATCCCAGGGTCTGATGCCAGACTCCATTCATGGCTGTTCAAATCCTAGCTCACAGGTCACCTCTCCTGGGGGCCTGTTTCAGGGGTAAAAATCAATCACCTCTTCCTGGGTACCATAACTGTGAGATATACAGGTCACAGGTCATACTGCCCACAGGCCAATACGACTGTGGCCTCTGTGTCTTCTCTGCTGGATTGTGAGCTTCTATGGGCCTGGGAAGCTCTTGTCACCTCTGCATTCCCAGTCCTACAAAGATGCCTGCTACTCCTTACAGACCTGATGGGTTCAACGGAATCTCGTAAAGATTTTTGTAACAAAAGCAAGATAGAAAGCTGTTTACTTTTCTATCTTCATCAGAAACACTGAAAAAGAAATGCTTAAAAAAATTTTTTTTGGAGTATAGGTGTTTTGGGGCTTCCCTGGTGGCTCAGTGGTAAAGAACACACCTGCCAATTCAGGAAACGGGGGTTCAAACCCTGGGTCAGGAAGCTCCCCAGTAAGGAAACGGCAACCCACTCCAGTGTTCTTGCTAGAAAATCTCATGGACAGAGGAGTCTGGTGGGCTATAGTTCATGAGGTTGCAAAGACTCAGGCATGACAGCAACTGAACACGCATAGGTGCTTTACAACGCTGTGTTAGTTTCTGCTGTACAGCAATGTGGATCATTTATACGTATACACATACATCTCTTTTTAAAATTCCCTTCCCATTTAGGTCACCTAAGAGCACTGAGTAGAGGTGTCTGTGCTATACAGTAGGTTCTCATTAGTTATCTATTTTATCAGATCAGATCAGATCAGTCGCTCAGTCGTGTCCAACTCTTTGCGACCCCATGAATCGCAGCACACCAGGCCTCCCTGTCCATCACCAACTCCCGGAGTTCACTCAGACTCATGTCCATGGAGTCAGTGATGCCATCCAGCCATCTCATCCTCTGTCGTCCCCTTCTCCTCCTGCCCCCAATCCCTAGTATCAATAATGTGTATATGTCAATCCCAAGCTCCCACTTCATCCCACCTCACTTTCTCCCTTTGGTATCCATACATTTATTCTCTATATCTATGACTCTATGTACAGTGGAATATTACTCTGATAAAAAGGAATGGAATAGCGCCATTTGCAGAGACATAGATAGAGATTATCATAAAGAGCTAAGTAAGTCATGAAAAGTGAAGTAAATCATAAAAAGATAAGTGTCATATAATACTGCTTATATGTGGAATCTAGAAAAATGGTACAGGTGAATTTATTTGCAAAGCAGAAAAACATATGCAAATGGACTCTACACTCTGAGTACTATGGCTGCACCAAGGGAAGAAGACATGCTGCTTTGGGAAGCTCCCACCTCTCTGATCTGAGTCCTGGGATCTCTCTTCTCATCTCACTCTGTGCTGGGCGTTATGTCAGACCCTGTGTGGAGGAGAAATGAAGGCTACAGGGAAGACGTGGATGATGATAAAGATGCCCCGATCCTCCAGGAAGGTCACTAGGGGAACAGAAAGCAGTTACAAAGGAGAAAGATGAACACTGCTACAGGAGCCAAGAGAAAGAACCAAAAATTCATTCTGAAGACATCCTGTCCTCAAACGTGCCCGAGAAAAAGAAAACTGGAGTCCTCAACAAAAGGCAAGAAGCTGAGCTATCCAGGGCCTGTTATTCTAAGAATCTGCATAATAAGGCTGTTATTTGGCAGACCTCAGCGTAAGTCAACAAAAAAGCCAAGGGATTTTCTGGGTATTGTACTGGAACTCTGGTTTAATGCTTCAGTCGCTCGTGTTTGATTTTATGTTCCAAACATAAAAAGAATGTTAATGATTACATGTTCTGTATCTTTCAAATTTATGAAACATAAAAGCGGTGAATACTTACTCAACATCAAACTTCAATTCTCAGGCCATAAAGAAAGTACACTTTGAAGAAAACTAATTCATCATATAATGTTTTAAATTGGGAAACTGCGAAACTCCCTGCAAAATTCTCTAAGAACGAGACGTACAGAGCACAGAAAGCACCGTGATTCTCCCCCGTCATTCTACGTGACCAGTTAGTTGCTAAAACACAGGGAACTAAGCACATTAACCCTTCTCAAGGTCAACACAACTGGAGTGTCTTTCTTTTTAAACTGTTTCCTCAATATACAATGTATTCTTTCCACAGGTACGGACTAAAGTGAAAAGGTGGTTTAAAGGGGGAGCCCTGGACTAGGAGGCAGGGGGTCTGGGAGGGCCCAGTTCTGTGCGTGCCTGTGTGGCTTCAGGAAAACTGCCAGCTGGCAGTGTGGAGACATGAGGCAAAGAATGTACATTTGCCACCAGAAAGACCTAAGGTGAGCTCCCACTCTGTCAACTTAGGAGCTTTTCTCATCTATTCAGCTGTACTCAACTACCCTCTAGTACATTATAAGGATTAAACAGCTTTGTATATAAGTGCATGTTTATATACAAACACATACATATTGTGCTATCTACCTATCTATCCAGTTACCTACCTTCCTATCAGGTAAACAAGTCAATGTCGGCTCCCTTTCTCTAGTGTCCTGATCTATATAACGTAGCTTGGAGGAATTAGACTGCTGGTTTTTCACACCGTGATCCTCAGAACCCTTAGCTTGTGAAGGTTCTTCCAGACCCACTCCAGGTCTTTCTAAAATCCTGACTCAGCCTGCTATGTTCAACTTTCATTTATTTTAAATGCTGGGGCTCCAACTTTAAAAAGACTTGTATGATCAAAAACTGTTTAACAGTGTTTAACAAATCCAGGTCAAAATGATGCCTAAGATAACACAGTGGATGGAGCCTTGAACAACACAGGTTTGAACTGTGTGGGTCCACTTCTACCTGGATTTTTTTTCCAGTAGTAAATACTATAATTTCCCCAGTGGCTCAGGGGTAAAGAATCTGCCTGCCAATGCAGGAGACATGGGTTTGATCTTTGGGTGGATAAGATCCCCTGGAGAAGAAAACGGCAACCCACTCCAGTATTCTTGCCTGGAGAATCCCATGGACAGTGGAACCTGGTGGGCTATAGTCCATAGGGTCACAAAGAGTTGGACATGTCTTAGCAACTAAACAATGACAGCAATTACTACAGCACTATATGATCTGGCCTGGCTAGTTGAATCTAGGGGACCAGAGATATAGATGAACCTCATATACAGAAGATCCCCAGATATGGAAGGCCCACCATAAATCATACCTGGATTTCCAAGTGTGTGTAGGGTCAGTGCCCCTAACCACCTACCAGCCCATGTCACTCAAGGGTCAGCTGTATTTCCATTATAAAAGTATACATTCTATTACTTCTTGCTCTTCTCAAATATAATACTTCTTTATCAGGAACACAATGGAGGTTTAAATGTGTTGGTGTATATCCAAGGTGTCCGGCTGCGGAGAGGGGGTGGGAGCGGTGATTATAATATAAAATGAAATAAGATCATGTTAAGTAATGTAAGTGAAAGGATGGCTGAGGCCAAGGTTAAAGAGAGAAGAGAAGGTTAAGGACAAGGAAATGAGGAGGAAGAAGAAGCCCCATTGATGTGAACATGTATGTGAGGGCTGGGAAGAGCAAAGACACAAAATCACAGGACCAGGCACCCACTATTCTCAACTCTTTGTGGGCTAGGATGGATTTGGGGTGTTGTTCCTATTCAAGCAAACCCCCCCTAAAGATTACATCATCTGTGCTGAAAGAATCATTTGAGAACAACCAATGTAATTTTAGTAGGACTCTCCTCAACAGCCCCTATCTGCAGCATCTGCAGACTCATGTCTAAAATTATCTGAACCAGTGGATATTCTTCAGTCTAAGAGGCTCAAAATCTAAAACTCAAGCAAACACTAACCAACACATATCACACAACTGGTTCTCTAACGATACCCTCTCCAAAAAATATTTATTGAGACCTATCACGTGCAGCCTAAGCAAAAAATCCACAAGTACAGATAGTAAAATGTGAGATATTTCTTATCTTGATAAAGGTAACATTAGAAATGGAAAATGCTGATGGGGAAATGTTCCAAAAAAGAAGGTAATATCAAGGTCAATGACTCCATAATATGCCTGGGATGAGCCCTATTTGCTTTAGAAATGATTCATTGGGATATTTTTAATATAAATGCAGGAGAGTGGAGAATTCTGCTTCTCATGAGACATTTTGTTTTCAATCCGGATGAGTTATCTTAAGAAGCTGTGATCACTGGGATTAGTTAAAGTGTTGTGTGGAGTTGTTTTGAATAATCTGAGTGTGTAATTTTGCACTTAATCACACGTGGCCTGGGCTTCTCTTTCTTATGGGATGCTCTTCAGTAAGCTAACTGTTGGCCTTGGCACTTGGCCATACAGACAATATCTCACATAGGAATAGGTACCCCATGAATGGAGAATAAAACTCTTGTGGATCAACAGAATATTGTCTGGGCTTAAAAAAGAGTAATCCTTCATGGGACCAGATGTTTGCCTAGAGGAAACATCACAGACGAGTTTAATTTCTGTAACGTTGAAGCCAACAATTAAATATGGGACTTCAGGAGCCGAACCTCACTGTCAAGAACACCTGCAGTAACAGGTGGATCCCTCAGCCTTGACCAGCTGGGAAATACAATGCTGATCAGACCTCCCTTCCCCTCAGAGTTAATGCGTACCACTCATGGCACTTATGTTGCCAAGATCAACCAGATGCCCACTTCCCTTGAGTTCAGGAAGAAAAGAGGGAGGAAGTACCACTTTTCACCTGTACACTTGACTGACATGAAAGCTGTTAGGCTGGGAGTAAAAACCAGGTTGCATCAATATCAATTTTTTCTTCATAAATTTCAGAAAGATGCTTATCAAACAAATGTAGACATGACCTTCGCTGCAGGAGAGCAACTTGTGGCACTGTTACTAAAAATTCTCAGTGAAGACCTCCATTCTATGGAACTTTAATACACTGCTAACTTCAAAATTAAAAAAATAAAACTCAGGGGAAACCAGACGATTTAATTAGGTCAGGGGAAAACTGTCTTTAGGAAAAAAAAAAACCTATTATAGATAAATTATGAAATCTCTGGCCTGGCGTGCTGCGATTCATGGGGTCGCAAAGAGTTGGACACAACTGAGCGACTGAACTGAACTGATGAAATCTCTAGATCCATCATGCCTTGTATCTACTTTAAATCCTGAGATATTCACCCAAACATAAATCCTGAATTATTAATACAAAGACGGTGACAAGACTTCCCTCTCCTCACATGCCATAGCCAGGTTCCTGTAAATGTAAACTTCCCCCATGTCACAAAATGTTTCTTGGCTTCCCCAATAGCTCAGCAGGTAAAGAATCCACCTGCAATGCAGGAGACACAGGAGTTGAGGGTTCAATCCCTGGATTGGGAAGATCTCCTGGAGGGGAGGGCAACCCACTCCGGTATTCTTGCCTGCAGAACTAGCCTGGCGGGCTACAGTCCATAGGGTTGCAAAGATTCTGAGAAACTAAGTTCACACACCAAAAAAAAAAAAAAGGTTACTGCTCTTCCACGTTCTGGCTACAGCACTGTTCTCGTTTTACATTATTTTCTTCTAGCTCAGTGATTCTTAAGGTTTATGGAACTTATGGATCCTTTTGAGACTCTGAACAGAGCTATCCATGAGCTGTCTGCCTGGACAAACAGAGGACATGCAAATCTATCGGATCACTCCCTGGGTTTACAATCCAGCATACAATCCTTTGAGTAAAGGGTAGGTCACTGACCCAGCATCAGAATCACCCGGAGAGCTTCCTAAAGCACAGACCCCGAGCCCCACCCAGACCTACAGAATCAGAACCTCAGGCTGTGACAACAGGACTGGATTTTCAATCTTCCTGGTGATGCCACCACCACAGTCTGAAGGGCAGGAAAGACCCCCTGCCGTGGCCACTTTCCTTGCCTGTCCTGGCATCGGCTGGTCCTGAAGTCCATACTCCCCTGGCTTTCACCTGCCTCTCTCCTGAGGAGCCCAGTTCTCTATGGTCATTTCCACACAACCAAAGGGCATCTCTGCCTGCATGTCACCTGCTCTGCGCACCAGGCCTGGTACACACGACCACCTGGCCCCACACATAGCAAGCTCCTGGACTCAAGGGAACATTCTCAGGGGACACGTCCTGCCCACCCTCCCGGCAGACTCTTGTCACTCGTCCATGAAGACCCACCGCTCCCCAGGGTCCCAGTTCTCCCTCTCGCCCACCATTCTTGGCTTGCTAGCTCTTCACTGAATGCCCACAACCCTTCCATGTAGGAAGCCACCTCCCTTTGCTCTCTGGACAGCACACACTTGTGCACTGGTCTCCCTAACCATGTGACAAGCACATCGACCTTATTACAGAAGCAGGGGCCTGGCAGCCGGCTGCCTAGGGTGGCCACCCCTTAACTATCTGTAGTAAGACTGAAGGATGGCCAACTGACATTTCTACCCAGGCCCACAGATCACTCAAAGTACTATGCAAGTAAGGAAACTGAGGTTGGGGGTTTGCCTGATTTATGAAACACCCTCCAGCAACCCCAAATCCATACCCAGGATTCTGTGCAGCGTGGACACTGAGAGGCAAGAATCAGAATCCTGACCCTCAATTTTAATCTTGTTAACAATACAGGACACATATGTGACCAATGACAACTCACCATTGTAACAATGGAGGACCATGGATAACTAAGGTGATGGAGGACCAGAGATCACTAAGGTGATGGAGGATCAGAGATCACTATGGTGATGGAGAACCAGAGATCACTACGGTGATGGAGGACCAGAGATCACTATGGTGATGGAGAACCAGAGATCACTACGGTGATGGAGGACCAGAGATCACTATGGTGATGGAGAACCAGAGATCACTACGGTGATGGAGGACCAGAGATCACTATGGTGATGGAGAACCAGAGATCACTACGGTGATGGAGGACCAGAGATCACTATGGTGATGGAGAACCAGAGATCACTACGGTGATGGAGGACCAGAGATCACTATGGTGATGGAGAACCAGAGATCACTACGGTGATGGAGGACCAGAGATCACTATGGTGATGGAGGACCAGAGATCACTAAGGTGATGGAGGACCATGATCATTCA
>NW_011495015.1:3115256-3136904 GCF_000754665.1 Bison bison bison
GACCAGAGATCACTATGGTGATGGAGGACCAGACACCACTATGGTGATGGAGGATCAGGGATCACTAAGATGATGGAGGACCAGAGATCACTATGGTGATGGAGGACCAGAGATCACTAAGGTGATGGAGGACCAGAGATCACTATGGTGATGGAGAACCAGAGATCACTACGGTGATGGAGGACCAGAGATCACTATGGTGATGGAGAACCAGAGATCACTATGGTGATGGAGGACCAGAGATCACTATGGTGATGGAGGACCAGGGATCACTATGGTGATGGAGGATCAGGGATCACTATGGTGATGGAGAACCAGAGATCACTATGGTGATGGAGGACCAGAGATCACTATGGTGATGGAGGACCAGAGATCACTAGGGTGATGGAGGACCAGAGATCACTATGGTGATGGAGGACCAGACACCACTATGGTGATGGAGGATCAGGGATCACTAAGATGATGGAGGACCAGAGATCACTATGGTGATGGAGGACCAGAGATCACTAAGGTGATGGAGGACCAGAGATCACTATGGTGATGGAGGACCAGAGATCACTATGGTGATGGAGGATCAGGGATCACTAAGATGATGGAGGACCAGAGATCACTAAGGTGATGGAGGACCAGAGATCACTATGGTGATGGAGGACCAGAGATCACTAAGGTGATGGAGGACCATGATCATTCAGAGGTTATTTCAAATCAGGAAGGACAAGAGAGAATTTGTAGGAAAAAAAAAAAAACATTTAAAGATGTGGCTGGGAAGATGGCTCCAGTCTTGAGGGGCAGTTAGAGGACTTCTGAAAAACACAAACCCAGAGAGGGAGGGGCCCAGCAAGAAGGTCTCTTATTAGATGTGCATGGACTCAAGTTCACTGCAGCATGAAGAGCATACACGACTAAAGCCCAGTCTGCAGAGGCCAAGCAGGGCAGAATAACCCCAGACTGGGGTCCTCCCAGGGCAAGAATGGGATGACCACACTGCCACATTCATGATTCCATGTGGTCGATACAACCACTAAGAAAGGAAAAACCATTATTCCAGTTCACAGACAACGGGAGAGGTGGGCCACTGCTCTGACAGAGGCAGATGACAGCAAAGGTGAACATGACCCTTCATTTCCCAACTCCTCAAGGCAGGTGTCCTTAACGTATAATTGTAACACATGATTATAGCAGAATGACTGCTCCATAGATACACCTTCCATTTACACTATTTAAGTTAACTGCATCTTTACTAAAATGGACATGTTAGATGTCAGTCTTGGATTTTATCCCCAAAGAGCACTGAAGATCTTTTATAGACTCATTAAATAAATATTTGATGACAACAGAAACAAGTTAAGTAAAGAAAGACACGGAGAAGTGAGATTTATTTCTACAAACAGACACCAGAGAAAATTCACTCCTAGAATCAACTACCAATAATTCTGTTGAGCAAATCAATCTGTGACAAACGGAAGTATGTTAAGGAAGAGTGCTTAGGGGGTAAAAACGTGGTAGCAGGCGTGTTTACAGGAAGATACAAAGATGCACAGAATTAACTGCTTGTTTGTTCTTCCATTTGCATCAGAAACCAGATCTTGCACTGGAAGCAGCCACGAAGACCCTCAAGAAAACACAGACACAGTGGCAGGGTGCTGAGAGATCAAATCTCCCTTCAAAATTGGAAAGAGATGCTGGGATTCGAGAAAGGAAATTAACATCAGAGCTTGAAAGAGCAGCTACTGTTTCACCAGGAGGAAGAAAATGATGACGCTTGGCCAAAAAAGGACAAGAAAATATGGCAGTCTAATAGTGACAGAGGAAATGAAGACAGATCTTACAAAGAACCCAAAATGGAACAATTTGTGCAAGCGAAACTCTAAAGAGAGCTATGTTTGTGTTGAAACGGATATGACCAGAATATCTCAAAACTCCTATTCTTCAAATTCTTACCTTAGCCTTCCACATAGAAAGGGGCAGATAATTGCAAAGGGACTGCAAAATTTTGCAAAATTGTGGAAGAGCACAAAGATAACTAATTGCATCCTATCATTTGGTAAGGCAGGATTTTCTACATTATAAAACGGTTGGTCAAAAACTGGGCCACCGATATTTAAGAAAAACAGATGGGGACAGTGTAGAGTATTTTCACCTTATTCTGTTTTGAATCAGTTTAAAAACCAAATGATACACACAGCACCAAACTCTTGCACTGTCTTCAAATCCTGCGTCAGCTCTGGACCCATTTCTCTGACTCTGACATGTGGGCCCTTCTCTCGAGAGCAGTAAGAACACCTCTATCCACACTCTGAAAGGTATGTGTGGATGCTCAGTCCCTCAGCTGTGTCCAACTCTGTGAGTCCAAGGACTGTAGTTTGCCAGGCTCTTCTATCCATGGGATTTTCCAGGCAAGAATACTGAAGTGGGCCGTCATTTCCTTCAGGGGATCTTCCTGACCCCAGGATGGAACCTGTGTCTCCTTTATTGCAGGTGGATTCTTTACCACGGAGCCACCTGGAAGCCCTACTCTGAAAGAGTGTGTTGCCACTTCCTTATTCTTCTCACTTCTGGTCCTTCTCACTATAGGAAAAAAAAAAACATGCTGATTGACAAGATCACAATATCTACCTCCTCCAAGGACCTTCGAGCTGAAAAACCAAACATGTCTTCTTTGTTAAGTCCTAAATTTCCCTAAATCAGCCCTAAATTTCCCTTTTCACCTCTCATGGGCCCACTGTGACTATCTGGATGTTCTCCTTGTTACCCAGGCTAATCTGATTTGTCTATTTTGTACTGACAATACTACCCCTTGCTGTAGGGGAGGGACATGCCCTCCACTGCAACCAATGGTTGGATTTGTCTACCATGTTCAGACTCTTGATTCTAAACATTACAAGGCGTAGCATGGTCAATTTAAATGAAGAGCAACTCACGAGAAAGGTAACTAAGACTGGATATCTGGGAGAGCCAGGCTCTGACAGTGACCTAGAGAGGTGACACAGATGGGATCAGACGCCGGGGCAGTCGGCCGAGGACCACTGGACTCTTACGCCCTCTGCCCTCTGGCCAAGCCACACAGGGAATCATCTCTAACTCACACCTGCCCACCCCTGGCCATTCCCTTCAGGTTCACATTTCCTGTGATAAGCTTCCAGTTGGCTACATGTCATTATGTCCACATTCAGCTGCCAGGGGAGGACAGGGGCCCTCTTCCCCATCCTAGGGAGGGGAGCGTGCCTCCTTCTTGCTCTGAGATCCCCCCGAACCATCGGTGTCCACTCCTGCTGCTTATTTCTCCAGAGAACAAACTGGAAAGAGTAAAGCAGCACTGCAGCAAAGGCTGTCCATCACAGGCAGTGCAACTCCCTGACCAGCCGAAGGACGTGTAGCCTCGTCTTCAAGTGGCACAGCTGCCTAGCAGTTACCCCAGGTGGTGTGGACAGCAGCCTGGCGTCTCAGGCCTTCAAGGAAAGGAAGCCCAGGGAGGAGCCGGAGTATGGTCTATGGTGAGTGATGCGAGTGTCTATTTGTTCACTATTTACACTCTTTGTGACCCCATGGATTGTAGCCCGCCAGGCTCCTCTGTCCATGGATTTCTCCAGGCAGAAATACTAGAGTGGGTTGTCACTCCCTTCCCCAAGTGATCTTCCCAACCCAGGGATCGAACCCAGGTCTCCTGCATTGCAGGCAGATTCTTTACCACCTGAGTCACCAGGGAAGCCCACAATTTACACTCTCATTCAAATATTCACCTGGACTATGTGCCTGTATTTGTTCTAGATTCAACCACCCAGAAGATGACAACCACCATATTCGATGAAACTCTGCCTACAAATAACACACAGGAAGTGGGGATGAATGGTATAGGGTCTCGTTAAAATACTTCATTCGAGACTCTGCACAGTGTCACACACAGAAAGATCCTTAGTGGTCATTCATTGCTGACAAAACTACCTGGTATAAGATGAAAAAAGATAAAGAAGAAACAGAAAACCAAAACATAACCTACAACCCTGGCTAAGACTTTAAATGTCCACTAATCAATATTCAACATGATGTTCTTAGACATTTTCACACATTTGAAATATAAGCTTGTCATTTTGGAAAATAAAAAAGAATAAAAAGGAATACTGCACCATTAAAGACCTACTGGGCAGACTTACAGCTCATGCATGAACAGTTTTGTTAGCTGTGCCAAAATGAAATAGGAGGAGATGGGCCAAAGAGAAGGAAAGGAAAAAAAAAAGTGAGTGCAGCCAAAAATCCAACAGTGCAACGGGTCCCAAAATGAAAGAGTATGCATACAGCCAAAAAGAAAATAGATTTATAAATTAAGCTAACAGAAAACGGTGGGGTTCCACCAAAAACATGAGTGCATAAAGCCAAAACAAAATTATGTGAACGGTGTTTAAAAAAAAAATAACAAAATGCCAATTTAAAGAGAAGCAAATCTAACCATTTGAAATGTCTTAAAGGTTGGGCCACAAAGCTGGTATGTAGCCATATATGAAGTAACTCACTCTGTGGATTTAAACCCTGGTTATATTACATATAGGGAATGAGAAGGGAATTTGATACCACTGATCCCCTGCTATGTGGCTTTGACTTTGACACACCTCACTGAGCACTCATGCTCAACAACCCTCCCATCAGGAGGGACGGTGCTCCTTCAACTGAGGAGCAAAGGAAAGCTGGCAGGGGTAAGTTCTCGAGATGTATGAGCAAGTTAATAACAGGAAATAGCCGTCAAATCAACACGTGTCTGTTTTCAAAACTTACCCACTCTGTTTTTTATTTCTTCTCATGAGTGTTGGATGGATACAGAGATCACTGGCTACCTCTCCAAGGATGTTTTACAAAATCACTGATTTCCAAACATGTTCAATCATATTTATATAGGTAGAAAAAGAGCTGTGCTCAGATGCTCAGTGGAGTTTGACTCTGTGTGATCCCATGGACTGTAGGCCCAGAAAAAAGAGCTGTATTCTAGGCCAAACCAGCTTCAACTGTCTACTAAACCAAAGATTAAGAGGTGTTAGAAAATTAAGAATACTGACAAAAAATAAACAAGAAAGATTTGAAGCCAAGAGCATCTATCTAAGTAACTGATAAAGTTAGCAAGATCACTTTCTGCCAAGTGGTCACAGCGAAGAGGCCAAAGGACATCTGAGCTGAGTAGGTAGTTTTCTTTGAGGATTATTTTCTGAGGCCCACACATTCATGTCCAACCTTAATAAACCCTAAAAGAAACCATTACTGTCAGATGGTGGTTGTGATAAGAACCTGCCTGCCAGTGCAGGAGATGTAAGAGACAGGGGTTTGATCCCTGGGTTGGGAAGATCCCCTGGAGAAGGGCATGGCAGTCCACTCTAGTATACTGATTGGAGAATCCCATGGACAGAGGAGCCTGGTGGGCTACGGTCCACAGGGTTGCACAGAGTCGGACAAAACCGAAGCAATTTAGCATACACACATGTCATGTTTCCTGGGCTTTCCCAGTGGCTAAACAGTAAAGAATCCGCCTTCAGTGCAGGAGACACAGGAGATGCAGGTTCAATCCCTGGGTCAGGAAGATACCCTGGAGGAGGGCATGGCAACCCACTCCAGTATTCTTGCCTGGAGAATCCCATGGACAGAGTAGCCTGATTGCTATAATCCATGCGGGCGAAAAGAGTTGGACACGACTGAAGCACATCACGCTTCCTACTTCCAGAAATCACAGAAATATAAAAAGAAAAGAGAGCACTCTAAGTAGTATTCCAGAATGTCATACAGGCCAAGTACAAACAATGTTCAGAGTCACACCACAAAGATGACAATATCCCGAAAACACAGAAATGCATTCAGCAGAATTTAACCTGTTTTATTAACTTTTAAGAATGGAAACAGTGACAGACTTAATTTTCTTGGGCTCCAAAATCACTGCAGATTGTTTTGACAGTAGTGATGAAATAGACACTTGCTCCTTGGAAGAAAAGCTATGACAAACCTAGATAGCATATTAAAAAGCAGAGACATTACTTTGCCAACAAAGGTCTGTATAGTCAAAGCTATGTTTTTTCCAGTAGTCACGTATGGATGTGAGAGATGGACCATAAAGAAAGCTAAGCGCCAAAGAATTGACGGTTTTGAACTGTGGTGTTGGAGAAGACTCTGAGACTCCCTTGGACTGCAAGGAGATCAAACTAGTCAGTCCTAAAGGAATCAGTCCTGAGTATTCATTGGAAGGACTGATGCTGAAGCTGAAACTCCAATACGTTGGCCACCTGATGCAAAAAGCCAACTCATTAGAAAAGACCCTGATTCTGGGAAAGATTGAAGGCAAGAGGAGAAGGGGACGACAGAAGATGAGATCACTGGACGGCATCACCGACTCAATGGACACGAGTTTGAGCAAGCTCCAGGGGATGGTGAAGGACAGGGAAGCCTGGAGTGCTGCAGTCTGTGGGGTCACAAGGAGTCAGACATGGCTGAGCAACTGAACAACAACAACAATATAGTCAAAGGGGAATCAGGAGGAAGAACAGGAGGGAGGAAACTAAAGGTTGTTACTAGGCTTGGTAAATGCCAGATGGAAAAAACCACTCATTCACCAAACACACTTGCGTCCAAGGGGGCATGCTTCCATTTTCTCACTTCTGGCCTTGGACGTTCAATCCTGCACATAGAACATCTCGGTTATACTCGAGTTCAGTTTTGTTGGGGGCAGAGGTTGCAGTTCTAGTGGAAATGCACTCATCCACAAACGAAGAAATCAGATGAAATAAGATGCAGTCACGAGATGACACACATTCCATCCAGACTTGTGGAGAGAAGAACTGCTCCAGGAGTGACCAACAGGTGGGCAGGAGAAAATGGGTATGCAGCTTAGTCCAGGTCCAAGAATGTCAAGTCTTAGAGTGCTAGAAGGTCTTACATGTCAAACAGAAGAGTTTTATCTGCTCTCATGGCCAATAAAGAGCCATTCTGGAAACCCAGAGACGGATGCAAGGAATAGTATTCAACTTGCAGCTACACGGTATGAAACAGAACAAAAAAGAGACTCGGCATAGCCCAGAACACACAGGCATCTTCCAGATAAGAAGAAAGGGTCAGATCCACAAAGAACTTTGGAGGAAGGTCTGGCAATATAAAAGATGGTGTGTTAATAAACTATAGCAAGCTTGGTTGACTAACTGGAAATCATCTGAATGTTCTTTAAAAAAAATAAATAAAACAACAGAATCTAAAAGTGCACAAAGGATATAAATTTAAATTTAGCTTATCATAACTCAACTTATCTCCATGGTATTTCCTTCTACATTTATTAGAATGGTAACAGAGAAAAATATCCTTTAGTCACAAAACTATCCTGTAATTCCAATTTTCTCAGCAAAACCTTGAAAGATGTTATATATTGGGGGATTTACACAGAAACCCTATCATGTAGGATACCAGGTCTTAAAACCTAAAGTGAATTCAGAACTTGCCTTAGAAGTAAAAAAAGCAACAGTGAACTGACTTTCAGGCATCGCAACACCAGACACCAGGCTTTCTAAGCCCTCTGCAAACACGGGCTTTTATCCGATTGCTTTAAATGAATTTTGGAAATGCTTGACAAAGCAAAGCAGATCCGACCTCTACAGGAAACTTCACCTAAAAACCAAAATTTTTTAACCCTAAGGGATTTCTGAAAAGATTTTTTTTTTATATTCCTGACATAGGGCATGAGAAAATATACCTAGGCTTTATAAACCACAAAACACTACATTCAGGAAAATAAGCATTAAAGTGAGTGGCTCTCTAGCAAACCCCATCTTGCTGTCTGCGATCCTGTAAGCACAAACTGTGTGCCATGTGCCACCCCACGACCACGGCGCAGGCTAACACGATCAAATGCGGTCAGACTGGATTACACCCAAACACAGCTCCAAGCTCTCCCATGCATTTCCCACATGGCCCATGGAATGGTTTTACACATGCTGATCATCTCAGTTCAAATAAAAATCTTTTTAGTTTATACCCGAATATTTCAAAGAATACAAGGAGATGAGGCAGGTTCTGGACTGTAGGAAGAAATGCAATTAATGAGCAATTACTATTTAAAGACCAAACCCATGTCAAAATAGCTTGACTAAAAAATGGTGGTTTTTCACACACACACACACACACACACACACGCACAGCTTGCCCTAGAGCTGCCAACAAAAAGTGTGGGTGGTGATGATGCCAGCTCTAATGGGGCTGTGATGGGGATGGGGCAAGACGATGCTCACCGCCCCCTCTCATGGACACGCCTCCAGAGGCAATCCACTTGGCCACATCCCGTCTCCTCCCTGCAGAGACACCTGTTCTTAACAAGGCCATTGGAGGGAGGCAGATTTTAGGCAAGGAACTGTAAAGGCAGATGTGAGAGTGGCTGGAAGACTTTCAAAGCAATCACACTCGGTGAAACGACTCTTCATTGGAAAAGGTCTCATTCTAAGTGGACATTGGCCATTTAATTTGTTATCAGAAATATCCACTGAGGAATTCTAACCTCATCTTAGAGTGGAACACTGGCCAGCGGCTCTGGACTTTGTGCTGAAGAGAAGTTTCTAGCATATCACATCCATGGTAGGGGTTACTTCCAAGGTGGGGGGAAGGGGCTCCCTTCACAGCAGCCTCTCCAATCCTGGGAATCGAAGCCTAGGGTCCCCATACAAGAACTCTGCCTCCTGTTTGCAAGCTGATTTGTCTTCATGGTGACCCCAAGGATGCTGGATGCTATAAAACAGTACCCTGTTACCATCTCTAACGAGGCTGGGGAATTATACTTGGCTTTTGCCTCCTGTATTAATGGGGATTAGATGAGTCAAACAGGGCAAGAAAAGTCAAGTGTCAGTGGGTTAACAAGACACCAGAGCTTCTCTCAACAAAACAGATGAAGTCTGTGTAAGTGGCTGGGGCCAATTTGACAGCTAAGCTCCATGACATTCGGAGACCCGAATTCATCCGGTCCATGCTTCCAAGGTCTGAAGAGGGAGCTTGACCTCACATCATTTCATCAGACTTCATCCATTGGGCTCATTCTCATCCCTGATGGATGGATGGAGCCAGTGGAGAAGGGCATGCAAATCCTGGGATACTGGCCAGACGCGACTATTTCAACTGAAGTCGAAGCCTGCAAGAGGCCCTGAAGTCACCGAGGTCTCCATCATCTTCCCTCTGTCCCTGAACACACAGGTACAGCTACTGATGCCCTTCTACATGCCTCCATCCTTCTTGGCTGGACCAAGGTCTCCATGGAAATAGTCACCAGCCACTCCCAATCCAGTTGTTAAAAAAGATGTGGGAAGGAGAGGGGTATCACCCTACCGTCAAGGCAGTCATGGGGTAAAAAGGCAGAAGAGGCATTCCAGTGCCCAAAGTAGGAACTCTGAGCACCATTTTACAGAAGGATCACTGCTTATGGCAATCGGGTTCTAACAACTAAAATACTATTCTATTTTGGGTGTATTCCAGGCTCTAAAGAATTTGGTGGACTGACAGAATTGTTGTTCAGTCGCTAAGCTGGGTCTGACTCTTTGTGACTCCATGGACTGCAGCACACCAGGCTTCCCTGTCCTTCACCATTTCCCAGAGTTTTGTTTGCTCAAACTCATGTCCATTGAGTCAGTACATGTGTGAAAATAGCTGATTCACACCCTCACTCTTGAAGGCTATCATCACTGGATGTGGAATTCCAGATTGGCAGAATGCTTCTAGGATTTCAAGAATACCATGTCACAATCTTCTGGATGCCACTGTTTCTGTTGAGACATCAACTTGAAACCTTATTGCTGCTTTCTGAAGATCAGATGTCTTTTTACCCTCTGAACACTTCTAGCACTTTCTCTGTCTCTGATTTTCAGCAATTTGACCATGATGTGGGCTTCCCAGGTAGCACTAATGGTAAAGGACCCACCTGCCAATGCAGGAAATGTAAGAGACGTGGATTTGATCCCTGGGTGGGGACGATCCCCTGGAGGAGGAAACAGCAACCCACTCCAGCCCAGGAAATCTCATGGACAGAGGTACGAGCACGCATATATATCTATTACCTACTACATGCCAGGCAATTTTCTAGGCACTTGGATATATTTTAATAGATGAGACAAAATATAAACATAAACATCACACATAAGACAATTTTATAGCTCCTAAGTTCCACAGGGGAAAACAGAGCTATATAAAAGGGCAGGAGATATGGGGCACATTGTAGGCTTTACTTTTACAAAAGATTTTCTAAAACCCTGTTGATAATTACTCCACCTCACTCCCACTCCATTCTTCATAAAGATATGCTTCTTTACACAGTAACTGCACCTTTCTTCACCTGCCAATTCAGTTTTCTGAATGTCCTCAGGCAAAACCCTTAGCACTCAATATCCATTCTGAGTAACTACCCTGCCTTTATGACTTGGGGAAAATAAATACATAAATTACCCTTCTGCAAAAGAATCTGCTATTCTCCACCCTGAGGCCTTTTTGAGCCCCCAAATCTGCAGGCAAATGGAGTGAGACTTTTTTCCAAATCAGATTTTACTTATTTTGCACAAAACCTTTAAAAGAAGCTCTACTGAGTAATTCTTGAAAACATATAGTGTGGTTTAGGCTTTAAAAAGGATTTCCCCAGTCAATCTAAATAACATAAATCCAAGTATGAGGCTTTCCCACTAATTGCAGAAAAATCCAAGTCAGAAGCCTGATTTCATGGTAATCATTGCCATTTGTCTGATGAATTTTACAGTAATTTTCGAATGCTCATGAAGCTTCTCAGATAAGAACACACTAAGCCCAGAATAAGAGCTGCTGAATAATGTATACCTGCTTTCATGTAAATGAAAGTACTATTAATTTTGATATCTTCTATGGATACTCAATCTCAGTTTAAAAGAAGAGCATAAATTTCTATGTAAACCAGTTCACAAGCCAAAATATCTGCAAGAAATAGTTTATTTTATTGTTGTTGTTTAATTCCCAAGTTAGGTCCGACTCTTTGTGACCCTTCGGACTGTAACCTGCCAGGCTCCTCTGTCCATTGGATTTTCCACACAAGAATACTGGAGTGGGTTGTCACTTCCTTTTCTCCACGAAATCTTCTCAAAGCAGGGATCAAACCCACGTCTCTTGCACTGGCAGGCTGATTCTTTACCACCAGTGCCACCAGGGAAGCCCTAAGGAATACTTTATACTATATATAAATTTCTGTCCAAAATATCCAAGGGGAGATTCATGGACATTACCCAGCTACATACTTAATCCTATAAGGGGCAAGACCTCCATGCACCTCTTAAATAAGGCAAGTGCGCCATTTGTCTAGTTTGTTAAAGCATCAGGTTTCCACCAGCCTTTCTTTTAAGAATATGGCATTATTCAAAATTTGTCCATTCCTACCATGGTGGTATTTGACAGTTCCCACCCAGTAAACCTTTGGAAACTGACAAGTCACTGCCATGAGCCAGGACAGAAGAATTTCCTAGACTGTTGTGAAAGATTCTACGCAAAAATGTGATGGAATAAGTATGTTAACTTTCATTGCTATAACAGGAGACGTTACATCCAAAGGTTTTACATGTTTTGTTCCACGACATCCCCACAACCAAAATGGTGTATTCAATTTCATAAGACAAGGAATCCAGTTCCCATTCAGGTAGATGATAAAAGGCAAAGAAAAGTTAGGTGACCATCAGTGGCCACACAGTTGATAATTCAGAACTGATACCTGGACCATTCTCTCTACTGCGCAGAATAACTTAGGGCCTAAATATTGGACTCTCATCATTCTGATCTATATTCAGATGCTTAGGGTGAGGTGACAACTGGATATGCTACTTAACATCTTTGCCCTCTCTTTTCCCATCAGTCAAATGGGAATATAATCACTGGTTTCATGGCAGTTTTATCAGAATTAAATCAGGAAAAGCACATCGAGTATTGACATTGCTGCTGCTGCTGCTAAGTCCCTTCAGTCATGTCTGACTCTTTGAGACCCCATGGACTGTAGCCCTCCAGGTTCCTCTGTGTATGGGGATTCTCCAGGCAGCAATACTGACGTGGGTTGCCATTTCCTTCTCGGGGGGCTCTTCCGGACCCAGGGATTGAACTCACATCTCTTAAGCCTCCTGCATTGGCAGGTGGGTTCCTTATCACTAGCGCCACCTGGGAATCCCAATGTATACGGTGCCTTAAAAACGGGAAGATGAAAACTGCATGTGAGATTCCTTTGGGTGCTATTACACATCATCTTTTCCCCAGTAATTCCAAGTTTAAACCCTTCAGTTTTAGATATCCGAAGATTTCTGACCATCATTTCCCACACACTCATAGCTTGTCTTCCTCCGATCCCTAGGCAACTTCAATGGGGAAACAATGTGTTAATGACATAAGTAATTGGGTTCTAAAAGATATCATGTGTTTTTTATAGAACTGGGAGGAATGGAGGTGACACGTCAGGAGAAGAACAGCTCTTGACAAATGGGTGCACAGCCATTCCTGTAAACAGGAACTTCCCTGCAGGAAAACCTCCTCCCCTGGGATCTATAATTTGGCTGTTGCCTTAGAGAGCTGCGGAAAGCAATTACAGGACAAAAAGGCTGATTTCCCCTGCATCTGGTAAGATGAAGCTGGGGATAATGTTTCATTTACACTAAAGGAATTCATGCTTTCTTTCCGAATAGAACCTGAAGGATGAATCCAAACTAATCAGAGGCATAGGCACCTTATCGAGATGAAAACCCCTTAAGATGCAGTTTCCCCGCCTTAAAGGTCAAGCCACTTATTAAAGAGTTTTAACGGTTTTATCAGAAATGACTGCCTTTGGTGCTTCATGGAAGCCAAAGGGGAAACACAGAGCCATTCCTGTGTGTTTCCATTAACCGAAAATATTAGTGACCAACAAAGATAACGTTCTAGGGAAAAAAAAAAAAAAAAACAGAAAAATAAGTTTTTCAGGGCACAAGAAAACAAATGTCTTTCTGCCAATATTGTAGTTTTTTTTTCTTTTTCAGATTTCCCTAGTTTTTTTATACGTGTGTGTGTGTGTGTGTGTGTGTGTTTGCACGCTTGCTGTTGTTGTTCAGTTGTTAGGTTGTGACCGACTTTTGAGACCCCACGGACTGCAGCACTCCAGGCTTCCCTGTCCTTTGCTATCTCCTGGAATTAGCTCAAACTCATGTCCACTGAGTCGTTATACATTTACTTGAAAAGTTTCATCACATGCATAGATTGGTGTATCTACCACTGCAGTTCAGATAAAAACACATCACCTTCATTTTCTAATTTTCAAAATAATCCTTTGGGTTATTATCCTCTCAAGATGATTTGTTATTTTCCTTTCGTATCTTTACACGCTCACTGATTTCATCGCATTTTACGTGTTTCAGTCCATTGCAGTAACTACCCTCAAAATGTTCCGTCTTTGGCCTGTGGAACTCTCTCCCATTTGTCTCTTGAGTCTTTCGGACACCATGCTATTAGTCTCTAATATTAATTACTATCTGATACGACAAGATGTTCCGAGCTCCTCTCACATATCTCATTCTTCAGACCAAGAATCAACCATTTCTCTAAAGAACTTGGCTTCTTTTAGTGGTGAAATGGTGTTTCAAGGCCAGAAATTAGTTGTTACAGGGGCTCATTGCTTCTGGGTTAGTTTTTTTTTTTTTTTTTAATTTTTATTTTGTATTGGAGCACAGCTAATCTACAATGTCATGTTAGTTTGGGGTATATGGCAAAGTAGTTCTCTTCGAACCCATGTCTCCTGCATTGACAGGCAGATTCTTCACCACTGAGCCACCAGGGAAGTCCACACAATTATTTTTTTTTTTTTTTAATTTCATCTGAATGGCTTGGCCACATGGATCAGGATATTTTCACTTTGAAAATTCCAGACATGGGGCTTTTATGAAAACTCAGCAGATCTGGCAAAACTGGGTGCATATTCCTACCTGGAGCTGAGCAGAGGCCTCTTCTCTGAGGCTTCACCCACTCGTGTCACTTGTTCCCCCAGGAAGTCACCTGGGCTTGGGGCCCCTGCAACAGACGTCAGGTGTCCTTGCTACAGAGCAGCACAATGGCTAAGACAGGAGCTCAGGGGAAGTCGAAATAAATGCCCAAAGGACCGCAGGAAGGTTCTGTCCTGATGAATTTAGAACCATCACTCTTCAGACAATTAACTTTACCCCGCACGCCGGCGGGGCCGCCACAGACTGTTTTCAATTGAACTTGAGCAATGTCACAATACTTCCCAGAACATTAATGCCATTAAGGCTTTTTCAAGCAGTAGTAAAACCCCATATACCATTTTCTCTCCTTTTCTAATTAACGCCCACAATAGATCTGAACTCGGCCTCACTTCTTAAGAAAGAAACTAAAACACTGCTAGATTTTTAATATCAGCTCTGCTACAATCCAGACATGCCTGCCCTCTCCCCACAAATTTTTATCTATCAACAGAATTTTATGATATTCTTGATTTAGTACTTAAAGCACTAGTAGAGACTTAATTGGGCTTCCCAGGGAGTGGTAGTGGTAAAAAAGCCACCTGTCAATGCAGAAGACATAATAGACCCAGGTTCGATCCCCGGGATGGGAAGACCCCCTGGAGGAGGGCATGACAACCCTCTCCAATATTCTTGCCTGGAGAATCCCATGGACAGAGGAGCCTGGTGGGCTACAGTCAATGGGATAGCAAAAAGTCAGACACAACTGAAGTGACTTAGCATGAATGCATAGTGACCTAATTAAACATGAAACTCTAAAGGATACCTAAAATCAGAATTACCTAAAAATATTCCAGATTTATTAACTAAGCCAAAACCTAATTGAAAGCTGAAATATAGAGGCTGGGCAAATGCACTGCATTTACGCTGAAACCTTGTTCTCCTGGGACAGAAGCAATGCACTACCTTGGTCCCTCTTTCCCTATGGGCCCCTTCCAAAGCCCTCCCCAAACCACAGCACCCTGGAAGCATGCAGATTTGGGGTGCACCCAAGAATCTGCCTGCAATTCAGGAGACACAGGATATACAGGTTTGATCCCGGGGTCGAGAAGATCTTCTGGAGAAGGAAATGGCAACCCACTTCAGTACTCTTGCCTGGAGAATCCCTTGGACAGAGGAGCCTGGTGGCTACAGTTCATGGGGTTGCAAAGAGTTGGAAACAACTGAGTGACTAAGCACAGCACATCCTTGCCCTTCTTCATGGCTCTGGATGTTAACACTAAGCATGTGTCCTCCAGACTCATGGGCAGATGGCTCAGAAAAGTCTGTGGCACTTGTAAAGCAAAGCTGGACTGGGCCTCCTCTGGCTTTGGCACAGGTTGGGTACATAGGGGTCTCAAGCCCTTCCTAGGTATGAAATGTTTAGCTGGAGAATATTTTTATCTTTGGAGGGAGGGGATCTATGTCCAGTTCCTGTATTGTTGTGAAAAGATTCCTAAACACGGCAGGAAGCTGGCTGCCTGAGAAGTCCTGGGAAAACCCTGGAAATGAACCCACAAGCTTTATGCCCAGAGGTTCTGATTCAGTGTCAGGTATGAGACCCAAGATGCCACACTGCAAAAATGTCCCTTGGGAATTTCTAAAGATCAGGTGGATTAAAGAAGCAATGTCTTCTACTGGTTTGAGCTGCACTGATCCTTCTCCTTCAAGGAGGCAGCAAGGTCAAAACTACTGGGAAGCCAGAAGGGGCAGCATCTGAACACAGAGGAACCGAGGGTCTGGTTATGAAGACAGGAAGCCAAAAAGGATATACTTTATAACAAAGCAGAGCTTCAAAGAGAGTCCTCCTCTGTATGACAGCCCTATATCTTGTGTGCATGGGTCTGTCTACTGATGGGCTGGTACCAGTGTGGGGTGGGAGAGGAATGGACCCAGAAATCTTTTCCAGAGTCTGACTTCTCATTAGCTTGTACCATTCACTCAAGTCACAGACAATCAAGACAACTGAAGAATAAATACAGGTGTTCCAAAAATTTTCTCTTCAAGCCATTTTCTTAGAAGTCCTGGGACATTTACCAAATACTCTTCATTCTTTGGGCTTCCTTGGTGGTTCAGATGGTAAAGAATCTGCCTGCAATGCAGGAGACCCAGATTCAACCCCAGGGTTGGGAAGATCCCCTGGAGAATGAAATGGCAACCCACCCCAGTATCCTTGCCTGGAAAATTCTATGGACAGAGGAGCCTGGAGGGCTACAGACCATGGGATCGCAGAGTCTGACACAACTAAGCGACTAACACTTTCACTTTCACTTTCTCCACTGTGGCGAATGTACTGGTCAAGGGAAAATGCACTGACTATAAACATGGACTTTACAGAGAGACTCAGAACGTGAGAGGGAGGAGGCGATTAATAGTCCAAGCTTTATGACACCATTGGACACAAATGTCAGTCTCCCACCTGACATGCTAAACTTAAGCCAACTTTTAAAAAGGCAGATAGAACTTTCAAATTCAAAAATTGCAACTTATCAAAATCAAATAGAATAATGCAACTCTGATTCAGCTGAACTGCTTGCCACCAAAATATAGACTGAATTTTCCAAAATCATTCCAAAATTTTCAGTCTCATTTGCGGCAAGAAGTATTCTCATAACTAAGCTCTGATCATGAAAATGAAGTGCAAGTGAAGTATTGTGTGGCTGCTTCCAGAAACTACCTTATAAACCAGCACACATTGGCCCTTTGCCCCTCTTACTGCTTCTCTTCTTCATCACTTAATTCATGTTAGCTAAAATTAGGATGTGATGGCTGGAGCTTGAGCAGTCATCTTGAGCTTTGAGGTGCCACTTTAGGATGGTATAGGGAACCAGAAAGAAGGGGCTGCCCATCCACCACCACCACCACCACCAGAGTCTACTTACTTTCATATTCCTTTTACTCGAAGGGGAAAATAAAATTCTATATGCTTATAACATTTTCATTTTGTGTTTTCCATCACCTTGGGCTGGATCTCATCCTAACTAATACATAACGTTTCATACCAATAACATCCATCAGGATGTTAGAAAATGTTTTCTTTTCAAATTTTCTTGCTCTTCAAAAAAAAAAAAAAAAAGCCTAAAGTATTTGGTCTTTGTCTCTGCAGATGTAGAAATTATCCAAGAGGGCAACACACAGCAACTCCATTAGCACAACTCATGAATAAATTTTTCATCAGCTCCCAAGTGTTAAGTAAGCTGCAGACACACAGGAACAGAATGCGTTCCTTTCCCCTACATTCTCCAATACATTTCCTCTTTGACTCAAACTGATAGTATCAGGTTTTAAGATTCATTCTCACCACTATCATCTGTCCCCTCACCCTTAAATCCCCAAGGTACTGATAAGACTTGAGGTTCACAGGATCCATGTAGAACTGACATGTGAAGACGTACAGTAAAAATGAAAAGAAATGCTATTCCCGAGAGTCAGAAAACTTGCATTGTTATCCTGGCATTACTGCCGAAGTCAAGATGACCCTGCTGTGATGGTCATGACCTCTTAGTGCCTCACCTTCCCATCTGTGAACTAAAGAGACTGGATGATGAGAGCCACATGCTTTCTCTAACACGAGGATGCTATGGTCTAAAATGATACTCCTTAAAGTTTCTTCACCAGGTGGCTTAGTGGTAAAGAATCTGCCTGCCAGTGAAGGAGATGCAAGAGATGCTGGTCCGATCCCTGGATCAGGAAGGTCCCCTGGAGAAGGAAATGGCAACCCACTCCAGTATTCTTGTCTGGGAAATCCCATGCACAGAGGAGCCTAGGAGGCTCCAATCCATGGGGTCGCAAAGAGTCAGACTTGACTTAATGACTAAACCTCCACCATCAAAGCTTCAGGGGGTCCAAATTAATACCTGCAATACCAAAGTTATTTCAATTCAGAACACTGATATTTGAGAATGACTTACTAGTTTAACCACTGTATGCTAAGAATCTGTTTCCTTTGCTACTCTACTAACTTGATATTCACGCTTACTGTTAGAAACAAAATTTGGAGAAAATTACAGCCATAAAGACTTTGAAAAGAATTTACCAGACAATGTTCTGGGACAAATTTCAAAATCTCACATTGATAAACAGAAAGCAAAAGCTTGATGAAGAAGTCTTATTCCCTCTTCAGAGTGTGTAAATCTTGTATGAGAAAAGTTGTTAAATACAATTTAATCCACTCTGGAGTACAGTTAAACGGATATGATGGATGGCAGGTTGTCTTGATATTTCCATTTGCCAAATTATGATGGATGAGTGATGTTCACTGCTAAATTTCCAGGCAGGGCCTGTGTTTGAACTCCCTGTCTATACCAAGAGCTTCCAATCAACAATTGTTCTAAATCTGTCTCCATCAGATCTGTGTGACACTCCACAATTATGATAAAGGGGAAAGCCAGAAACCTCACAGAGTAAGTCCCTGGGTACTGTGTGTGATGGGACACGCAATCAACCTGTCAGCGAAGTGAAACTGTCTCAACAAATTTGCAGTATTTTGGACTTCTAAGTAAGCTTTCTCAGCAAACTTCCCCCACTCCCCCAGGGAAAAAAGTGCTTCTGGCTCTGTAATTATTTGTCTTCAGGGAAAGAATTTACTGTGAGGAACTGGGACAGAAACTTGATGTTTCATGTCCGCTATTTCCTGAGTCATACAAAAGCCCCAGATAAGTGACTTTTAATCACCCACCTAAATTTGAATGAAGAGGATCACAAATCAGCGAAACTGTATATAATCCCAAGATACTCATTTGGACTTACAGTAACAATGTAGTATTTACTTAATCTGTGTGTATTAAGCACATATGTGTTTCTAATTATGTGTAGTTTAAGGTAATAGTGGTGCTGGAGAAGATTCTTGCCAGTCCCTTGGACTGCAAGGAGATCAAACCAGTCAGTCCTAAAGGAATCAGTCCTGAATATGCATTGGAAGGACTGATGCTGAAGCTGAAGCTCCAAAACTTTGGCCATGTGATGCAAAGTACTGACTCGGAAAAGACCCTGATGCTAGGCAAGACTGAAGGCAGGAGGAGAAGGGGATGACAGAGGATGAGATGGTTGAATGGCATCACTGGTTCTATGGACATGAGTTTGAGCAAGCTCTGGGAGTTGGTGATGGACAGGGAAGCCTGGCATGCTGCAGCCCATAGGGTCACAAGGAATCAGACACGACTGAGGGACTGAACTGAATTAAGGTAATAGAGGTGGCTCAGTGGTAAAGAATCTGCCTGCCAAGCAGGAGACACAGGGACAATTCCTGGGTCAGGACGATCCTCCGGAGAAGGAAATGGCAACCCACTCCTGTATTCTTTTCTGGGAAATCCCACGGACAGAGGAGCTTGGCGGGCTACAGTCCTTGGGGTCGCAAAGAGGTGGACATGACTGAGCAACTAAACCAAGGTATAATAAAGACTCTTCTCTGCCACTCTGAAAACACAAACTTACAGCTTCAGGATGGAAAGCAGAAACAAACAGAGAAATGACTGACAGTTAAATATTCAAATAGCTAAGAAAATAATGTATGTGCCAAATGTCTAAATAGGTTTTTTTAAAATGCTCAACAGAGAAAAAGTGAGCAAGACACGGCTCATTTTCAGCATGAATCATCCAAAGATGACATACTCTAAAAGAGCTGGGAATACAGACTGTTTAAAGTGATATGTTTCGGTGTAATACTAACAGCCCACTTTCCTGGGCAAGGGTCCATCCTGGTCCTCAGAGAACAGAGTTACTGTATAAAGTGCCCTCCATGTCTACACAATCTAAAGATAATGGTACAGTGAGCTTTCAGGCACAATAAAGATTCAGGGTCAAAATAAGATTTTCCCATATATATTTGACACTTGAAAGGTATTTCATATAAACATTAAGGCATGTTCAGAGTGTGGGCTTCCCTGATGGTTCAGACAGAAAAGAATCTGCCTGCAATGTGGAAGACCTGAGTTCCATCTCTGGGTTGGGAAGATCCCCTGGAGGAGGGCATTGCAACCCAGGCCAGTATTCTTGCCTGGAGAATCCCCATGGACAAAGGAGCCTGGCAGGCTACATAGTCTATAGGGTCACAAAGAGGCAGGCATGACTGAGCGACTACCACCACCACCACGTTTAGAGTATATGTGTTTCATTCATGGAGAATACACAAGAGACAGCTTCAACAACACAGAATGTCCAAAGCTTGACTTTAATTCATTATTTCACCATTAAGACAAAAATAAGGCCAGGATTTAAAGTTAGGTTAGCTTTATCGGGTCCATATGATTAGAGGTTTGAAAAATCCTTGAAGTTGCAAGTATTTAAAAAAAAATCGAAGCAGCTATTAAGGATAATAATTTAAGTAAGGAACTCAAATGTGTGCTTTCGGATGATAAGGGGTAAACACTTAAGAGTGGTTTTAGAACAAACAGTATGGAAAATAAAACTAAGAGTCCCTAGACCATTTTTAATTGCTTTTCTTCAATGAATACTACACCTTTTTTCTAACATGAACTCTGTCTTGACTACTTTCTTTCCATTGCTTTTCATTGCTTGCTTTTCTTTTCGACTTACTAGCAAATAGATGCTGTTGTTTTTTGTTTTTTGTTTAGGTACAATGGAAGTTCTGCTGTAGCAGAAAATTAAAGAATAAGGGGAAAATTGGGAAAGAAATAATATTGTACCCAGGGATCAGCCTCAAGCATGAGTCCATAATCTACCCTATGATGACTGTCCACTTTACTGCCAAAAGGGACCTGTGTGCCCTGGATTAGGGACACAGACATCCTTGCACAGTCCTCTGGGAAAACAAGCTAAGCTTATATAACGGAGTATTTCTCCATTTCTCTGATGTACAACAAACAGAAAGGCATTTCATTCACGAAAACCACACTCAGAAAGTTGGAGAGAACTTCATTTTCAAATGCTTAATAGCTAGTTTCTTGATGAATCTTCAGTTTGTTAACTTATGAATAAACATAGGAATTGAGGTGGGAGTCACCAAGACTCCAGGATACAAATAAATCCTTCTTGCTTCTATCAACTAAAATAAGAGAAAAATCAAATTGAAGTGTCAGTGCCTTAGTCATGTTTGACTCTTTTTGACCCTATGGACTGTAGCCCTCCAAGCTCCTCAGTCCATGGGATGGCAAGAATACTGGAGTGAGTTGCCAGCCCTCCTCCAGGGGATCTTCCTGACCCAAGGAAAGAACGCAGGTCTCTGAATTGCAGGCAGATTCCTTACTGTCTGAGCCACCAGGGAAGCCCATAAAACAAGAGAAATGCTGCTATTTTGGATATTGGATAGTCATGAAAAAACAGAGTAATGAATTTGAAATATTTTAAAATCAGCCATTAAAAAGAATACATTTGAATCAGTTCTAATGAGAAACTGGAGCCTATTATACAGAGTGAAGTAAGCCAGAAAGAAAAACACCAATACAGTATACTAACTCATATATATGGAATTTAGAAAGATGGTAACAATAACCCTGTATACGAGACAGCAAAAGAGACACTGATGTATAGAACAGTCTTTTGGACTCTGTGGGAGAGGGAGATGGTGAGATGATTTGGGAGAATGGCATTGAAATATGTATAATATCATATATGAAACGAGTCACCAGTCCAGGTTCGATGCACGATAGTGGGTGCTTGGGGCTGGTGCACTGGGACGACCCAGAGGGATGGTATGGGGAGGGAGGAGGCAGGAGGGTTC
>NW_011495015.1:3137059-3193498 GCF_000754665.1 Bison bison bison
AGCAAAATATCTGAATGTTAAAAGAGCTCATGTAATGGTACAACAGAATAGAAACTGGAATAACTTGGGGAAGCTTTAAGAAAAGGTCTGAGGTTGGAGCTGAGCAGATCTTGGTTTGAATCTCAGATTTGTTATTCATACTTAATGACCCTGTGACCTTAACCAAATAACCTTAAATTCTAATTGTTGATTCTGATGCCTTTGGTTTTAGTGCCTATAACATAGAAATGATTGTAATACCTATAGCGCTATTTTGGGGATTACATTTTAAAAAATAACATCTGTAAAATATACAATACACAGCAGATGACCCTAAGTAATAGACATTTTTTCAACCACTTAACATAATTCTTTGGGGTCAAATTTTTCACATTTGGATTTGCTGAAAAATTGCAAATTTTTAACACAGCACACAGAAAAACCTATTTATCCATTTTCAAGTTATTTTAGAAGCAAAAACCAAATACATACTCACTTTCCCACATCCAAACTGGGAAGAAATAGTAATTTGGCTGTTTATTTGGACTTCTATGTCTGTAAAACAGCTTTACAACATAAATTCAGATTTGACACGCTATTGGCTTGCCACAAAAAACGTCAGCTGACTCTGCTGTCTCTCAAAAGACTTTACTAAATACATTTGTGAGACTTAACAACAAAAACAAAGTGAGAATACACAACTAAGCAAAAATTTATCCGAGCATACACTTAAGTTCATCAAGGATTAATACAAAGAATGGCGCATTTTCCTTACAAGCCAAAATAATTCAGTGAAGAATAAAAGCAATCTTTTGAGGTTAAAAAGTATCTGATGAAAAGGTACAACGAAAATATCATCTCAGAAAGCACAAAAACACAAAAAGAACTGGTCTTTCTCATAAGTATCTTTGGCATAGAATAGAATTAGAGGTTGGGCTTCCCAGATGGCACAGGGTAAAGAATCTGCCTGCCAACGCAGGAGATGCAAGAGACGCGTGTTCCAGCCCTTGGTTGAGAAGATCCCCTGGAGGAAGGAATGGCTACCTGCTCCAGGATTCTTGCCTGGGAAATCCCATGGACAGAGGAGCCTGGTGGGCTACAGTCCATGGGGTTGCTTGAATACGATGAGCGACTGAACTGTAACAACAACAAGCACTGGCAAAGACGTGGGGAAACTGGATCCCTCGTACACTGCAAGTGAAAAAGAAAACGTTACAGCTTCTTTGGAAAAGGTTGGTCCTTCTTCTAAAACACAAACATAGAGTCATATGTGACTCAGGAATTCTACTTCTAGGTAAATCACTAAGAGAAATGAAAAGATGCATTCATATAAAACCGTATACACAAAATGTCCATAAATAGCCAGATAGTGAGAAGAACCCAGATGCTTGTTAACTGATGAATAGATGTATAAGATATTGAGATGTGGTATATACACACAATACATTATCAAGCTAGGAAACAGAATAAAGTACTGATAAGTACTATAATATGGATGAAACTGGAAAACAGTATTCTAAGTGAAAGAAGCCAATCACAATAGACTAGGTATTATATAATTCAATTTATAAGGAATATCCATAATAAGCAACTCCATAGAAACACAAAGTATAATCATTAGTACTTTGCACATTAGTACAACAGTTGCCTAGGGCTGGACTGGGGAGCAGAAATGGGGATTCTTTGCTAAAAATGGGTACAGAACTTGTAAGGGTAATGAAAAATGCTTTAAAAGTAGATTGTAGTGATGGTTGTACAACTCCTTGGATATACAAAAACCACCAAACTGTACATTCTACATCAGTGAATTGTATCGTGTGTGGAGTATATATCAATAAAACTGTGTCTTATTAAGAACAAAAAACGGCACTTTATAATTTCAGAAGAGAGACTTAAGCATTAATGCCTAAAAGATGAGAAAGTTAAATCTGGAACAGAGTTAGAGGACAGTCCATCATTCAGATATGGCCATTGACCAGAATGAGCTATCTCACCACTGAAGACCACAAGTTCAGGGAGAAGCTGAGTCAATAAGCTCCTGACCAGCTTCCATACATAGATGGAAAGCCTCTAGTTGACAGAAGTCATTTGGGTCTGTTGAAATCTAGGGTCAAATGCAACCCTAAAATACTACCAACCTGGGTAACTGACATATACTGAAAGTATATGAAAAATAAGAACATTTTAATTCTCAGGAATACAACTATTAGTTAAAAATGAGCCAGGGTCCCATCATCCTACAATTTTTAAAATTTATTTTAAATATATATATATACCAGGAGCAGTCAACCTTGAAGGTGGTTGTTCAGTTGCTAAGGGATGGCTGACTCTTCGGGACCCCATGGACTGCAACACATCAGCCTCCTCTATCCTCCATTATCTCCCAGAGTTTGCTCAAATTCATGCCCATCGAGTTGGTGATTTATCTAACCATTTCATCCTCTTCCGCCCGCTTCTCCTGCCCTCAATCTTTCCCAGCATCAAGGTCTTTTCCAGTGAGTCAGCTCTTCACATCGGGTGACCAAAGTATCGGAGCTTCAGTTTCAGCATCTGAAATATTCATTTCACCTTCCAATGAATATTCAGGACTGATTTCCTTTAGGATTGACTGGTTTGATCTCTTTGCTGTCGAAGGGACTCTTGAGAGTCTTCTCTAACAGCACAGTTTGAAAGCATCAATTCTGTGGCACTCAACCTTAATGGTCAGTCCAACTCTCACATCCATACATGACTAATGGAAAAAACATAGCTTTAACTCTATGGGCCTTTGTCAGCAAAGTGATGTATCTGCTTTTTAATATGCTGTCTAGGTTTGTCATAGTTTTTCATCCAAGAAGCAAGTGCCTGCTAATTTCATGGTTGCAGTCACTGTCCACAGTGATTCTGGAGCCTGAGAAAATAAAATCTGTCACGGAGTACTATTCAGTCTTCAAAAAGCTAATGCACATTATAGCAAAGATGAACTTTGAGGACATTGTGCTAAGCAAAATAAACTAGTCAGAAAAAGACAACTACTGTATGATTCTACTTAGATGAGGCGGTTAGAGTAGCCCAATTCAAAAGAGACTGAAAGTACAAAAAATTGTGGTTGCCAGGGGCTGGAGGTGAGGGATGAGGGAGATAAGTAGTTATTACTTAACGTATACAGGGTTTCAGTTTCACAAGATGAAGAGTTCCGGCAACTGGTCACAGCAGTGTGAATGCATTTAACACTACTGAACTATACACCAAACAAATGTTTAAGATGGTAAATTTTATGTTATGTGTATTTTACCACTATTAAAAACAATGTAAATAAAGTCTAAAATGTTTAAGTCTATCTTTTCCCAGATTGGAGAATCCACTTTCAGAACCCTGAATTATCATGTGTTCCAGGATCTATTTTTATTCCCCACCCCCCAGCAGCCAACAGGTGTGTTAGCACCTCTATATTTCACTGTGGAGGCTTAATATCAGAAAAAAGAAATCCCCCATGACTCTTTCCCCCTTTCAGGTTTTCCTAGATACTCTTGTATGTTTAGTTTCTATGTGAATATGATGATCAAACTGTTCAGCTCAAAATAAAAATGAGTCACTTTTTCTGGTTGCATTCAATTTATTAACTTGAACATAAATGACATCTTTATGATTAGTTATCCTATCCAAGTGGAGAAGGAAATGGCAACCCACTCCAGTATTCTTACCAGAGAAATCCCATGGGCAGAGGAGCCTGGTGGGCCATGGGGTCCCAAAAGTCAGACACGACTGAGCAGCCAAACAGCAGTAACAATCCTTCCAAGTACAGATTATAACTATCCATTTATTCAAATCTACTTGCTGCCCTTCCAGGAAAGGTTTATAATGTCCTTTATATAGATTTTAGACATATGCTTAATATTAGTCCCAGATATTTTATTTTCTTGTTCTTATTGTTGCTGTCATCTTGGAGAAGGAAATGGCAACCCATTCCAGTATTCCTGCCTGGAGAATCCCAGGGACAGAGGAGCCTGGTGGGCTGCTTTTCATGGGGTCACAAAGAGTCAGACAAGACTGAGTGACTAAGCACATTGTTGCTGTCATAAATAAAATGTTCTCTGTGTTATCTTCTGATGAGCAAGTTTCTGATTTTTTTAAGTAAATTATATATCCTGGTACTTTAATAATTTTATTTTATTGTTTGTGTTAGTCTCCTCATTGATTCTTTTGGATTTTCCAGGTATCACCTGCAAAGAGCAAGCCTTCACTTCCTCATGTACAGATCTTCTGCCTTTAATTATCTTTCCTTGTCCTAATCTCATTGGCTAATACCACCAATAAAAAGGTAAACAGGTGAAGATGGCGTCACCCTTTCCTTCTTTGGAGGCTAGTGGCATACTTCTTTACACTTTAGCATGAGGTAAGATGTAGACCTTATTTCTTCACTCTAAATAGTTTGCTGCTACTGCTGCTAAGTCGCTTCAGTCGTGTCCAACTCTGTGCGACCCCATGGACTGCAGCCCACCAGGCTTCTCCGTCCCTGGGATTCTCCAGGCAAGAACACTGGAGTGGGTTGCCATTTCCTTCTCCAATGCATGAAAGTGGAAAGTGAAAGTGAAGTTGCTCAGTAGTGTCTGACTCTTAGCGACCCCATGGACTGCAGCCTACCAGGCTCCTCCATCCATGGGATTTTCCAGGCAAGAGTACTGGAGTGGGGTGCCATTGCCTTAGCTCATGTTAAATAACTGATCACCAGTGCGTATTTTATTGAGTTTTTTCTTAAAGTTAGGAATTGGTGCTGAATTTTGTGAAAAGCCTCCATGAAGGCAGGGAACTTGGTTGCATTTTTCAACATTCCATCTATAGTATGTTCAATACTAAACACATAAAGCTTAATATTATTTTTGATAAATGTATGAATAGTAGTTCTAAGTTCCTAATTCTTCTATATAGCATACTGATTGTTATATTGTTTTCTAGTGTATATGATACACAATGGGCACATTATAACTGTCAGAATATATCCATACTTGCTCACCTAATAAGTAGACCTGAGAAATAAAAAAAAAACTAGCAGTAGGAGGCTACAAGTATCACCTGTACAGTTTAAGCTCTAAAGCGTTTGATAAAAATTCCATCTCTACGAAGGAACTTGTTTTCCTTTCTCTCTTTGGAGGTCAAGAACAGCAGTAGTGAGCTAATCTAAGCTTATTTTAAATAAACTGTACCAGTTTCAACATTCATTATGCCCTCATTGTAAAAGTGTTCAGGTGAAAAGCTCTGGGCATCTGACTGCAGGTTTAACACTTTAATTCAGTGAGAGGAGGGGACACCACAGCCAATAATAGAAAAGCCTTTTTAACAAAGGATGTTATTCTCTTAGAGTGGTAATCTATCGCAAATTACACAGAAAGGACTTGATTATAGTTTTCAGTCTTCTAGAAAAGGATAATTTAATACGAAGTTAAAAGCTGATTCATTTTTGCAAGGGTTTTACTAGCTGTCAATTATACCCTTTACGAACCATCCACTGAGCTGATGTATAGTTAAACATAGGCTGGGAACATTATTTGATTACAATTAAGGTTCTCAATATGATACTGTGAAAGTCTGATATATTACCAAAATATATATATTCTTGACTCCTTGTTTAATTTATATTTCTATAGTCCAGATAATCACTATTTAAAAATCTTACTCTATGCTTTCTGAAAGCCAACTCAAAAGCTGAATAAAGAAGATGAACAATATTCTAGTGCTAAGGTAATTCTTGCCGGAAAATAGATAGGGTATCAATTTTGGGGATCACTGTGTCCAAACACAAATATTAATAGAATATTGCAGTAGCAAGGACTTTGAAGATCACCTACCAATAAATTCCACCCTCTCACATAATAGGAAAAAACTGAACTTAAAGAAGATAAGCAATTTTCCAAGTCATATGTCTAATGTTCAGCAGAGCCAGACTAGTTTTGGGTTTCCCAGTCAAGAATGAACGCCACTTTTTCTGTTTCTCTCTCTAAATCACAGTTAACACAAAGAATTTGAGACATATCCTGAAAAGAATGACACAGTATATTTTTAGGTAGCTGGCTGCTGCTGCTGCTGCTAAGTCGCTTCAGTCGTGTCCAACTCTGTGCGACCCCATAGATGGCAGCCCACCAGGCTTCCCTGTCCCTGGGATTCTCCAGGCAAGAACACTGGAGTGGGTTGCCATTTCCTTCTCCAACGCATGAAAGTAAAAAGTGAAAGTAAAGTCACTCAGTCATGTCCGACTCTTAGCAACCCCATGGACTGCAGCCCACCAGGCTCCTCCATCCATGGATTTTCCAGGCAAGAGTACTGGAGTGGGGTGCCATTGCCTTCTGGCACTGGATGTCAATTTACATTTTCCTTAAAGACCCAGAAGTAAAGTTCCTGTGAGTTGTTTTAAAAAGCAGTTTGCAGGAGATACAATGTATTTTTCTTTCCTTCATAATTTTAAGTTGCATAATATAAAATCAAAGGGATAGGGCCTCAAGTAATTAATAGTGCTTTGTATTTGCCCACAAGGAGATTTACAAATGCTTGCTCAGACACAAGGTGGATTTTTAAAACAGATTCCACAATAATCTCCAAAAGGAATTCAGGCATCTGGAGTCACCAATTACCAATGATTTACAAATTACTGCCTTAAAAGTCAAATTTTATATTGACTACTTCATTTCTTCTCTACTCCCAAATCTGAAAACATTTTACATGGCTAGCCTCAAAAAAATATATATTTCTTTGGGAAGTCTGAAGGCAAAGATGGCTAATAATTTATAGTTCCTTTCCATATTTTTTCTGTTTTAGACCATAACTCATTCCTAACACTCTCAAAATTCTCAGTATGTGTGTAGCATCTATTTTCAGGATAATCTTTTTTACACAGCTAGAAGCAATCTTGCTTATTTATTGGCAAGAACAAGGGTGTAGTTTGCATTTTGTTCCATTGGGACAGTCTGTCTCTCCACATTAGAGTCTTGGCTTCCAACCCTTTTAAAGTTACCTTCTATCTGCAACAGGCACCTCTCTTGAATTATTTTAAAATGTGAGTGAGGGAAAAAAAAAATCTAGCCCTCACCAAAAAAAAAAACTACAACCCCTCAATTAATGCCGCTGTTTTTGACATCTCTCACACCCTAATGCCTATAATCACTATATGATCACCATATGTCACTTTTCCATTATCTGGACCCAAATCAATGTCCTTTGGTGTGGAGAAAGAAAAAAGCACATAAGAGGAATTATGGGAGTAGAGAATTATAAACAGAAATGAGATTCATGCATTCTATATATGGAATGATCAATATAGTACTCTTCTATCCTTTTGAGTTTTTAAAGAAACTTATTTACAAAGTTAAAATTATTTACTGGAATTTAAAATGCAGAAGTAACTCCAACTTAATCTTTACAATCAATGAAAAAACTAGAGACAGTTGACTGCACTCTGCCAATCACCAGTACCGTGAAATTGCTGCACATGATCAACTACATTTTCGTTGCTGTTGTTGTTCAGTCACTCAGTCACTTCTGACTCTGCGATCCGTTGGACAGCAGCACGCCAGACTTCCCTATCCGTCACCGTCTCCTGGAGCTTGCTCAAACTCACGTCCATTGAGTCAGTGATGCCATCCAACCATCTTGTCCTCTGCCGTCCCCTTCTCCTCCTGCCTTCAATCTTGCCCAGCATCAGGGTCTTTTCCAATGAGTCTTCTCTTTGCATCAGGTGGCCAAAATATTGGAGCTTTAGCCTCAGAATAAGTTCCTCTAATGCATATTCAGTATTGGTTTCCTTTAGAATTGACTGGTTTGATCTCCTTTCAGTCCAAGGGACTCTCAAAAGTCTTCTCCAACATCACAGTTCAAAAGCATCAATTCTTTGGCACTCAGTCTTGTTTATGGTCCAACTCTCACATCTGTACATGACTACTGGAAAAACCATAGCTTTGACTAGATAGACCTTTGTCGGCAAAGTAATGTCTCTGCTTTTTAATATGCTATCTAGGTTTGTCATAGCTTTTCTTCCAAGGAGCAAGCATCTTTTAATTTCATGGCTACAGTCACCATCTGCAGTGATTTTGGAGCCCAAGAGAATAAAGTCTGTCACTGTTACCACTGTTTCCCCATCTATTTGCCAGGAAGGGATAGGACTGGATGCCAGATCTTAGTTTTCTGAATGCTGAATTTTAAGCCAACTTTTTCACTCTCCTCTTTCATCTTCATCAAAAGGCCCTTTAGTTACTCTTCACTTTCTGCCATAAAGGTGGTGTCATCTGCACATCTCAGATTATTGATATTTCTCCTGGCAATCTTAATTCCAGTTTGTGCTTCATCCAGCTCAGCAATTCGCATGATGTGCTCTGCATATATAAATAAGCAGGGTGACAATATACAGCCTTGATGTACTCCTTTCCCAATTTGGAACCAGTCCATTGTTTCATGCCTGGTTCTAACTGTTGCTTTTTGACCTACATACAGGTCAATACTACATAATACTCACAATGGTGTCTTGGGTGTTTCCTCCAACATGATGTTTTCTTATTTTTCTTCTAAAATATTATAATCTAACCTTGGAAATATAACAAAATAGAGACAATGAAGAAGAATATTTTGAAACCACACAGTACTAACAGCCCAAGTACAACCACTTTGAGGCACATAAATTGGCTTCTCTGGTGGCACAGATGGTAAAGAATTGCCTGCAGTGTAGGAGACCTGGGTTCAATCCCTGGGTCTGAAAGATCCCCGGGAGAAAGCAATGGCTACCCACTCCAACAAACTTGCCTGGAGAATCCCATCAGCTATAGTCCATGAGGTCGAAAAGAGCTGGACACGACTGAGTGACTAAGCAACAACAATAGAAATAAATACAGATATAGATATCTATGGGCTTCTCAGGTGGTTCAGTGGTAAAGAATCTGCCTGCCAATGCAGGAGACGCAGGTGATGTGGGTTTGATCCCTGGGTCAGGCAGATCCCCTGGAGGAGGAAATGGCAACCCGCTCCAGTATTCTCTCCTGGGAAATGCCATGGTCAGTGGAGCCTGGTGGACTACAGTCCATGGGTCACAAAAGAGTTGGACACAACTGAGCATGCAGGACTTCAAGGAAGCGTACCTTTTAATTCTGGGAAGACCAAGTAACCAGGTACTTATGGCCTATCTAGAAACCCTCCAGATGGGTTATGCTCATGATCTTGAAAATCTCTAGCAAACTGCTCCATCGAGCTAAAGCAAAATCTGCTCTGGAAAGGTATCGTGTTGGTCATGATGCTCTGCTGGATGTTAGCCATTTCCTTTCATATGAACACACCCCGGCATTCAACAGAGATTAAACAGCACATATGGATAATGCTGTTTGGTATATGCTAACAATCTTGGCAGGTTTCCTTTCAATAAACTACTCCAGATGTTAGCCTCAGTAATTATGCCTGCCACCATTCAGCCTTAAGAATGAAATACTGCTGCTACAATTCCTTGTGTGTCTATGGATCGTCCATAAACATAAAGCCTGCACCATTAGGACAGCCCCGTGAACGGGCTCTGCATATAAACAGGCATAAAGAAGACCCAGCAACAGGCTGACCAGCGTGAACTGGTAACTATGAAAACACAGATGCTCTTAGAAGTTTTCAAATCATTTTTACACGCTACATTTGCACCTTCTGTAGCTAATGAAACATTTACACATTCCAATGCCTTACTATTTCAAAATATGCCAGAAAGTGACAAATCTGATGCAAACAATTATCTGTAGCACAGATACAACAGACTATCATGCGTGAAAAGAAATCTAGTCTGGAAATCTGATTCTATAGAGGAAAATTAAAATCGAGATGTTGTGCGCTAAACTTTTGAGTGTTGTTAGAATTGGGGAAACGTGGTTGTTTTCATTTTCTGAAGGCCTACTTTGCAAAAGGACTCTTCATGATTCTGTTAAGAAACAAAACAAGTCAAAATAGATCTATAACTAAGTGTCAGAACAATAAGTTATAATGACTTGATTTAAAGGAGAATCCTGGAAAAGGCATAGCTGATGTTACAAGTGATGCAATTTTCTTGACTTTAAAATGAATCTCCTTGGTGAGGAATAATCAACCCAGTCTTTTGGGATATTTAAATGATTGTGCTAAAAAGGCAGCATAACCAGTGAAATGATTAAACTGATATCAAATGACTGCTGACAGTAGACTATTGAAAGTATTAATAATGCTGTCAGCGTCATCGGAGCCAAGAAAGGAACTTCTATAAGAACTATTTTACATTAAGGAGTTAAAGCAACACTTTTACCTATTTATCTTCAAACCATCATGACAGCAAAGTCAATACTCCTGTCAAAACCCAGGTACTTCAGTGAAGGTATACAGTGAAGCCGCCCTCTGATGGGAGGTGACCACTAGGTACGGACCACAGACCTGAGCCACCTTATTGGCAGCGTGGCGCCGAACACCACAACTCCTCTTAACTTTCCAAAAGCCGACGTTCTGAGACGCTAACTTTAAATGAAAGCCCTATGAAGTAGGTAAACTCTAAAGAAGAAATACCAAGGAAATAAAAAAATAAACGATGTGTCAATATACCAGGGCATTCTTAAAGCTTAAAATTACATGACGATGCATAGAAAGATCAGGTAAGTTGTCATAAACTTACCGGATAGCTGCTGCTGCTGCTGCTAAGTCGCTTCAGTCGTGTCCGACTCTGTGCAACCCCATAGATGGCAGCCCATCAGGCTCCCCCATCCCTGGGATTCTGCAGGCAAGAACACTGGAGTGGGTTGCCATTTCCTCCTCCAATGTATGAAAGTGAAAAGTGAAAGTGAAGTCGCTCAGTCTTGTCCGACTCTTAGCGACCCCACGGACTGCAGCCCACCAGGCTCCTCCATCCATGGGATTTTCCAGGCAAGAGTACCGGACAGCTAAATGCACTCAAAACTTTCAGAAATGACTGTACAACAGTGTACACACCCCAACAGCCCCGGCACATCCCATACGAGTGTAAGCATCACTGACTGACACGCGATACAGCGGCACAAATGATTGGGGGCAGCCACCTCTATCCACTGAGGGAGCCCTTACCTCATGCTTCACTGGGCTCCTGGAAACACAACCCACAACAGAAAAGGGGACAGCATTAGTAAAACCAGCCTGACATTTAAAAATCACTTTTCTTCTTTTTCAGATTGGAGTCTAGTTGATTTACAATGTGCTGTTAGTTTCAGGTGTACAGCACAGTGATTTTGTTACACACACACACATTTTCTTTTTCAGATTCTTTTCCATTATAGATTATTACACGATACGGAGTAGAGTTCCCTGCGCCATACAGTAGGTCCCTGTTGGTTGTCTATTTCATACATTGTCATGTGGATATGTCAATCCCAAACTCCTAGTTTGCCCCTCCCCCCTTTCCCCTTAGGTAAGTTTGTTATCTGCGTCTGTGAATCTATTTCTGCTTCCTGAAGAAGTTCACTTGCATCATTTTTTTTTTAGATTCCATATATAAGTGATATTATATGATATTTATCTTTTTCTGTCTGACATATTTCACTCAATAGAATAATCTCTAGGTACACCCATGTTACTGCAAAAGGTATTATTTCATTTTATATATATATATATATATCTCTCTCTCTCACATCATCTTTATCCACTCATCTGTTAAAGGACACCTAGGCTGCTTCCATGACTTGGCTATTAAAAAACAGTGCTGCTGGGAACATAGGGGTGCGTGTATCTTTTTGAATAACTCACAGGGTGTGGGACCTGTTTTGGTTTCTGTGTCTTGCTGGGAACTCTTACTGACAGGATGGACTCTGGCTGTCTAATTAACTAGGGAACAGTATCCTCTGGAGTCAGTTGACCTGGGTTCAAGCCCTGACTCTGCCTCTTGTGAGTGCTTCCCTCCTGCTGGTCAAGCTGCTCAAACTCTCAAAGCCTCTGTTTCCTCATCTGCAAAATGGGGATAATGCAACCCTCCAGCACAGGACTACTGCCTGGATTAAAACACTTAGGAAAAACCCAGCACAAAAGCTGTTCTCAGGAAGGCTTCAGGACAGCTTCACTTCTGTCTCCTTTTTTTTAAGTTCTTTCTTCAACCTCAATTTTTAAAATACTGTTTTAAACATATTTATTCTGGCCATTGGAAACTTACCACATTCTATAAAAGAGCTGCAACCTTCCATGAACACGTTCTCAGGTACTGTTGTGTTCCCTCTGGATTTAACACTGCTATAGAAAGCAGTTTCCTAGGCTTTCTCTATGATTCGCTGTCCCCACCTGATCAAATTCAAAGTGTTATCCGAAGCGCATTCTTCATGAGGAAGAGTCATCGTCACACAGCATCATGTGCATTTTCTGGTGACATCTTGCAAGATGGAAAATGACTCTAGCAACACGAGACATATGGGATTTATTAAGACAACAATGCACACACTTCCTGTGATCTGGGGCTGATGAGTCTTCAGATTTAAGGGAAGCTGACAACACAAAGGAAAGGCAATATGGCAAGAGGAGGAGTCCTACAAGCCTGGGGAAGACTCCACCCCCAGAACACAAGTCACCACGCCTCTGGGACCTCAGGCCCCAGGCTCCATCATTAGACGGCACAGTGGAAACCAGCTGTGCCCGAGCCAACTCAACCCCAAGGCTTTCTGGGACACACAGTGCCTACCGAAAACTGCCCAGGTCCTCAGGCTTTCTAAGATCTGGCGTGACCACCACGTCTCTCTTTAGAACACACTACAGCTCCAACCACACCTCTCATTCCCCCACACCCCCTGCACTGGAAGGCGAAGTCTTAACCACCAGGCCTCCAGGGAAGTCCCTGCACTGCTCATTTTTGAAAATTTCAATCCCTCTCTTCCTTTCCCTCTCCCTACTCATATGAGTCTCCTTCCTCTTTGAGCCTGATTCCTTCTTCCTGCCCCCAACCTGAGTCCACCTGGTTTTTCAAAGTCCAGTGCTAATGCCACATCCTCTACAAACCTTCCTAGACTTTTGGTGCAATTATTCTTTTTATTATCTATTATTATTTTTTGGACACGTAGTGCTGCATGTAGGATTTTAGTTCCCAGATGAGGGATCAAACCCCCACCCCCTGTAGTGGAAGCACAGAGTCCTAACCACTGGACAACCAGGAACACCCCTAATTACTCTATTTATAACCTTTGCTGTTGTTCAGTGGCTCAGTCATGTCCAACTCTGCAACTCCATGGACTGCAGCATTCCAGGCTTCCCTGTCCATCACCATCTCCTAGAGTTTGCTCAGATCCATATCCATTGAGTCAGTGATGCCATCCAACCATTGCATCCTCAGTCACCCCATTCTCCTCCTGCCCTAAATCTCTTCCAGCATCAGGGTCTTTTCCAATGAGTGGGCTCTTTGCCATCAGGTGGCTAAAGCACTGGAGCTTCACCTTCAGCATCAGTCCTCCCAATGAATATTCAGGGTTGATTTCCTTCAGGATTGACTGTTTGACTGTTTTAATCTCCTTGCTGTCCAAGAGACTCTCAGGAGTCTTCTCCAGCACCACAGTTCAAAAGCATCAATTCTTTGGTGCTACGCCTTCTTTATGGTCCAATTCTCACATCCATAAAACCTACTAAACATTATACTTTCATTCACTAAAAGGAAAATTCACAGTGAATCCTAGGTTCCAGGAATAGGCCTGAGTCCTTCCTAAAACACACCATCCTGCTCACAGGGAATTCTCAGCCAGTAAACAAAACCAACCAATGAAAGCAGGAATAATGCAATGTGATGAATGTAGTAATATAAGTAACATACTGGGCAGAGCAATGGAAGAGGCACAGTGGTTACACATGCACTTTGGGAGCTGGCCTCAGAATTGAACCACAGTTTAAAAGATGATCTTCCTTCAAAACCCGTTCTCAACAACTAACACATAGCCTTACAGAAATGCAGCTTCTGCCCCATGCTGGGGGCCACCAGTGACCAGAAGGCCATTTTGAATCTACATCTCCTTACACGTGCTTTTCCAGATAGAAAGAGCAGACGGCTGTCTGGCTGCCTGTTGCTTTTGGTCATCTATCATAACTCAGACTTTACTTTGACTGACATGACATTTCACAGCTGTAAATAAAAGATCCTGATTGCACCCATGGGGCCAACGGTTCAACAAACAGCATGTCAATTCATCTGGTAAAATCTAAGATTCCCGAATGTAGAAAAATAATAGAGCTGACAATTAATTGGGCTCTTCGTGGTACAATGATAAAGGGTAACAGTTGATCACCATCAAGGTCAATAAATCCTTCTTAGGAAGGCATATTATTCATGTAAAAACACTGAGAATAAACCACCCATATGAACTAAGAAAATGATTGCTTTTAACAAAAAGGTACTTGCTACTAATTACAACTTTAATGAGTACAATATAAATGTATATGCGTGCATGCTTAGTCGTGTCCAACTCCTTGCGACCCCATGGACTGTAGCCTGCCAGGCTCCTCTGTCCATGGAATTTTCCAGGCAAGAATACAGGAGTGGGTTGCCATTCTGTTATCAAGGGTATCTTCCTGACCCAGAGATCGAACTTGGGTCTCCTGCATTGCAGGCAGATTCTTTACCATCTGAGCCACCAGGGAAGCCTGGGATATCCAGATTAATCTTTCTCAGATCACGTCACTATCTTGCTCAAGAATCCAGTGTCCCCCCTCCCACTGCCTTTAAAGTCTAAACTCCTTACTGTATAAACAGTTATAGCATATAATATTATATAACAACTATTATAGTCTACTAAATATTACTAATATTAAAGTCTGCTAAGTACATAATATATGATATTTCCCTTCGCTTTCTTCTGAATCGTGCCTCTAAGTGACCTTTCTAGATACGTGTCCAGTCTCCCCTGGGCATTCCATCTCCAAGCATACTTGACAATTTCATCTTCCCTGTGTGCTCTTCTCGCCCTGCCCTCTTGCCCCTGCACTTGGTTGACAGAGCACAGCCCCTGGCATCTGGTCCCTTCCCCAAAGGCTCACCATCACCGTGGTTCAACTCAGCTCAGGTCTACCATCGCCTTCTTCAGGAACCCTTCCCCAGACTTCTTGACACCCAAAGCCATGTAAACACAATTCCTATATGTCCAGCAGGGTGCTGCACAAAATGCATCCTCATTAGGCAGGCATGTTCAGCGAGTAACCGTATCTTTAACTCTTCTGGAATTTACTATTTCAAATTATAAAAGCTTCATACTTAACCTGTCTCACAGACTAGGTTGTAAGTTACATCAGTCCAATTCATTTTCTGTACCTCACTGTACCTAATAAAATGGTCTGTGTATTGTACACAGTGAGGAAATACCTATTCAGTGCTCCATGTGGAACAGACTGAGAAACTGATTTCCAGGTTTATACCCTAAAGTCAGGACATTTTAGACTAAGCCTCTTGCATTGTTAAGCTAATGCTTATTAAGTTTACCTCAAAGTATAACCCAGAAAGGGCTTCCCTGGTGACTCAAACAGTAAAGAATCTGCCAGCAATGCAGGAGATCCTGAGTTCGATCCCTGGGTAGGAAAGACTCCTTGGAGGAGGGCATGGCTACCCACGCCAGTATTCTTGCCTGGAGAATCCCACAGACAGAGGAACCTAGTGGCTACAGTCCATGGCGTTGCAAATAGCCAGACGCAACTAATCCAACTAAACATACATAACACAGAAAGACAAAAATATCTCCAAGTATTTAAATTCATTTAAATTACAGAGCATTTAGCAGTTTTGAAAACCTGGTATTCAAAATCTAAGAACAGAATAGGATAAAAATCAACATTAAAGATGCATTCATTCATTGGCAAGTAAACGTGGAAACATCTCAGGATATTATTAACCAGTGGTTCTGACTATGTCATTGTGGGGCTGTATCTGTACTTATGAATTATTCCAGTCAGACTATGGTTAGAATACAAGATGGAAACTGTCAGTGTGTGTCCAGAGCAGCAGAGAGAGCAGGAAGTCGTCTCTGAATCCCACTGAAATTATCCCTGAATTCAGTCACACTGGGATCATCAGTGAGAGGCGTGGAAGAAACAGTTTTTCTCCCTCTAAAAATTCAGTAAATTTTCTTTCCTTTAGCCATTCTCTTCTTGACATCCATTATTTCTCAATGGACAGGTCCCCCCAGAAACTCACCATACACAGCAACATTTAAATAGAATGAGGCGCAGGGGTTCATTTAATAAAACATTTAATTAAATGTTCATTTAATTAAAACACACTGGCACATTTAAGCTTGGTCCAAGTAAACAAGATAAGCAAAAACCTATACATCATTTACTTACATATAATCAGGAAAGCTACTCTGATCATTATATTTTATTCACACTGAGAATTATAAAGTAGTATTTCATGCTTACAGACACGACGGCATGAACAATTGAAAAAGAGAGTTTGGGTATTTTCTGTTTTTCTCCAGAAATGTCTCCGCAGCACATCAATTCACCATCTGCACTGTATGGATTAGAGGACCATGACCTTCAGAGCAGGCTTTGCTGGTGGATCAGATGGTAAAGAATCTGCCTGCAATTCAGGAGCTGCAGGTTCGATCCCTGGGTCGGGAAGATCACTTAGAGAGGAAATGGCAGCCCAATCCAGTATTTTTGTCTGGAGAATCCCATGGACAGAGAAACCTGGCAGGCTACAGTCCATGAGGTTGCAAAATCATACATGACTGAGTGGCTAACACTGACTGACTGACCTTCATAGCACTGAATATTGCTCTCTGTTCCCTAGAACCTTCAAAGAGAGTAAAATCAGGCCAGGACAACATGTGACCCAGTCTATGTCTACATTTCTGATAGAAGCAGATGATAACGAAAGGACTGAAAGTACAAACACTGTTACTGAACTGGCTCTGACTTAGATGAAAGTGAGAAAATAATCCAAGGAAATCATTTGGCTCACTTTGTTACACACATACACACAGAATTTTCTTAAGTAATTATTTATGGCACAAGTTTGTGTCCTTTTATATATTTCACAACCCTTTTCAACAAGGAAGAGGATGACTAGATCTCAGTTGTCACACACACCCTAACATTTTTCATCTAATTTGCTAAATTAACGATGGCATCTGGTCCCATCACTTCATGGGAAATAAATGGGGAAACAGTGTTAGACTTTATTTTTTAGGGCTCAAATCACTGCAGATGGTGATTGCAGCCATGAAATTAAAAGATGCTTACTCCTTATAAGGAAAGTTGTGACCAACCTAGACAGCATATTCAAAAGAAGAGACATTACTTTGCCAACAAAGGTCCATCTAGTCAAGGCCATGGTTTTTCCAGTGGTCATGTATGGATGTGAGAGTTGGACTGTAAAGAAAGCTGAGCGCCGAAGAATTGATGCTTTTGAACCATGGTGTTGGAGAAGACTCTTGAGAGTCCCTTGGACTGCAAGGAGATCCAACCAGTCCATTCTGAAGGAGATCAGCCCTGGGATTTCTTTGGGAGGAATGATGCTAGAGCTGAAACTCCAGTACTTTGGCCACCTCATGTGAAGAGTTGACTCATTGGAAAAGACCCTGATGCTGGGAGGGATTGGGGGCAGGAGGAGAAGGGGACGACAGAGGATGAGATGGCTGGATGGCATCACCAACTCGATGGACGTGGGTTTGGGTGAACTCCGGGAGTTGGTGATGGACAGGCAGGCCTGGCGTGCTGCAGTTCATGGGGTTGCAAAGAGTCGGACACGACTGAGCAACTGAACTGAATTGAACTGACTAAATTAACACAGTGCAACAATTATTTCGGCTTCAGATTACTAAGATTTAAGAAGCTAATCAGCATCAACTTTCTGTTTTGGGCTTCCCTCGTGGCTCAAATGGTAAAGAATCTGCCTACAATGCGGGAGACCCAGGTTCCTGGGTCAGGTTCCCAGGTTCCTGATCCCTGGGTCAGAAAAATCCCCTAGAGGAGCAAATGGAAACCCACTCCAGTATTCTTGCCTGGAGAATTCCACGTACAGAGGAGCCTGGTAGGCTATCCAAGGGGTCACAAAGAGTCGGACATGACTGACCAACTAACACATTATTTAGCACAAATATCTGATTTAGTACACAAACTGTATCTGAGCTGAATTAAAAGCATATTTTGTAATATTTTCTTTTTAGGATAAAGGTGATGCATGGCTGCCTTCCTCAGTAACAGTATCCTTTATGCCTAAAACCAAATAACTGTATTTATAACCCCTGCCTGGTATCAGTATTTGTTGGATTCAGTCCACATGAAACTACAAGGCTTCCTTGCATGATTCCTCACTAGCCTCATTTCCGTTGTCACATATTTTAAAGGTCATATTTTTATTATTGCATATTTAAGAGATACACATAAAATGATATTATTCAGAAGTTATTCTGAATAATAAAAACGTTCTTCTAGCACCTTAATACTGTTCTATCATGTCCTGAGTTATTTTCTCAGGATACTTAAATTATTTACCTAAGAACATTTCTCCCTTGTGTTACATTGGGTACACTTTATATCTTATTTCTGAAATTAAAAATGGCTTTCTGCAGCGCCTCTGAAATTTAAAGTAGCCCACGATACTCCACTGAGTAACATACTAAAACTATGAGTTAACAGCCTGCCTATAAATAACAGAGGCAAAGAGAAAAAAATCTCTATATATGAACAATTCATGAGGTCACCACACTCAAAGGAGAACATTACAACCACCTGGAGCTATACGGTCTCTCTGCCTCTGTCTGAGGTCTTCAATTCCACTCAAATGTCATGGCCCTAGTCTGTTCATAAGATTCCTCGGCGTTTTTAAAGCTTACCATGGCACAGCTTCTAGTAACTTCACAACTTTTAAGAGTAGAATGCAGAAAAAAAAAAAAATGAAGAGAGGTTATTGTAGCTTAATATCTCCGTAGCTAGCCCAGTACCCATCCTTCTTCCCTACACCGAGGAATGTCAGGAGACTTCCACCCTAAATTCTATACGTGCTTAGGATCGCTACAGAGTCTCAAAGAGCTTTGCAGTGTCAGGAAAAACACTGGATGACAAATCCCTCTGATTACCTAGCCAGAAGAATGAGAGACAAGATTAAGGTTTTACCAGCTGAACATTATCTGCACAACTCACGTATGATCCATTGGGCCTTTAACCGTTCATCATCACACGGAATGGAATGCAAATTTTTTGTGCACTTCAAACATTTATATAAAACCTGTGCAAGGGACTTTCCAGTGGCTAAGACTCTGCACTCTCAATGCAGAGGGTCTGGGTTCAATCCATAGTCAAGGAACTAGATCCCACTTGTCGCAACTTAAAGATTCCATGTGCCACAACCAAGGATTCCACTTGCTGCAACAAAGACCCAGTGCAGCCAGATAAATAAATAAAAACTTACCCCCTGTGCTAGATATTCTCTACCAGCTCCTCCAAACCCACCCTCCATGACCTGGAAGCCAACCACACAGGAGTTCTCACAGGTTCCTTCTGGTTGAGTGGCTTGGCAAGGGCATCAGGAGGAGGTCAGAAGGACCAGGGACAGAGAGGTGTGGCATTTTCATCCACAGCCTCCACCATTCCTGAAGGCTCTGCTTCAGCACCAGCTGAATTCATCTAAGGTAGTAGTGGTTCCCACAATGCCTACTATAGAGCACAGGGAACTCTGCTCAGTGTCACGCGCCAGCCTGGATGGGGGAGAGTTTGGGGAAGAATGGATACATGTATATGTATGGCCGAGCCCCTCTGCTGTCCACCTGAAACTATCATAACATTGTTAATCGGCTATCCCCCAATACAAAAGAAAACATTTAAAGCTTGGGGAAAAAAGAAAAGGAAAACAAACAGAAAGAAAGCAGAGGTTCCTATGACTGACTCCCTTCACAGCTCTCTCCGGTTCCCAAGGGTGGACGGGTGCTCCCGCATTCCCGGTCCGCGTACCTTAACCCTGGCTCCACCTCTGTAACCAGTGTCTCTATTAAATCCTCCTCAATCACCCATTTCAAAGGTACCTTCCGTTTCTTGCAGAAACCCTAATACATTTTCTTTGCAATTCACTTCAACCGGGAAATAGCTCTTTTTCACATGAATTCTACTTTCTTTATATTCCATGAATATAACATTTATACTGGAATTGCCTCAATCTCTAACTTATTTTTTTTCCATAAAATTATGACATGCTTGAAGACAGATATGTGTCATACTCTTGGTTCAAATCTTGGTCAGACGAATGGCTTAAAAAAAAAAACACTTCACAAATAACTTCTGAAATGACTTTATGCTAAAAGTCTGGGATGGAGAAGTATGCTAATTTGCATCTTGTCACTAAGTCCGCCTCCAGTCACCACAGCTGAAGGTTTCTTCCTGTGCTGGACAACTACGATGCCCATGGGCCAGCCAGGAGCCCTGGCCCGCTTCTGAAGGGTTTCTGCCTCAGCAGTTTTATCTGCATAAATTTGCTCCAGTCCACAAAGTCAAATTCCCAGGATAAACATATCCTACCAACTGGGCCATAACCAACTGGGCTGCAATGCTCCAACTAAATAAAAAGCACAGGGTGAGAGATTCTTGGGGCCACTATTATCCTTTGCCTCCAATCGACAGTAAAACCCCATGATTTGGAAGTGCTGGCTCCTCTCTTCCGAATTTGATTAAGCATCTACAGTAGACACCTTAGGCATGAAGTCTTCTCAACCTTCCTCCATCACAGGCTGACCCTGGGATTCTCCTGTATCATCTGGAATTTATTTTATCCCCAACATCTGAACCCTTTCCCAACATTTGCAGGAATAGATTTAGACGCCTCAGTCCTGTAAAGATTGGCAGAGGACATTCAGAAAGCTTACTCTTTGGAAGAAAAGTGATGTCAAACCTAGACGGCGTATTCAAAAGCAGAGACGTCACTTTGCCGACCAAGGTCAGGATAGTCAAAGCTATGGTTTTTCTATAGTATGAGAGTTGGACCATAAAGAAGGCTGAGCACCGAAGAACTGATGATGCCTTTGAACTGTGGTATTGGAGAAGACTCTTGAGAGTCCCTTAGACCGCAAGGAGATCAAGCCAGTCAATTCTAAAGGAAATCAACCCTGAATAGTCACTGGAAAGACTGATGCTGAAGCTACAATACTTTGGCCACATGATGTGAAGAGCCGACTCACTGGAAAAGACTCTGATGCTGGGAAAGATTGAGGGGAGGAAGAGAAGGGGGCAACAGAGGCTGAGATGGTTGGATGGCATCACTGATTCAATTGACAAGAATCTGTGCAAACTCTGGGAGATGGTAAGGCAAAGGGAAGCCTGGAGTGCTGCAGTCCACAGGGTCACAGGGAGTTGGACACAACGTAGGGACCGAACAACAAGTCAGAAAGCACCCTCAGAGGCTTGGAGGTAACCCCATCCCCGGAACTTTTCTGGAAGGGCCAGCTCTGTGTTCCTAACACCATCTTTCCTTCGAAGATTCTCCATTGTCCCCTCTCCATTCTTCAACAGATGGCAGACTTGAGGACTCTGCCAGCATTAGCTCCTTGTGGAATAAAGCTTCCAGCAGTGAAGTCAATGAAGGACCTGGGGCAGGGGCGGGCTCCATCTCTCAGGCATGCAGCAAAGATTCAGGAACAGATCACCATGCTTCCAAGAAAGAACCAGTGCTGCCCACCTTCCAAGGATAAAGCCAGATGTAGGTTTTTGAAAATGCAACCATGTTGGGCAAGTAGCTTGGACTGGAATATGAGTGAGAGCTGATGAAATGTGACATCATAATCTCAGTGTGCCTCCAGGAAGGCACTACTGCGAATTTTTTCTTTTAAAGTTTTAAACTCTTAAAACTCCTTGTTTTAACACAAAACATAGAAGGTACCTATGAAAAAAGGGAAAGTGTTAGTTCCTCAGTCATGTATGACTCTTTGCAACCCCGCGGACTGTAGCCCACCAGGGTCCTCTGTCCATGGAATTCTCCAGGCAAGAAAACTGGAGTGGGCAGCCATTATCCTTCTCCAGGGGATTTTTCTGATCCAGGGATCGAACCCAGGTCTCCTGCATGGCAGGAGGACTTTTTTTACCATCTGAGCCACCAGGGAAGCCCAGAGGGAACCTGCCATAAACAGTGATTTTACTCCTTCTCCATCACCATAAAATATGAAGCAGAGTATTGCTGTCCATTAAGGAAATTATCATTCGCCATGAACACAAACATCTTCTGTTGCCAATACACACTTCACTGTGTTTACAGGTGCATTTTAAATGGAAAGTTAAATTATTCTGGGGAATAAAATTACCATTAGGAAGGTTTCCTAAAGCAATTTCGGAAGCAGCGGATTTTTAAATTATCATCTAACAGGCTGCCAATATCAGATAAATTAGAGTAAATCAAAATAAGATTAAATGTGTAAATAATATGTTGCTTCAATTCCACTATAGGTATAAGTCATTACATGGCAAGATTTTTATTTAAAATGGAAAACACTCACCAAAAGTATCATTTTTTAATTTTCCCCTGGTGCTTTCATGCCATTATTTTATTTCCTTGTTAGTAAATAATTAAATCTTAGATTTTTACCTAACTCACCAAGAAACCCTGGTTTGCCTAAGCTTTAATTTAGAAATCTCATATTTAGTATAAAAATTTTATGCTATCAAAAGTGATGATTTGCTCTTGCCAAAATTACATGATCAATATTTAAAACACTTTTTTGTGATCTAACAGTAAAACTGGTCAATGTCATTCCCAACGCTTCCATTAAAATTTTTACCTTAAAACATTTATTACAAGATTATTTGAGGTTATAAACTAGAAAAAAATCATTTTGACTAAGTCAGAAGCAATAACCTCCTTTTACACCAGTTCTTTCTACAGCAGCTTATATTTGTTTTATAGAACAGTCAAAATCTTTTTGAAACTATTACTTCTTTCAGGAGCTTTCTCTTTGATGTCATTAACTTTGCCCTCTTTTTTTATCTTCAATCTTAAATTAATTCCCTGGGAAGCATGTAGCTCGTTGGCTGGTCGCAAGGATTAAATATAAGGGTTTACAAAGAAAAGCAGCTTTTGATACAATGCTATTACAACATGATCGCTTACCCATAAATTGTCAGACACAGAGGGTTTTATATGTGAGACACAAATGTTGTTCATTTTAAAAGCTATTATCATGCAACAAATAGAATGTGGATTATTCTTCATAGTTTGTATTCACTTTACAAATAATCAGTAAACACCATTCCAGGACAATGATTTCTGCTTCCGTGTTATTTGTTTGCAGATTTTTTTTTTAAGTCATAGGTATTCATTGTGATATGCTAAGTGGGTCCTTCTTATCCACCTAGTCAAAGGATTTCATTGATATTATGCAAATACGGGAACATGCCTGAAATAGTCTAATTTATAGCTTTCATGAGGCTTTTGGGTTTCTATGATTAAAGGCAGCGTTCACAGAGCAATAAATGCAATCTCGTTTAAGGCAAAGGTGTGTTTTTGAAATGACCACCCAATACGTTTTATTAGAATTGTTTTCACAAAAGCATTTTAAGCACAAAGACTCCAGAGTGAAGGTTGGTGTTTTTGTTTTAGGGTTTCCCCGAGCATCTACTCCCTCCTTGCTTGCATCCTGCATCTCCACAGGTGTGCATCCCCCTTCACAGGCTCTGGGTCCCTGGTTCTCTGGAAAGGTCCACAGGAGGGTCTCTCCAGGGCTTTCAGTCTTGATTAGTGTGGTGCTCAGAGAGAGAGAGAAAATCGGTCTTGTTCCCTACAGCCTACCCCCAAAAGACAGGGCAGTCATTAGGTAATAAATCTTCCCCCGAAACTACTCTGTATCTCTCCTGACCTTTATCCCCAGCCCAGCTCTCTGGTCTGCCACTAGATTCTGTGAGTTTTCCAAGGCCCTTACAATAAACTCTTTTTCTGCTTTAAATTAACTGGGGTCCAATTTTAGTGCTTGCAACCTGAGAACACTCACTGATACAGGTGCCCTTTCCTGAGATTATCTCTCTGATAAAGTAACAGACATTGACTCTATTCTAGGGGCTCTTCCCAGACGTGAATTATTGCCTGACCTTGCCTGGTGGCCCTGAGGACTCCTTAGGAGGCAAACTTAAAAAAAAAAAAAAAAATCAATAACTTTCGGTGAACTGAATCCAAGGTGGTTGTTGCTGCTTTTCGCCCTAAGGCTCGGTACCTGATCAACAAGGTAACACTGCAGCTGCCCATTTATATAACCTTCTAATTTCTAATTTATGACCTCTAATCTCAACTATATTTGCAGGAACCCCGAGTGGGCCAGTTCCACAGACTCATTCCCACAATAAAACGAGCGGTGAATTGACCCATGTCTTTGTCTCACCTGCAAGACACATTAAGAGTCTGCATATCCTCAGTACTAAAAGCCTTGAATGATGCGGTCTTTTCTAATAGGTTTATATTACCATCAGGAACTTCCAATACCTATTGAGGCATCAAGATAAAATGATCATACTTTAGTTGAAATTTCTGACTGCAGACTTCTTAAAACCAAATGAAATTAGCCAAACCTGATGGCACTAGTGGTAAAGAATCTGCCTGCCAATGCAGGGGACGCGAGAGATGTGGGTTTGATCCCTGGGTGGGGAAGATCTCCTGGAAGAGGGCATAGCAATCCACTCCAGTATTCTTGCCTGGAGAATCTCACGGACAAAGGAGCCTGGCAGGCTGCAGTCCAGGGGGTCACAAAAAGCTGGACATGACTGAAGTGACTTAGCACACACGCACACACTGAAATAAGATGTTTGCTGGGTCACTGAATAATGGCCCAGGCTGGTGCTTATTCCAGCAGGGTGCAGATGGAGCCAGGGGTGCTCAGAGATAGCCTTCATCTCATGGAGGATGGGATCCTACAAGTGTACCCACTCCCAGATTCCATACCGTATAGAACTTGTGAATATGAAGACATGCCACTCCTGGGACTATACTCACTGTTAGGTTTATCGAGATATACACGATGATGATTATGGTAACATGCTGATGCCATGTTGTTACATGGCACATCCTCTTAAGTCCTAAAAGGAGAGGGCTGTCTAGGGCTGGTGGCAAAGGCAGAAGTCAGAGGGATTTGTCAGAATGAGCCACTGCTGGCCCTGAAGCTGGAGGGGCATGACAAGGAATGCAGAGAACCTTAGAAAAGCCGAGAGCACTGCTTGCCCAATGCCAGCCAGGAAATGGGTACCTCAGGCCAGAGCCACAGGCAACTGAATTTGCCAGCAACACAAATGAGCCTGGAAGTGACTTCTTCCCCAGATCCTCCAGACCAATGTTCGGCCAGGAAACACCTTGATTTTGGCCTGGTGATGCCCTAAGCGGTCTTCCGACGGAGAAAGATGAGCTAAGAAGTGCCGGTTGTCTTCATCTGCTGAGCCAATGGTTGCTAGGCAACCAGAGCAAGTGAAAACATCCCTAGATCAGGAAACCCTGGGTCAGTGAAATTTACTTCTCAAACCATAGCTTCTAGGTCTCTTCCGGGAAATCACTCCCCTAGTTCCTCTGCCAGTCTCCTACACCCAACACGATAGTTATCACTGGCAGGGAAGAAATGAGGGGAAGGATGGCCATACTTAAGGAGTGGTGCTTCAGGGCCCAGATGTTGCAAGAGCACCCTCGTGGCAGAGAGTGTATCTTTGTTAAATGGAAGGAGAAGCTAAGGCCCCCAGAGGGTAAGTTACATAGGACCTCGAAGTCACATGGCAGCAGATGAAAGCAAACTAGAAATACCTGGTCCCTAAACTGGGTTTTTACTGTTAAACTGATCCCAAATTACACTCACCCAAAAACTACTGCAGAACACGGACCCACAAGGAAAATAAAGAAGTCCAAAGAGTATGTCTCAGTCCCAGGGCCCCCTGGCTAATATTTCGCAACTCACAATGCCTCAGACTGAAGGAAAATGGAGCTTCATGGTACCATTTAAAATGAAAAATTGTAAATGACTTTCCCTAAGCTCGTAAGCAAAGTATTTGTGAACCCTAAAAATTTGTAATTTCTTATAAATAACTAAGGACTAATTTTAAGATACATTTTAAAACTAAACTTGAAGGCATATATCTCATCAACCCTACAATTACACCACAATGGGTCTTTTTTTTTGTTTGTTTTTTGGCATCTTTAACAAATAGAGCTGTTGAAATACTTTCTACTGGCAAATGCAAACCAAGGAGACACTGTACCAATCATGTAATTGCCCTATATTCTGGAAAAGCTAGAATAAATCAGAGATAGTTCAATAGAAGTCAGAGAGCAGCACTGAGTGAAATTAAAGATGCTATAGGCTTTTTTCCCTTTGCTTCCAAGAAAGCGTATGATCTTGATGACGCATAGCCCACAGCCAAATGATTCCAAATACAACTGCCAGTTGTGTGTTTCTAATGCTGGTTTTTCAATCAAGATGTTTCATATATCTTCTTAGACATTCCTTCAAAATAGCTCTGTGTGAGATACCCTATGTGATATATACACCTCTGTATGAGATATGTGGTATCTCTACGTGAGATACCAGTAAGAATATTTAAGTATGAGGATCGTATTTACAAAACAGAAACTGACTCACAGACATGGAAAACAACTTATGGTTATCAAAGGGGAAAGAGGCGGGAGATAAACTAGGAGTCTGGTATTAAACATACTGCTGCTGCTGCTGCTGCTGCTGCTAAGTCACTTCAGTCGTGTCCGACCCTGTGTGACCCCATAGACGGCAGCCCACCAGGTTTCCTTGTCCCTGGGATTCTCCAGGCAAGAACACTGGAGTGGGTTGCCATTTCCTTCTCCAATGCATGAAAGTGAAAAGTGAAAGTGAAGTCGCTCAGTCGTGTCAGACTCTTAACGACCCCATGGACTGCAGGCTACCAGGCTCCTCTGTCCATGGGGTTTTCCAGGCAAGAGTACTGGAGTGGGGTGCCATTGCCTTCTCCAATTAAACACACTACTATATATAAAATGGGCTTCCCTGGTGGCTCAGCTGGTAAAGAATCCACCCGCAGTGTGGGAAACCAGGGTTCGATCCCTGGATTTGGAAGATCCCCTGGAGAAGGGAAAGGCTAACCACTCCAGTATTCTGGCCTGGAGAACTCCATGGACTATATAGTCCATGGGGTCACAAAGAATCAGACACAACTGAGTGACTTTCACTTCACGTACATAAAATAGATAACCAACATGGTCCTACTGTATAGCATGGGGAACTATACTCAGTATCATGTAATAACCTTCGGTGGAAACAAATCTTTAAAAGATTTTATGTTATAGCTGATTCACTTTGCTATATACCTGAAACTAACCGAACATTGTCAATTAACTGTATGTGTGTGTGTTAAATCGCTTCAGTTGTGTCTGACTCTCTGTGAAGCTATGGACTGGAGCCCGTGAGGCTCCTCTGTCCACAGGATATTTCCAAGCAAGAATACTAGAGTGGACTGTCATGCCCTCCTCCAGGGGATCTGCCTGATCCAGGGATCAAACTCACATCTGCACTGTCAGGCTGACACTTCACCACTAGCGCCACCTGAGAAGCCCTGTCAATTAACTATATTTCAATAAAATTTTTTTAAAGCTGCTAGGTAAATTCCAGGGATTGGCAAAACTGACAAGTAAGCCAAATTCAGCTGCCACCTATTTTTTTTTAAATAAAGTTTTACTGGAAAAAAATAAATACACGTGAACCAGGATAAGGCAAAAAACCTATGGTTACAACCATAGGCTTAAGTATCTGACCAAACTGAACTGGATCTCAGCTCTGCCACTTCCAAAGACACACAACCTGCTTCCTCTCCTGGCAAATGAAGCTCCCAAGAGGCCCAGCACCGCAGGGTGCAGAAAGCAAGGCGAGCAGTAACAGGGCTCACCAGGTGCCAGGCACGGTTCTAAGCCTCAGTTCCGGAATGTTCTGCTCCATTACACTCACAGACTCTCCTCCACAGTACAGGAGAAGGGATCAGACAGACTTCTGGCAATTTCTCCTCCAGGGTCCCCCATCCCTACATCCGCCCAATGAAACCACAAATGCACTCATCTCCAGTCACTGGGAGGAGAGACCATCGTTTTTAGCACATACATGAAAACTCAGAATGAATGTAAAATGAATATTAAAAACTTCAGAGCTGTTATGCAAGGAAAAGTAAGCAAGACCAAGTGGGTGATGTGTCTGCTCAGGCTAGCCATCCACGAGGCAGGACCAATTAGCAACACTGACTAGTTACACCAGCAGTGCACTTGGGAACCACTTCTGAACACAAATAAGCATTATTTTACAAAATGTGACTCCATTTCAATTTCAAAACGGAGGCAGTAAGAGGTTACAGGGCAGAGACAGGCATTACCCAACCGATGCTAAAAACAAAACTATTAAGAGGGATTTGACAGCATCTGACAATAGGCTCCACTTACCCATTAACCAACAATTACAAATGCACTCATTAAGAAAAAGTGCTTTTTGCAAAGTCCTATAAAATGGAGGATCTGTCCAGGCAGACAGACCCTCTACTTTCTAGCTACACTTAACTTGGCAATCTACTTTAAACATTATTAAATCTGTGTCTTCAATAACAAAATGGACCCCCTGAATGTCGTCTCAGAGTTAGGAGGATTAAATGAGATAATCAATCAGAATTAGATAATTAATCAGAATTAATTAAACAATTAATCAGAAGGGCTCATTAAGTTTATCCATTATTATTATTATCATCCAGGCAATTCTGAGATTCACTTTAAATAAAAAAAGAACTATTTCACATAAGGGGAAAGCACCCTCAAGATGAATTCCTTCTTATCTGCACACACTGACCCTAAAAGATGTAAGGGTGTCTAAAGCACAGTGGCCAGTCTTTCTTCTGAACTGAAGGATGCACTCTGGATCCAGTTCACACATGTGTCCCTTCAACGCCATCAAACTTTTCATGCTGGACCCCAAGACCCAAATATGTCGGCACCCACTAGAGACCAGGGGACACATCCAGCATCCTTCATTCATCCCAAGATACACACCGAACACCCCTAATCTTTCATTCGTTCCTTAGATGAATAACCAAGTACCTACCATGCACCCAGGTACCAGAGATGAAACTTCAAAGTCCAGAGACCCTGGCTCAGTAGAGGTCACATTCTGTGTGGGGTGGTTGTTGTCAGTCGCTCAGTCATGTCCGACTCTTTGCGACCCCATGCACTGCAGCATGCCAGGCTTCTCTGTCCTTCACTATCTCCTGGAGTTTGCTCAAACTCAGGTCCATTGAATCTGTGATACCATCCAACCATCTCATCCTTTGCTGCCCACTTCTCCTGCCCTCAATCTTTCCCAGCATCTGGGTTTTTTTTCTGCTTGGGGTAGACAAGACAATAAAGAAAGGAATCAGTTTGTCATCCGTTGAGTGGTAAGTCACACAGAGAAAAATAAGACCAGTTAGGGGCACAGAGCGGAGAAGGCAATGGCACCCCACTCCAGTACTCTTGCCTGGAAAATCCCATGGATGGAGGAGCTTAGTAGGCTGCAGTCCATGGGGTCGCTAAGAGTCAGACACGACGGAGCGACTTCACTTTCTCTTTTCACCTTCATGCACTGGAGAAGCAAATGACAACCTACTCCAGTGTTCTTGCCTGGAGAATCCCAGGGACGGGGGCACCTGGTGGGCTGCCGTCTCTGGGGTCGCACAGAGTCGGACACGACTGAAGCGACTTAGCAGCAGCAGCAGCAGGGGCACAGAGATGAAGGTAGTTCTTGAATATGGGGTGTGGGAAGGGTTCTGATGTGTTAGCATCTCAGCAGAGATTTAAGGAAAGGGGGTGGGGCCTTTCTGGCCAGAGAAAAGACAGGAAGGGGCTCGCCAGGCAAGCATGGTCCCCGGATTGCACAGAGTGAGCCCCGAGAAGCAGTGGGCCTGCTTGCGTAGGGAAGACTTTGGGTTTTCCTCCAAGACATGAGCCAAGTAAATGTGCCAAGAACGCTGCCACTTGGTGAGCAGAAACAGAGCAGCCTCTGTGTTGATGGAACTAGCGTCTGAGGGCAGGCAGTGAGATATTAATCAACCCGAAAAAAAAAAAGACCTTCTAAGGAAGGCGCCTCTCATCAGCTCCCTTTTAAACTGTGGTCCATCTGCTTCTCCTGCTAAGGATAAGAGGGAAAAAAACTTAAGCTCTGATGGACTGCCATCTTCATGTAGAGACTGAAATGTACTGGTTTGCTATGTACACTGAAACATACAGCTGTTAAACCAGTTATCACAGTCATTTTGGGTTGTGAATATCCAATATTAATAGTAAAAAGTTAAGTAGTTCCATGACACAGTGCATGTATTAATCTCCAAACAATTCTAAAGCTCATGTTCAGAGAAGCTTCTGGTGGAGTTTTATAAACTGTCAGGAAAAGAGTAATCGCCAGATGCCCCGAATCAGTTCTAGAAATGATATATAGGTTTATACAACTGCTTCATCAGAATGGAAAGAGAAAGATCATAAGAGAAGTGAAGGGTATTTGGGACAAGTAGGACAGTAAATGTTGTCTGTCTAGAAAGCGTCCACTAGAGTAAAATTAAGAGAAAAAGAACTCTCTTTAAATCCCAAATTAAATCCCTAAATAGTATCTACAGCTGGCCCTAGACTTGGCTTAGCAATGACTTCATAGACAAAATCGTGCAAAGCATAGAAAATTGATATGAGTTCAGAGACTTACAGATCTTAGTAGCTCAGTCATGTCTAATTCTTTGTGACCCTCATGGACTATAGCCCGCCATGCTCCTCTGTCCATGGAATTCTCCAGGCAAGAATACTGGAGTGGGTTGCCATTCCCTTCTCCAGGGGATCTTCCCAACCCAGGGATCTAACTGGTGTCTCCTGCCTTGCAGGCACATTCTTTACCACTGAGCCACCTGGGAAGCCTGGGAAGTGATGTGCTGTGTGGTTCAGCAGGTAAAGAATACTCATGCAGTGCAGGAGATGTGAGTTCTATCCCTGGGTTGGGAAGACACCCTGGAGAAGGGAATGGCAACCCACTCCAGTATTCTTACCTGGAAAATCCTATAGACAGAGGAGCCTAGTGGGCTACAGCCCACAGGGTAGCAAAGAGTCGGACATGACTGAGCAACTAAGCATGCATACAGAGACTTATAAGAGCCTCTGAAAGAACCCCAAAAAAGTGCGACTTAAAAATATTTTCACATTTCAAGATAAAAATGTTTTTTATATTGTTCGACTTTTACACATTCAAACAGGAAATACACTCTCAATAAGATCTATGCAATTAACGCTTTAGATTTATCTTAACACTAATCCTTCACACACACACTGGCCTACAATCAACTTCCAGCTGATAGAAAACTTGCCCAAAGGGAACATCAACCAACCAACCATTTGGAGGGTGTGAAATTTTGGTGAGGGGTGGAAATGAGAGTTTAGTTACAAAAATCACTAATACTGGTTTCAGCTATGTATTAATCCTTCATGGCTGACCTTTGCAAGCCAGATACAGTACAAAGGATGAGACAGGAAGTTCACAGTCATCAAAGCCGTGGAAATGGAGAGGATTATGCCCCCACGGTTGTGGTGATCAGCAGTCACCATACCTTTCTTTCCCAAATGCCAGGGCCCTGAGGTGACCAAGAGGCTATCTATCTGCTGACCTGTCACTAAAGAAGCACATGGAGAGACTAAGGGATCTTTCTAGCTATTGCAACAATAAATAATTTCTGTTTTCTCCAAGCCAAGAATGCTATAGAGTGGAAACACTGAAGAAGTAAGTGAAGAAAAATGCCTCTGCTTCCCGTAGTGTCTAAAAGCTTAGAACCTAGTTCTGGAAAATAAGATTCTTCGCCCCTTGATATGCCTGGCACAGAGCCACACACATTGCAATTTCATAACTAAAAAAAAAAAAAAAAGTGTACTGAGTGAAAAAGGAAATGACATCATCCTACCAGCTGGCAAAGTGTGTGTCCTGCTGGTTATCTACACAGGTAGGGTTGGAGGCAGGGAGGACCATGTCAGTGGTTCTTCACCAGTTGACAAGAGGATAAGCAAGTGGTTCTGAACACATGGCCAAACAGCTGATGCTTGAAGAAAAGTTATGACCAACCTAGATAGAATATTGAAAAGCAGAGACATTACTTTGCCAACAAAGGTCTGTCTAGTCAAGGCTATAGTTTTTCCAGTGGTCATGTATGGATGTGAGAGTTGGACTGTGAAGAAAGCTGAGCGCTGAAGAATTGATGCTTTTGAACTGTGGTGTTGGAGAAGACTCTTGAGAGTCCCTTGGACTGCAAGGAGATCCAACCAGTCCATTCTGAAGGAGATCAGCCCTGGGATTTCTTTGGAGAGAATGATGCTGAAGCTGAAACTCCAGTACTTTGGCCACCTCATGAGAAGAGTTGACTCATTGGAAAAGACTCTGATGCTGGGAGGGACTGGGGGCAGGAAGAAAAGGGGATGACAGAGGATGAGATGGCCGGATGGCATCACCGACTCAATGGACATGAGTTTGAGTGAACTCTGGGAGTTGGTGATGAACAGGGAGGCCTGGTGTGCTGCAATTCATGGGGTTGCAAAGAGTCGGACACGACTGAGCGACTGAACCGAACTGAACTGAATTCTGTCCTCAACACTGCGATGAAAAGCAGCTGGGACATCAAGAAGCTTCTGTAGATCCTTGACACCACATGCACATTTTCGATTTAACTTTTAGGTACACTTCTGTTGTCCTAAAAAGGCCTGGGCTCTCAATAGGCTCTTCGCTGTGAATTTAAGCACCATGTTCTTCTCATGGGTCTGTAGACCAGACTCCCCTCACATATTGGATGCTGTTCAGTTTTCCCTTAAAATGTTACAGCTCCCTTAGCACTGATCACAGCTTCCAACAAGTCATGTGAGATGACTTAAAACACAAACTTTATCCTAAAGTTAAAATTTTTTTTAAAGAAGAATAAAAAAAAAAAAATGCAAACTACTGGATGAAGTTGGTCAAAAGGTACAAACTTCCAGCTGGAAGATAAATAAGTACTAGGAATGTGATGTACCATAGGATAAAAGTAACTAACACTGCTATATGTTATATATGAAAGTTATGAATGAAGAAGAATATATATGAATGTATAACTGAGTCATTCTTAACACAACATTGTAAATCAACTGTACTTCAATAAAATTTTTTAAAAAACAAGTTACAAGAGTAAATCCTAAGAGTTCTTGTCACAAGGAAAAAATTTTTTTTTCTATTGCTTTAACGTTGTATCTATATGAGACAATGGATGTTCATTAGGTTTACTGTGGTCATCATTTCATGTCGTATGTAAGTCAAATCATTATGCTGGACACCCTGAACTTACACAGGGCTGAAGGTCAACTGTATCTCAATAAAACTGGAAGAAAAAAAAATACATGAAAAACTAAGATAAAATGGAACGGAATGAAATAAAATAAAATGCAAACTACATGCACAAGTGAAATAGTGTTTGTAAAACACTAAAAAAAATGAAGGTTCTAAATTAATACGAAAATCTCTAAGGACCCTGCCCCAAAAGAAGAATATATTTCCATTTGCAATACTGACAAGGCAGAATTCTTTTACTAAAGCTGTTATTGCTTCTATTTTACTCCAGGTTGATGAGAATGACTTTTCTAGATACAGTGTGAGCATGTACAGTGTTTCAACATGTAATTATCACCAGGATGACACAACATGCAATGCTCTTTAGTACAAATCACACACTAGATCGAGGACAAAAAGGGTCACTCTAGGGAGAGAGCCAGGGCTCTGACTACTCCTAGTTGGGTTTTTGAACCACTAGAACTAAAAGTCATTTCTTTTCCATGACACTGAGCTAAAGGACAGTGTCTGGCTGCATCTCTATGCATCTACAGAAACAGAACGAAGAGCTTACCAAAGTAGACATGCAGATCGAGACAGAATTTTAATGCAGGGCATTATTTTCATTCCACTTACACAATAATGAAACACTCCTCTATTTTACTAGGTAAATATTTTCTTCCTAAAAAGACAGTGTTTAGGTATGAAACAAAATTTTCAGATAGGCTATGAGTATATTTTTTTCTAACTGAGAGTGACAAAATGAAGAGGTGCTGGGTGGTGAGCCCTCAGAAGCCAGCACTACGCGGTCAGGAGGCAGGAAAGAGGAGAGACAGGCCATAGCCGGCTCTCAGGACCAAGACACAGGTCCTGCGAACCAGGCAAGGCACAAAATGCAACCTGACAAGGAGGCAGAGACTGAAGCAACGTTCCATCAAGTATTTTTAAATTCAGTTCCACACAAGTCAACTCGGTTTTGCCCAGAGATTTTACCAGACATTTAGCTGGTGTGTATATAATTACTTGTCTGTCTGAATTGGGTTTGGGGAGTGGAAGACAGCACAAGGGGGGCTAAGCGTCCACAGAAGGGAATGAACTGAAAGTTGCTGAGACTCGGGGATTCATTCCAATATTAATTTTTTTTTAATGTTTGCATCCTTTAGTGACGGTTTTTTAAAGTATAGCAACTATTACCGTTGTTTTGCTCGGAATGTTAAGAACAAAACTATAATGCCATTTATTCCTGATGTGAAGATCTACCTTCTGCGTCTTATTCATATCACAGGCATCCACGACCACCCTAAGATCCTTAGCATGTGTTACACCTTCCAATCATCTTTCAAAGTCCCTCAAGTTATTTCAGTACTGCACGCATCCTTAGAATATTATTTTCAGAATTCCTATGGAGTATTTAGTAGTTAAAATTCCTTGGAAGAGGACCAAAATGTCACTGCTTTATATAAGCCTCAGCTCAGCTTTGAAAGATGATAATCTTGCAGTAAACAAAAGAGCACTGGTACACAACTTCTGAAGCCAGACCCATATAAACTCACATGTACTAAAACAGAAAGTCATATCAGACCTACGTGAACGTGCACGTAGATCCCCTCTTAGCTGCTCTGTTCCTATTGTCTACATCTTTGCTACCTGATTCACCAACGATTAAGACGAAATAGAATCATCACCACTAACAACCATGTTCATGTGCTTGTGGGCTCAGTCGTGTCCAACTCTGCAACCCCATGGACTGTAGCCCACCAGGTTCCTCTGTCCATGGCATTCTTCAGGCAAGAATACTGGAGTGGGTTGCCATTTCCTTCTCCAGGGGATCCTCCCAACCCAGGGATCGAACCTGAGTCTCCTGCATTGCAGGTGGATTCTTTACCATCTCCACCATCAGGGACCATGTTCATGATCATATGTAAATAAATGTTTTTTTCTGTCTTCCACAGTCTGATTCATAACATTGAGCATGCTACAACACAATTAATAGACTGAAAATATACTCTGGATCAAAACAAACTTTAAGAAAAAAAAAAAAAAACATTTTAAAGGAGTGACAGAATCCACTTTAAAAGAGAATCCATACATAGGAAGCTTCCTGTCTTACAGCCAACTCTTCACAGCTGCCAATATGGTCCAATAGAGAAGAAACCAGCCTCATACAGCTATTGAGCACCTGAGGAGCGGGTAGTCCAAATTGAGATGCAAGTATAAAATACACACCAAATTTTGAAAACTTAGTCTAAGAAAATGTAAGAGATCTCATTATAAATTTTATACTGATGACATTTGAAATGACAATATTTAAATATTTTGGTTAAATAAAATATATTAAAATATATAATGAAAGGATATTAAATCTTTTTTTACTTTTTTAAATGTAGCTACCAGAAAATGTTACATTGTAACTGTGGTTCACAAAATATTTCTATTGGACAGAGTTGAAATAGTCTAAGATGCAAGTCAACCATCCACTAATTCCAGCGAAAGTATAAGATAACATGTATTCTGTCCCTAACTTTCTTGTGTGCACATGTGTGTGTGTGCACATCCTGCAGGGGGCTGGAATTGCAAAGCTGCCCATCAGGAAGGTCTCTGAAACACAAGATTCAGCTCGTTGCCTTTAGCCTCATCTCTTGACATTTAAATCTTCCAAAAATTTCCTCTGCTTCACTGCTTCCTGCTGTGAAAGCTTTCAAGCAAAGCCTGGTGACCCAGTCTCCCAGGGGGTATGCACTCAAGCTATGGCAGCCACCCCTGCTCTAGAAACTGGTATTCAAACAGGTCTGGGAAGGGACAGACACCTGTGCATAAAATTATGTCGGGTTAAACATAAGCAGGATGTCTACATAGGTCAGGCCACTCACTCAAGCCACCTGTGCTGTTCTCATCCTGCAATCATGACCACCAAACAGAGGTGGGGAGGGGACTGGGTTATGGTCAAGGGCTAAGTCCCAGCCCTAAGCCTATGAAAACTCTCCACTGCTTCAACTGCCTCCTACCCTCCTGTCCTTGCCTCCCCACTTTTCTACTCTAACTGGACATTCCTGGTGGCCATGGGGCATCCACAGCAGGGCACTGGATGCTCTCTAATAAACACTGGGGACAGCATTCTTAGCCTTTCCACAAAGGAGTTTCAGGATATATATACATTCATTCATTTGACCAGTATTGCTGAATGCTGAACAGGAAAATCTTAGTACAGGACAAAGATAAGGGGGCCTGGGACCAAGGATGCCCAGAAGAGTAGTTATAGGGAGAGAGTGGTCAGCATGAGCCTCACTGGGAAGGCAGTGTCTACACTGGCCTCCCGGGGTCCAGGGTGAGGAAGTGAGCTGAACAGGCGCCCTGGTGTGGGCTCGGGCCCCCAGGGCCTCTGTGGGGAGCAGCACGGCCAGCCTGGTCCGTGGGCAGGACGGCAGCCAGGGTGCAGCAGCCACAGCTGTGGTCACAGGGGCCGAGTGACAGAAGGATGCAGAGGAAAAATCCCAGACCAGGCAGGACTCAGGGCCATGGGTTGCTCTGAGATGAGAACCTGCTGGAAAGCTTCAAGTGGAGGAAAGATCTGCTCTGACATCTGCTTTGTAGAAACCACCCAGCCTGTGGTTCTGGATACTCCAGGTTCAAGGGTACAAGCACAGACTATTGAACTAAAATGTGTTAAATACTGTGGCAATGAATAGCGAAACAACAGTTGAGACAAAAAGGGAAAGAATCGTGGTTCCTGACCTGGACTCCAGGAAGAGGGGAGAAGAGGACACCCCACCTCCATCAGACACAGAACAGTGTCACTGTGACCTTCGTCACCCCAGAGCAGATGGTAAGACCTGGGCGGCAGGCACACTGCACTTAAGTGTCTTACGACTCTCCTCCTTCACTTAGCTTTTCATTAAAGCTACAGAATAGTTTTAATCAGAGTTTGAATTTTCCTTTTACACGAAAGAAACTTTCTATGAAACCACACAAAATGCAATAATAGAAATAGAAAAGGATGAACACAAGTGATCCTGGGAATTCCAACCTGATTCAACACTTTATGTGGATTGCCTTTGGACTATGTCTAGCAGGAAAACGTGAGTATGTTTTAAAATATACCAGTACAAATAAACATTAATACAGAACTAATTTTTTCGTTCTCATTTCACTGAATAATTACACCTTTGGGCAAACATGAATAATTTATTAAGCAGCATGCAGTTTCTATGTAGTCCTGCAACTTTCTGCCCTCATTACACAATCCTCCAAAATCATTCCAGGGCCAACCATGGCAGAAAAGGGACTTCTATGCAAATACCCTTTCCTACTGGCCTATGGATAGTTTTTCAAGTGTCTCTCTAGGTTAACAAAAGCTATTCAAAACACTCTCTAACACTCTTCTGTCTTAAATATGTTTAACAATTTATTAAAGCTGTAAAATGCCAAACTTCTTTTTTTTTTTTTTTTGTTCAATTACACACATTGATCCTTAACACAAAACCATATATTTTGTGTTATGGTTTCTCTAATACTTCTCTAATATTATCAAAAGTAACCCATACTTCAACAAGGACTATTGTTACAGTATTAATATCCTCATAAAACAATTCCATTTTGGTGGCTTGGGACCAAGGGCCCGAGGAGAGTTCCACTTCACGTTGAAACTGTCTCTCTGCTGAGCTGTTGTACTAAACCAACCTGCAGTGAAGCATCAACACATGAGTGCTCAGAGGTGACCCGTTTTGGTAAGTTTCTCATATTGAGGACACGAATGACACAGATCTGCGAGGTCCTCATTTTTCTTGTGTCCTCCCATTCTCTGTTGTACTGCAGATCATCACCAAATGGTAATCTAATTACTACAACTATTAATTATGCTCGAGATTAATGTGAAATGCCTGCCACACAATGTAAACAGTACAGTGAGAGACAACATGCCGTCTTAATGAGCTTCTAACACCTGAAACTGTTTGGTAACATTATCAGTCAAGTAAATGAGCTTCATTTCCTCTCAGTTGGCTATACTGTAGGGTTGGTGCCTGGTATTATTGACTAAAAATGTGCTTCAATATTAAATAATGAGCATGCACCTGAACTCTGGCCTAGATCCATATACCTGCCTCCCCGACCGCCTCCCAGGTCAACCCAAAAACAGAATCATGAGTCCCTGCTTTTAACTCCCTCTAAATACTTTCCCACCTACCCTGACCCAGCACCCCATCCCCTCAAAACACTGACTTGCATTGGAACCTCCAAATATAATAAGGTTTCCAAGACTCGTGTAAATGGCTATGAAAAGTGTACATACATGGGAAAGAGTGGGGAGAAGGTTGGTTACTGGCAATGCCATCACTCCAGCTGCTCAGACCAGAAACCTTACAGTCACCCTTGACCCAGTCCTTTCTAACTCAAATCCAACACATCAAATCCTCTGGTTCTACCATGAGAAATACACCCCGAGGTTGATCATTCCATCACCTGCCTCGTGGTCACCAGTCCAATCAACCATCAACACTTTTTGCACTGAATAATTCAGTAGATTCCTAATGGGTCACCCGGCTTCCACCTATGTCCATATATAATCTGTTCTATTAAAAAAAATGCAGAGGGATCTTTTTATAAAGTGAGCCAGACTGTACAGCACTGGGCTCCAAAGCAATGGCTTTCTGTATGTGCGGAAAAGCCCTACACTATCCAGGCCCATTCTTCTTCCCTGGGAAAGAGGCCTCCTGACCAGCAAGGTAAGCCCAAGCCGGCGTGAGCCGTTCAGAGATGAAACGCTTTCCTGTTCTACCACTTCTTTTTGAGGAGCAATGCTTCATGTAAATTTCAAGCCATTCTGAATGACTCTCCCCCCGCCACCCGCCCCCAAACACGCAGGTCAGGTACAATCAAAACTGCAGCATGCCTTGCGTGGCTCAGCACTTGTAAAAACCCACTGTATAATTGGACTAAAACAGAGCAGAGGATGGGAACTGAGGCTGGACGTGGCTCCTGTCATTCTGCATTACTGCTGTGTAAAGAAGAAAAGACGCAAACAGTTAGTGATGCACGGGGCAGAGGAGAGGAATGAAAATGTCAGGAGTGGGAGGAAGCTGTTAAATGGCACCAAACGCCTGGGCGGGTGTCTGTCTGCCCATGTGCTGCCTGTCTCGCTCGATCCATCATCAGAAAGGACAAGGCACCTCAGGAGGAATGCTTGTCCTGAGTCAGGAGCACGGAGGGGCCCGCTGTCTCTGACTGCCAACGGCAATCGCAGGCCTGCCAGGAATTGTCAGTCTACGGCCTTCACTGAAATCTGGCGGCTGTCAATGTGAAATCCAGAAATAGCAGCGCTCGGAGATGCCTGGCCTTCAAACCTTCCGACGATCTGGGATGGCTGGGCTCCTGGGATAAAGGTGGTCGTGTTCAGCATCTTTCAAAGAATTGCAAACAGAGCTGGACACAACTAGCACCTCTTGCTCAGCTAAGAATCCAAAGTTGAGTCTGAAAATGGGAGGCTGCTAAGAAGCTGGAAGATTCTGAAGGGAAATGGAAAGAAAACGTGACTGCGTCTGCTTCCTAAGCTCAGGTCCCCTGAGAGAGTGGAGGGGTGGTGGGAGGATGGGAAGAGGACCAGACACGGCCCTATGATGACTATGCTGCTGGGGCAGGACCACAGCTCTCCACAGGACGGGGACACAATGTCGGGTGGGAGGGAAGACAAAATCGCCACATGGGTAAATCCCCTCCACAAATAAGGAAATAAGCAAACAGGAAATCTTTCCTAGTTCTCTTGAAGAAAGGGAGACGGGAGGTCCAGCCAATTAGCCCTGAAAAAGAAGGCAGGTAAACAGTGGCACCACCTAGCAGTTCTCACTCTATGCTCCAAACATATGTCCCCGTTTAGCACGTTGGCGAAAACCAAGCCCTTGTTCTCTTTCCAACGCGGCACCAAATTCTTCCCAGGGCATCTGTGCAGTGATAGCAGCAGGAAGGGTGAGATGAAGACTAACCATATACTCATATTGGCAATATATTCATGTTAACAATATATACATTTTAACAATATATTCGTATTAACAACCCAGTGATCTCGGGTACTTGATTTTACCAGGACTCTTTCCAGTATGTGAATTACTTCAAAAGCTAGTTCAGCTGTACTACTTGCTTCTTTAGCCCCATGTGTTTTTTAAGTTTCTTTGTTTTAATGAATAGTGCGTGCATGCAGGATCAGTCAAGTGTGACTCTCTGCGACCCAGTGGACTGTAGCCCACCAGGCCCCTCTGTCCATGGGATTTACCAGGCAAGAATACTGGAGTCGGTTGCCATTTCCTTCTTCAGGGAATCTTCCTGACCCAGGGATTGAACCGGCATCTCCTTCATTAGCAGGCAGATTCTTCACCACTGAGCCATCTGGGAAGGCTTTAATGAATAGATTTCTTTTTTTTTTTTTAAGAACAGGTTTAGTTTTACAGAAAAAAATCAAGCAGAAAATACACAGTTCTCACCTAGTCCCTTTTCCCTCCTCCACCTTCCATCTCCCCTATTATGAACACCTTGCCATGGTGTGCTACGTTTGCACAACTGAAGAACTAATATTGACACACTGTTATTAACAACTGACACACTACTATTAACTAAGTCCACATTTACATTACCGCTCCCTCTGCAATGTATAACCAACGAGTTCTGGCAAATGTGTAATGTTAAACATCCTTGATTAGGGCAGTTTCACTGATCCGATCATTTTTTTCCCTGTCTTTAAATTGTGGTAAAATATACATGACATGGGGCTTCCCTGGTGGCTCAGAGGTAAAGAATTGCCTGATGATGCAGGAGATGGAGTTTGATCCCTGGGTCGGAAGATCCCTTGGAGAAAGGAATGGTAACCCACTCCAGTATTCTCACCTCAAATATCCATCCCATGGACAGAGGGGTCTGGTCGGCTACAGTGCATGTAGGCACAAAGAGTCTGATACGGCCGAGCAACTAACACAAACATGCCTGAAACAGCTTATTCGTCTATGCAAGACACAGGGAAGGGACAAGGACGCATCCCTGCTAACGTTCACATGGCCACTGTAAACCTGGCCTGTGAGTGCAGAAGGGAAGCTAAGCCTTACAGCACATTCCACCCCCTGCTTCCAGCCCCACCAGGAACAGTGTGATTCTAACGTGTCTGCAACACAGGGCTTGCCAACAAAGGCCGCCCTGGCTAAAGGGCATGGGCACTCAGTTCTTTTCAAGTCTGCCTTATTTGCTCATGATAAGTAACAAAATACCCAAATGACTCTAGCTTGGAACAGACACAGTCCTGGGGAACTGACAAAACCTGACTTAACGCTTCTTCCAAGATCAAAGGCCAGGCTCTCTATCTGAGATGCTGTCCACAGGATCATCCGGGCAGCCCAATGGTCTAGTCCTCTACAATGTCACTCACTAGAGGACTTTTAATTTCTGCAGGGGCAGAAATTTAAATTCTGAATTTATAAATTCAGCAATTTATAAATCCACAAGGGATTCACTTGCCTTCCCCTGCGTTGTCTCCTGAGTCATCTGACAGCCAAATGCGCAGCATTCTGCAGGGGCCTGGACGAAGTTCAGGCATTCACCGCTACCACATGGCTTACAGTAGCACGTGTGCATTTTAACACTTGGCCAAGAAGCTTGTCAGCATCCTACCACTAAAATGGCTTTAAGTTTTATTTCTGCACACTTTCTCAAAGTGTCTTTTTCTCTCTCTCTCTCGTGATTAAAAGTGCACCAAACAAAAGGAAAACAAAGCTTCCCATTTTGGATAAAATAAGTGGGTCGTGAAGTAATTTCATTTCTAATCACTAAGTATTTTCCTGGAACGGCTGAAATGGCTCCACTAGTAGAATGGAACATGATTAAATCACAGCCCCCCTAATGCACCTGATAATAAATAGTGTCAAGTGACGTGGGTTATTTAAAAACTGATTTTATATAATTAAATTAAAGCTGGCTTTTATCCCCATTAAATATTTAATATTTAATTAAATACTTGCTGGCTTTCACTTATAAAGATAACATTTCTAACAAAACTACTCCAAAGGTTACCACACAAGGTTTTGGAGAGTTTTCAGCAGAAACACATTCTGCTTCCAATTAGCTAATTTAATATTAAAGAGATGTATAATTATATGAAAGAGCTGACAAAAGTTGTATACAGATGTATTAACTGAAATCAAATATATGGTTATTTTAAATATATTTATATATTTTAATGTATAGTAAGTTATACATATTTAAATGTCTATAAATTTTAAATTTATTTAATTATATATTTATATAAATTTAAATTTTATAATTTAAAATTTTACTTTTATATTGTAAGTATACAAATCTATTTAACTATTTATAGAGGAATATGTATATATACATACAAAAATATATAACTTTAACACTTAAAATTGTATTTATATATATTAAGTGATATGGGCTTCCCAGGTGGTGCTAGCAGTAAAGAACCTGACTGCCAATGCTGGAGACCTAAGAGATGTGAGGTCCATTCCTGAGTCAGGAAGATCCCCTGGAGGAGGGCATGGCAACCCACTCCAGTATTCTTGCCTGGAGAATCCCATGGACAGAGGAGCCTGGTCTGAAGAGGGCTATACTCCATGGGGTCACAAGAGTCAGACATGACTTAGCAACTAAACAAAAAAACAGGGTTGAGGATATACATAAGTGATTCTTTGGTACATACAATTCTGTGTTGAGAATAAGAAGGACATTAGTTAGCATATTTTACAGAAGTAAGGGAGCTTATCCACTGGTCATCTGTGTTAGTTGAAAGAATTTCCACAGTAAATAAAGAATTTTCTGATTTGAAAATAAAATAAATAAAAGTGCTCATAACTCTTAAGAAAAGATAATCCAGTATAAAACAATCTAAATTTATAAACACAATTAAAAAGAGTGTTTATTTTAAAAAACCCAGTCTTCATTTTGCAAAAGAATTAATCTCAGTGCATCTTTTGTCACAAAAATCCCCAAAGTATTACAAAATATCCTATTTATAGCATGCCAATGAACATGCAACTTTTAAGAGAAAAACACTCTTCTTATAATATGTAATACTACACATTAACAAATTGAAAGATAAAAATCATATGATTATCTCAATAGATTCAGAGAAAGCCTTTGATAAAATTTAACATCCATTTATGATAAAAACCCTCCAGAAAGCAGGCATAGAAGGAACATACCTCAACATAATAAAAGTCATATATGATAAACCCACAGCAAACATTATACTCAATCGTGACAAATTGAAAGCATTTCCCCTAAAGTCAGGAACAAGACAAGGGTGCCCACTCTCACCACTACTCTTCAACATAGTTTTGGAAGTTTTAGCCACAGCAATCAGAGAAGAAAAAGAAATAAAAGGAATCCAGATTGGAAAAGAGGAAGTAAAACTCTCACTGTTAGCAGATGACATGATCCTCTACATAGAAAACCCTAAAGACTCCAACCAGAAAATTACTAGAGCTAATCAATGAATATAGTACAGTTGAAGGATACAAAATTAACACACAGAAATCCCTTGCATTCCTACACACTAACAATGAGAAAACAGAGAAATTAAGGAAACAATTCCATTCACCATTGCAACGAAAAGAATAAAATACTTAGGAATATATCTACCTAAAGACACAAAAGACCTATATATAGAAAACTATAAAACACTGATGAAAGAAATCAAAGATGACACAAACAAATGAAGAAATATACCATGTTCATGGATCAGAAGAATCAATATAGTAAAAATGAGTATACTACCCAAAGCAATCTATAGATTCAATGCAATCCCTATCAAGCTACCAACGGTATTTTTCAGAGAACTAGAACAAATAATTTCACAGTTTGTATGGAAATACAAAAAACCTCAAATACCCAAAGCAATCTTGAGAAAGAAGAATGGAACTGGGGGAATCAACCTGCCTGACTTCAGGCTATACTACAAAGCTACAGTCATCAAGACAGTATGGTACTGGCACAAAGACAGAAATATAGATCAATGGAACAAAATAGAAAGCCCAGAGACAAATCCATGCACCTATGGGCACCTTATCTTTGACAAAGGAGGCAAGAATATACAATGGAGAAAAGATAATCTCTTTCACAAGTGGTGCTGGGAAAACTGGTCAACCACTTGTAAAAGAATGAAACTCGAACGCTTTCTAACACCATACACAAAAATAAACTCAAAATGTATTAAAGATCTAAACGTAAGACCAGAAACTATAAAACTCCTAGAGGAAAACATAGGCAAAACACTCTCTGATGTAAATCACAGCAGGATCCTCTATGACCCACCTCCCAGAGTAATGGAAATAAAAGCAAAAATAAATAAATGGGACCTAATTAAACTCAAAAGCTTTTGCACAATGAAGGGAACTATAAGCAAGGTGAAAAGATAGCCTTCAGAATGGGAGAAAATAAGAGCAAACCAAGCAACTGACAAAGAATTAATCTCAAAAATATACAAGCAGCTCCTGTAGCTCAATTCCAGAAAAATAAATGACCCAATAAAAAAATGGGCCAAAGAACTAAATAGACATTTCTCCAAAGAAGACATACAGATGGCTAACAAACACATGAAAAGATGCTCAACATCACTCATTATCAGAGAAATGCAAATCAAAACCACAATGAGGTACCATTTCACACCAGTCAGAGTGGCTGCTATCAAAAAGTCTACAAACAATAAATGCTGGAGGATGTGGAGAAAAGGGAACCCTCTTACACTGTTGGTGGGAATGCAAACTAGTACAGCCACTATGGAGAACAGTGTGGAGATTCCTTAAAACACTGGAAATAGAACTTCCATACGACCCAGCAATCCCACTGATGGGCACACACACTGAGGAAACCAGAATTGAAAGAGACACGTGTACCCCAATGTTCACTGCAGCACTGTTTACAATAGCCAGGACATGGAAGCAACTTAGATGTCTATCAGCAGACAAATGGATAAGAAAGCTGTGTAATATTACTCAGCTATTAAAAAGAATGCATTTGAATCAGTTCTAATGAGATGGATGAAACTGGAGCCTATTATACAGAGTGAAGTAAGTCAGAAAGAAAAATACCAATACAGTATATTAACACATATATATGGAATTTAGAAAGATGGTAATGATGACCCTATATGCGAGGCAGCAAAAGAGACACAGATGTAAAGAAGGCTTTTGGACTCTGTGGGAGAAGGCGAGGCTGGGATGATTTGAGAGAATAGCATTGAAACATGTATACTATCATATGTGAAATAGATCGCCAGTCCAGGTTCAATGCATGAGACAGGGTGCTCAGGGCTGGTGCACTGGGATGACCCTCAGGGATGAGATGGGGAGGGAGATGGGAAGGGGGTTCAGGATGGGGAACACATGTACACCCATGGCTGATTCATGTCAAAGTATGGCAAAAACCACTATAGTATTGTAAAGTAATTAGCCTCCAATTAAAATAAATTAATTAATTTTAAAAAATTATGTAATACTAGTGTACAGGCAATTAAAAATAAAACAAATTCCAACAATTATTACATGCTGCCTGGTTATTACAAGTTTTCTTGCCTTGTAACTTTCAAAAATTCTTTATTTCCTCAATATTAAATTGTTTTAATAACAGAATAACATTTTGAAATTAATCAATAGATTATCCATTCATGAACTTCTGTGTATAAGTGCAACATAAGAAAGGAAAAGAAAGAGATAAGCTGAGTAAAAACTAATAACTTTTCTTTGGGCTTCTAAAACAATAAGCCCGGATTACAGTCATTGGGATTTCTCAGTCCATTGAAATAACCCAAAAAACTGAAAATATTTCACACTGAAAATAAAGAAATACAGGTTTGAGCCTTAAGAAACAGAGGCTTTCCAATGGTGGCTTTTACTTCCGGCCACGGCCGTATGGACATTTTTATCTCATAAAGACTCACATGAAGGAAAAAAAAAAGCACGAGTAACCGAAAGGCAGCATCGTGAGGGAACATGTGTTCTGCTGTCACGCATTCCCTCACCTCATAGTTTCTAAAAGGAATCCATGTCTTTGCTCTTAGAGCTCAAAAGAATATCTATTTTAAGAGATTACATTCAAATTTTATAAAACACTATGTCACATATATTCCTAAATACTGTGAAATCATAATTTTCACAAAGCCAGGAAGTGAAATTCATTCCTGATATGCCATCACCCCAAATATGGGAAAATGCATTCATATCTCATTATTAAAAGATAGTGACTACAAAGATGACAGTCTTTTTAAAAGTAATAAAATGTGGATTGAGAGGCTATGACTGAACGCTCGGGCCCCTCTACCTTTTACGTGTTTGTAGGTTGATGTGGCTGCAGGTAATTGAGCCAGAGGGTAAAGGAGACCATGATTTTCATGATAAACATTCCGATAAGCAGCCCAAGTGACCACCCCACCGCAGCTTCTGACAAATCAAGTCAACACAGAAAGCTTCTGCGATGCAGACATGATGCTGCTATTAAAAAAAAAAAATTTTTTTTTTTTTAAATAAAAACACCAACAGAAGATAGCACAAAACAAAGCAGGTGCTCACAGCAGCCTTTTCTCCCCCATGCTGTGGAATAATTTTTTCCATTCCCAAGATGATTTAAGTTGACAAATTGGTTTTTCTGGCCGCTTAGCTTCCTGACCTCGAAAAGTCCATTTTCTAACTTCTGTCTCATCCAGCTGTTGACAGGCTAATGCCACCAACCCAAGTAATAAAACCTCCACGGGGTTTAGGATTAGAAGAGGAAATGGTAACGACAGAAGAATAATTAGATGTGAAGTCTGCCCAACTTCTAAGAGCAGACCTCGTCTCTAAAAGAGAACAAATGGTCGTCTGGAAGGAGGTTAATGTATATTCCACTCCTCCCCGGGTACGATGCCATGCAGCCTTTCTAGGGGGAAAAACTGGAAACTCCTCATGCCTAAAACACTTCTTAAAAGTTGATGCAGATTAAGGGCACTCTCTACTTCAGTGCAATCTTTCTCAGACAAAAGTAGACAAATGTCTACTTTTCTTTTCTTCACGGAACCAAGTCAATAAGCCTAGCAGACCTAATTGCTTTTAGATCCTAAGGTATTTGGGGAAATGTGTGCCATAGGTACAGACAGAACAGGTGGTTGGAAAGTCAGGTACCTTCCCTTAGTATGCACCTTCTGTGTTCAGCGCTCCAAGACACTGCTCAACATCCCTCATCGTTCCCCCAAGGGCCAGGGGTCAAGGCTGGATCCACCTTACACCATTTGCTGACCCCTTGAAGCCTCAGTTTCCTCATTTGTAAGGCGGAGTATTATCTGCAACAGCGCTCGCCTCATGGATGGAAGGGAAGATTACCTCACGTGCATGAAAACGTAGTACAGGACCCAGAGCAAGCATTCAATACAAGTTTCGCCTATTTTTTACCACTCTATTCTCTGATCCCAACAATCTAATGTCTATAAATAACATCTTCCACTTTAAAACTACCTTTGATGTAGATAGAGTGGATAAACAAGGAAGTCCTACTTTACAGCACAGGGAACTATATTTAATATCCTGTGAAAAACCATAATGGAAAACAGTATGAAAAAGAATATGAAAAGAATCAAACCCAAGTCTCTTACATCTCCTGCATTGGCAGGCAGACTCTTTACCACCACAGCCACCTGTGAAGCCATATATATGCTAAGTTGCTTCAGTCTTGTCTGATTCTTTGCGACCCTATGGACGGTAGCCCTCCAGGCTTGTCTGTTCTTAGGATTCTCCAGGTAAGAATACTGGAGTGGGTTCCATTGCCTTCTCCAGGATGTGTGTGTGTGTGTGTGTGTGTGTGTGTGTGTGTAGCTGAGTCACTGTGCTATACAGCAGTAATTACAGAACACTGTAATTCAGATATGCTTAAATTTTTAAAATTACCTTTGATTAATCACTACATTCATATGAAATCCTATAAGAATGTTTAGTGATTAGAGTAGCCCATCTGATAGAGGAATACAGTCTTGGTTAATTACCCTCTTCTTCAGATTCACACTCTTCCTCTGATTTTATATACAGAGTATGATTAAAGTATACATATTTCTGTAAATAATATCTGAATGATATGTACATTTGAGTGAGAACTTAAACATTCTCTTTTTACATGATAGCAATCCTATCTTGATAAATTATGCAGTTTGGGGATTAACTGCAGCTTTTCTTGTCTCTTTCCCTCCTTCCTGATAACAATGGAATATTTCTGATCACATTTATAAAAACCCACTGTGAACAGTGAGGCAAAATCAAATGTAAATTTAAGATATACACATACATTAACACAGTATTTAATACTAAAAGACAAATCTACTGGTTGAGACGAAACCTATCTATTAATTCCATTTTGGATAATCACTCTCCTTAGTAATTCATACTTCCTTGTAGATTAATAACATAGGAACTTTTATATGACTAAGGAAAAGAAGAACCAGTTAAATATAATTCAGCCTAGCATGGGCCCTTGAATTACAAGATAATTCCGATGTTGTTGTTGTTCAGTTTTAAGTCTTGTCCTACTCTTTGCGACCCCATGGACTGCAGCACACCAGGCTTCCCTGTCCTTCACTATCTCCCAGAGTTTGCTCAGATTCATGTCCACTGAGTCAGTGATGCTATCTAACCATCTCATCCTCTGTTTTCCCCTTCTCTTTTTGCCTTCAATCTTTCCCAGTACCAGGGCCTTTTCCAGTGAGTTGGCTCTCTGCACCAGGTGGCCAAAGTACTGGAGCATCAGCTTTAGTATCAGTCCTTGCAATGAAGATTCAGGCTTGATTTCCTTTAGGATTGACTGGTTTGATCTCCCTGCTGTCCAAGGGACTCTCAAGTGTCTTCTCCAGCACCACAGTCCGAAAGTATCAAATCTCTGGCATTCAGCCTTCTTTATGGTCCAACTATCACATCCATACACGACTATTGGAAAAACTGTAGCTGTGACTATATGGACCTTTGATGGTAAGTAAGAAACACAACAAATATTTAGGAAAACTCCTCATTCATTCTCAGCATCCTCCCTGGGAAAAATGAGGACTACAGAAAAACTCAAGATGCACTTGCTTTTGAGGAATTGAACATCTGGTAAAAGAAACAGGAACATCTACTGAAATGAACAGAAAGTGGTGGGGAAGATAATAAAAGGGCCCTGGAGCAGGAAAGTGTGGGTGGTGGGCTGTAGCCCATGAAGATGTGAACCATGAAAGGACCATCACCCCTAGAAGATACCTGGGGCCAGGCCCAGGTGTGCTCAGCAAAGAAAGGATGAAGGGATCTGCCTGTTGAACAGAGCAGTTTACATGCCCTCAGGAGTTATTTACACTCTCATTTAGAAAAAAGAAAAAGAAACTTTTTTTTTTTTAGCAGATTCAAACTTTATTCTGGGTCTATGTTTATCACATCACTGACACTGAATTTGTTTTACAAAAGCTCTATGCTCCAAAAGACTGTAACTACAAGCTTTATTGGCTTCGAGTCAAGATTTTGGAACTCAAACTTCTGGGCGCCCTTTAAGTGAGAATGAAATAGACAACAATCTCCACTAAGAGTCAGGCATTCTCATTTATCCATCCCTTCGGCCATGTATCGAGGTTTTGACAGCAGCGACACTGGCTTGGAAGTTGAAAGGCCAGACTCCATCCGCCATCACATCACTGCACCGGGTGCTGCACTGCCTTTTTCAGAGACCTGCCTCTCCTTTTCCAGGTGGCTCTAGTGGTCCTGCCATCACCTACGTGTCCTTCTCCCCAAGCCTTCTCAGGAATGAGGGCACGGCCTAAAATTATGACACTCAACCCCTGGCCATGGCAATTGCCGAGGAGATCCGCAGACAACCCAAGGCAGGAAAATCGGGGCATTTCCTGATAATTTAAACACAGCTACAATATACAAGAGAAAAAGCCACTCTCCTCCCTTACTGGAATGGCTAGTCTGGAACTGGCTTACAATCGCCACTATTATTAAAAGTCATACTTGTCTCAGGGACCTGGTGTAGAAAATACAAGATGCACAATTACTACCTTGTAATTTTCTTGTGTCACCGATGAGACAGTGGTAGAAACACGGATAAAATAGCTGTACCAAGAGATGCAGGAACACGTCCTGGAAATACTGTCAAGGTTCCAAATCCACTCAAAGACTTCCCAGCCACGTAATTCAACAGCTCTTTGTTATCAGTTTGCTTAAACTAGCTTCAATTAGGGATTCTGTCACTTGCAACCGAAAACATTCTAATACACAAACACCTGTAAAAAATAAGCTTCCTTGGACCTCGGTTTTCCTCCTGATCACAGAATTCCTCCCAATAAAATAATCTCTAAGCCTCTTCCATACAATTATTTGTTTCAAATTAGGTAACTATCAGATAATTTGGAATGGTATAGATATTTGTAATTAATCAATTCCTTCAACTGGACACTGGGAAAAAGCTGCTTAATGCAGCGAGTTTGGGTTTTCAACCTTGCTTATCTGTACCAGTGCAGAAGACAAGTCCCAAATGCTAATTATCAGTATTACTGTTGTCTTTGCAACTCCATGGACTGCACTCCAGTGCATGGACAGGCTTCCTTGTCCTTCACTATCATCAGTATAAAAAAGTATAAAGTATATAACATTTTTTTGACATTTGAAGATACAGGGAACTTATTTGAAGCATCATTTTCCTTTCTTAGGTCAATATCCATCACGGCCAATTATTCTTACATTCTCTCATTCATCTTTAACTGGTGATCACCTCCACTCCCACTATTCCCACTAAATAAATTCTGTGGAAAAGACTGGTTATTCACTTCTTTCTTTTGAATGACTAAAGAACTTTTATCTGGGTACAAGCAAAATAAAGCCTGATAACAAGGCTGTTTCCTATGTTACTGATTCCCTTGTTAAAAGTGGCAGCATTTTCTGCCTAAGTGTTCAAGCACAGATATAATCTAACTGAACAAGAACACTAATGCAAGGATATTTTATTTGTTCACAGGAAATCAGTCAGTGGAAATAGCAAGAAATTGCATCCCTCACAATATAAGGATAATATTTGCTAGCTCAACATCTAAAGATTTAAAAGCATTTAGAGCAATACAAGTTGATTAAATTTTTTAAAAATGCTTTTTAAGTGGAAATGAGAGACCTAGTTTTAAATGCATTACTTGGGGAAAAATTTACAAAGTAAAATACTACCATTTTAGAGAAACAAACATGGTGAGGTGTATTTAAGAAGAAAACTTTTCCACTGTGAGAAAAGAGTTTGCAGTGATTATTGCTTATGGAATAATGCAATATTTTATTGAATTTAGAAATGTTATAAATGAAATGTCTTGTAGCAAGTGATGAAATCAAAAGAAAATCATTTTTTAAAAGACGGTAAGAAATCCATTTGCATGTTGGACTATAGAAATGACTGCTGAATCAACAGAAAAAGATGAATAATTGTCAGACTCAAGCATATCTGTTAATAAATCTAGAATTAACATAAGAATCAACCTAGTAATACCCAAATAGCAAATGTATTAAACTGTGACTCTAATTTAAATAACTTAATAGAGTCATGTACTACTATATGATTTTGCCTCAAAAGACAGTCTCATTCTCAATCAATAAAAATGAACTTAAAATCATTTAAAAAAAAAACTGCAATAGACACAAAGGCGTCTCCCAAGCACATGTCATTAGACCCATTTTTAAGAAACTGCAAGTCACTGAGAAGTTTATACAACACAGGGCAGCCAAAACATTTAGTACAACAGAATTTGAACCTTTAATTGTATCACATACTTCCTTTCTGCATTTCCAAAAATGTGAGCTCTAGATGAAAATATCAAGAAGCACAAATTTTTTTAATGACACACACTAGATTAATCACATGAAGTCAAAGGTATTACCCTTCAACTTCTGCCTTCCAAAAGAGTTTCTTCTTATAGGTACAACGCTCTTTGTCAGACATTCTATTCTGGACCTCCTTCTACTACTCTGGTTTGGCCGGGCCTCTCCAGGAATGGGACTGGCTGGGTGCATGGGGATAGAGCTGAGGGGACACACAGCCCATGAAGCTTTAACTCACCAACCTCTTGTTTTCTGTCCGGTCGGCTGAATGGTCTGTGACTCACCTTCAAATCAGCAAAGAGCTGAAATGGGCTAAAGAAAGTTTGGCATTAAAAAATGTATAAAAAACTTAAATATCTGTTCTTCGGGTGCTGCTGCTGCTAAGTTGCTTCAGTTGTGTCCAACTCTGTGTGACCCCATAGATGGCAGCCCACCAGGCTCCCCCGTCCCTGGGATTCTCCAGGCAAGAATACTGGAGTGGGTTGCCATTTCCTTCTCCAATGCATGAAAGTGAAGTGAAGGCGCTCAGTCGTGTCTGACTCCTAGCGACCCCATGGACTGCAGCCTACCAGGCTCCTCCATCCATGGGATTGTCCAGGCAAGAGTACTGTGGGATGCCATTGCCTTCTCCGCAGTAGGTAGGAAGATGAGTGAAAAATGAAAAATTAAGTTTTTGAACATTGATCTGATTCATCTGTGGAATTATCTGCTAAATTAAAGCAAAGTACCAGAAATGCTTCAAAAGCAGTCAACGCATCCTGTGCTAATGCACCTCTATGAAACACAGTGCTTCGTGTTTGCACTCGGATTCAAAATAGGACTGGCATTTTCAACAGGTCCATCCTGCTCACTAACACCCTTATTCCCTTCCTAGATTTTTTGATATGCACCATTCATTTGATGATTATTAAGAACCTACTATATTCCACAAAGAAATGTTAATGGAATATGCTCAGTCACTAAGTCATGTCTGACTCTTTGCAACCCTATCGACCGCAGCCCACCAGGCTCCTCTGTCCATGGTATTTTCCAGGCAAGAATACTCAAGTGGGTTGCCATTTCCTTCTCCAGGGGATCTTCCTTCCCGACCCAGGAATCGAACCCAAGTCTCCAGCATATCCTGCATTGGCAGATGGATGCTTTATCCACTGAGCCACCTGGGAAGCTCCATTAATGAAACAGAAGAAAGAAAAAGACTATAAAACATACCATAAAGCATGCAAGTACAATTCACAGACACCAGACAGTGCCTGAGGCACACAGTAAGTGCCTAATAAATATTTTTTGAATGAGTGAACAGATGAATGCAATGGCTCCAAGGCCTGTGAGGAAGAGGCAGGGTGCTCTAACTATGGAGTAAATACCAACGTCCTTACCTCCACCTGGGATGCCGTGCAACATCCCTTCAAAGGCTAGCACAGGACGTGAGAGTTCCTTTCCCATTTTGATTATGAAGAATCCCAATACTTAAACAGTAAAAGATCACAAAAAGCTGAACAACTCAAAACTGTATTCTGAAATATACCCTGCAGCAAAAGAAGACTGAAGGGGAAAAATTACATTTATCTTAAATTTGACAAAATACACCACTATACTTAGAGACTGACATATGGATGAAGAATTAACTTGTTTTTTAATGTTTAAAAGTTTAACACTTTTAATGACCATAAATGCATTGACACGACCACACAGTTACTAATAACCATGCCTGCTGCTTTCTCTTAACTATGATGTCTACACGTGAAATCTCCCAACTAATTAAGTCCAAAGTTTCTTCCAAAGCCTTGAACAAAACGCACCTTCTTCTCTGAAGTCCTCCAGATTTCTCCAGCTCTACATAAACTTTCCTTCCTCTTAAACCTCTCAGCAGATCATGGGCCTGCCATCCTGTCCTGATGAGCGACTTCAGCAGGTCTGATCTCCTGCTGGGCTGCAAACAGCTCAGAAGATACCATTAGGGCATGTGGAAACCATGATATCACCCAGTAGAGTAACTTACAATTCTGAGATGCCCAGAAGTTTTGAATCATTAAAGAGAATAAATAAAATTAATGACAGAGAAGACTGCTTTGACTTGCAAATAAATGGTACATTACAATACAATTAATGTAATGCAATGATCAATTCCATTCATTGATCTGAAAATGATTTAACCTGCAGGCCAAACAGAGCCTTGGGAGAACCAAATGAAGCCTCCCACAGACCAATTCCAACAGGTGAGCTGTCGTGGAATCCTGTCTCCTCTGGATGCCCTGAATGCCTGCTATGAAGCCCTGTGATGCTTAATGAGCACACACACAGAGAACAACAGTTCGTACTTCTGAATGATCAACAGCTCTCATCTGAAATGTGAGGGACCCCAGCAGAAGCTCTGAGAAAGGGACCCCTTTCCTTCCTGCAACTGCTCAATTGGAAAACAGAAGCCGCTGTCTGCTGTTCGTCTCTGACATTCCCTCCCACCTTGCCAGCACAAACAGAAGCGAAATGAGTCATTAACCATAAATAAACTGAGTAACTAATCTTAACCAAATGGGTAACTCCATCAGATTCAGTTGAGGAGGGCTTCTGTGGGTTTTACGGTTTCTCAGAGGTCTCTGCGCGCTGTAACACTTCCCCTGGTAATTTAGGAAAACTCTCAGCCAGGAAGCCGTCGCCAGGCCGATGGGACTCCTGGCTGGTCCCCAGGGGCAGCTTCGGCCTCCAGTGGCTTTTCTGGGATCATTTAGGAATTAACTTGTCTGCGCTCAGGCGTGTCACCATGTTTGGGCTCCGTGTTATGGAACATCAAGTCATCAAAGCGACTGAAATTTTAAAAGAATGTTCACAAGTTCATTATGTATTCAGTGGATAAATTATGTATTCATCTCTTACCATGTACAAAACTCTCTACCATCTTAAAGATTAGATAGTTAGAAGAGACATACTAAAATAAGTATCATATAAGGCTGTACATGATGAACGCTAAGGCAAGAAAGAGTCTGAAAGGGAAGGTCACTTTTTAATGAATAATAAAAGCTAACATTTATAGAGCACTTACTATGTATTAAGCAGATAGTACTATACTAACCTGCATTTATGCCAAATATTAGTGCATTACATCACGAGGTACTACTTATGTGGTGGGAGAAAATATAAGAAAGTGAGATTTGGATCCAGCATTACAAAATTATCTTTGCCATTCAAATCAGGAGAAGTCAAAATTTAGGAAGATAAAATAAATGTTGATTTCACAATGAACAAAGACCATTTTTTCTATTTTTTAAATACTTCTGTAAAAATATTTAAAACTCTAATATACACTGAATGTTCTTTCCAAATATATTTGAAGCATACATTCCAAATACATGGTAATATTTTAGAGGGCATGGTGCAAATTTTAAAGTTTTTTTTTTTTTTTTTAACTCGTGATTCCTTTGTAAGTAAAAATAGTCATTTTCCCTGAAATCCTAAAAACACCCTATTAGGACCAATAACCAACCCAATTTAATTTTGTTTTTATATTTTAAACACACACAAAAATGGAATAAAATACATGCTGATGTGGTACATTAATAATTCATTGCTTATTATCCTAAGATACTTAATAAGAAAATAATACATTCTAATTTATTACATGCATGTTATTTCTTGTTCAAGTAAATAATTCAAGCACTTTTCATACTCATTGAGATCATCTGAAATATGAACTAAGAGCTGTTTCTCATCAGTAAGTTAGGTCAACACAGCCCACAAGGTGACAGCTAAAGATAAAGGATTCAAACATGAAATGAAACTAAGTCCATCATCAGGGAGCTTTCAGATATACCAAGGAGACAGCTGCTCACCCACCACTTCCCAGAGGACCAGTGGGATAGATGCTATACAGTGGGACAGATGCTGTATAAGGGACAGCAGACTTCCGAGGAGAGAGAAATTTTATTGGAGGAACTAAGACATCTATCTGTGTGTGGTAATTTGAGTTAGGCCTTCAACAAGCAAAAATGAGGAAAGACCCTCACAGCTATGGAAACAAACACTCAGCCGAGGCAAACTTGGAGTTTTGTAGACACCTGGGTGTAACTGGGGTGCTCAGTGTCACCGCCTCAATTAAATAGGGACCCGGGCATTGCAGAGACAACCCAGCATCACAAGAAGTGAACCCCTGGCAATTTAGCATCAAGAGTCCATTTTCCATGGAGGAACTTGGAATGTTGTTTCTATAACAACATCTTATTAATACAACAGTAGTCTTTATAACAGGAGTCTAGGGGTCCGTGATATAGAGTTGATATTACAGACTGTGCATGTCTGCTGAGTCGCTTTAGTCATGTCCAACTCTTTGAAATCCTATGGACTGTAGCCTGCCAGGCTCTTCAGTCCATGGGATTCTCCAGGCAAGAATACTGGAGTGG
>NW_011495015.1:3193598-3215324 GCF_000754665.1 Bison bison bison
CTCCAATATTACAGACTACTGTTTAGTAACGTGCCGTGTTCTCTGGATCCCTGGATTGAGTGAAGGAAGGGGGGCACTGCTGCTCTGAGACAGGCATCCACATGCTGCCTCAACACCGCTGCCTGGGACACATCCTTGGCTAATCCTCATTCACTGTTATCTTCTGCTTTAGGACATGCGGCATCAGAAATCTGATGGATTAATGAAGGACTGTTAATGCTAATTGCTGACATAAGACTATTTAGGGCACTGAGGCAATCACGGAATTTTTCTAGCCATTTTCACAGCTTTTCAGAGCTCTGCACTAATCAGTCATGCTAATTCCAACAGTAAACAGCACACCGCTTTGGTGAGGAGACCATTAAGACACGCCTCTGTTGCTTCTTCTCTACAACTCCTTCCCAAATACTGAATCTGGGTACACTGCCTGGGATCATTTATCACCTGTGACATTCACTGCATCCAGACTCCAGGTACAGATGACAGCTAGAATTTCACACATCCCTGAATAGAGCAGATGTGGCCCCCAGTGGCAGTCACACCGCCTTTCTCAGCTGCCCCAACTTAGAAAAGGCCTCAGCAGAGTGAACCGGATGCTCTGCTCCTAGAAAGGCCACCAGGTGGTGAGACACTGAGGTTTCTTTGAGACGATCTGTGCCAATGAGGACCTACAGGCCCCCACATCTTAAGAGTACAGTGCAGTGAGTAACAATAGAATCACAGCCGTTAGAATTAAACATGTGCTCCAATTCTAATTCCAACTCTTAAGATCTGTGCAACTTTCAGGCCAATATACAACCTCTCTGAGCCTCACTTTCCTCATCTATAAACTTGAAGACATTACTTCATGTCTTTGCATATAAAACATGCTAGGAAAATGGCACCGCCATAGAAGTGTCCTGGTCTGGCTCTTGCCACTGGTAGGTCACTACAGTAGAAATGGTCACACTGGTCAAAGAGCTTGAGGACAAGTGGCTACTGACATCCCTGTGCTGATTCCACAGGCACCCAGGTTTCTCTCTGGACTTCTCTGTTTAGATCTGGGTACGAGGGGCCATCACATTCTCACTGCAAACTGATCAGCCAGCATTTGACATTTGGGTTTTTCTCGATCTGCAACTTATGATTTTGTTTAACTTTGAGTAAGATCAGCACAGTATATACTGACAATCAAATTTCATTAACGTCCAAAACCCAGAGGGCATTATGCTAAATAAAATAAGCTGAGCACAGAAAGACAAATATCCCCTCAGTCTCACTTCCATCGGAATCTAAGAGTCCAATTCACAGAAGCAGAGAATAGAATGGTGTTTTTCAGAGTCTGGGCGAGAAGGAGGGTGAGGTGGGGTGGGGATGGAAAATGGGGATATGTGGTCAAAGGGTCCAAAGTCTCAACTACATGGGATGAATAAGTTCTGGAGATCTGCCTACAGCCCAACAACTATGGTTAGTAATACTAGTGATTCAGTGGTAAAGAATCCACCTGCCAAGCAAGGGACACAAGTTTGATCTCTGGGTTGGGAAGATGCTCTCGAGAAGGAGAGCAACCCACTCCAGTATTCTTGCCTGGGAAATCCCATGGACAGAGGAGCCTGGCAGGCTACAGTCCATGGGCTCTCAAAGAGTCTGACACGACTTTTCGACAAAACAACAATCATATACCTGAAACTTGCCAAGAGAATAGATCTTAAATGTTCTCACCACAATAACAATTAAATGGTAATTATGTGAGGTGATGGGTGTGCTATAATTAGCTTGACTGTGGTAATCATTTCCCAGTGTATCAGTTCAGTTCAGTCGCTCAGTCGTGTCTGACTCTTTGCGACCCCATGAATTGCAGCACGCCAGGCCTCCCTGTCCATCACCAACTCCTGGAGTTCACTCAAACTCATGTCCATTGAGTCAGTGATGCCATCCAGCCATCTCATCCTCTGTCGTCCTCTTCTCCTCCTGCCCTCAGTCCCTCCCAGCATCAGAGTCTTTTCCAATGAGTCAACTCTTCGCATGAGGTGGCCAAAGTATTGGAGTTTCAGCTTTAGCATCAGTCCTTCCAATGAACATTCAGGATTAATTTCCTTTAGGATGGACTGGTTTGATCTCCTTGCTGTCCAAGGGACTTCAAGAGTCTTCTCCAACCACAGTTCAAAAGCATCAATTCTTCGGTGCTCAGCTCTCTTTATAGTCCAACTCTCACATCCATACATGATTACTGGAAAAACCATAGCTTTGACTAGATGGACCTTTGTTGGCAAAGTAACGTCTCTGCTTTTCAATATGCTATCTGCTGCTGCTGCTGCTAAGTCGCTTCAGTCGTGTCCGACTCTGTAGGACCCCATAGACGGCAGCCCACCAGGCTCCCCCGTCCCTGGGATTCTCCAGGCAAGAACACTGGAGTGGGTTGCCATTTCCTTCTCCAATGCATGAAAGTGAAAAGTGAAAGTGAAGGCGATCAGTCGTGTCTGACTCTGGGCTACCCCATGGACTGCAGCCTACCAGGCTTCTCCATCCATGGGATTTTCCAGGCAAGAGTACTGGAGTGGGGTGCCATCCCGTTCTCCGGAATATGCTATCTAGGTTGGTCATAACTTTCCTTCCAAGGAGTAAGCGTCTTTTAATTTTATGGCTGGAATCACCATCTGCAGTGATTTTGGAGCCCAGAAAAATAAAGTCTGACACTGTTTCCACTGTTTCCCCAACTATTTCCCATGAAGTGATGGGACCAGATGCCATGATCCTTGTTTTCTGAATGTTGAGCTTTAAGCCAACTTTTTCACTCTCCTTTCTCACTTTCATCAAGAGGCTTCACTTTCTGCCATAAGGGTGGTGTCATCTGCATATCTGAGGTTATTGAAATTTCTCCCAGCAATCTTGATTCCAGCTTATGCTTCTTCCAGCCCAGCATTTCTCATGATATACTCTGCATAAAAGTTAAACAAGCAGGGTGAAATATACAGCCTTGACGTACATCTCTTCCTATTTGGATCAGTCTGTTGTTCCATGTCCAGTTCTAACTGTTGCTTCCTGACCTGCATACAGGTTTCTCAAGAGGCAGGTCAGGTGGTCTGGTATTCCCATCTCTTTCAGAATTTTCCACAGTCTATTGTGATCCACACAGTCAAAGGCCTTGGCATAGTCAATAAAGCAGATATTTTTCTGGAACTCTCTTCCTTTTTCCATGATCCAGCGGATGTTGGCAATTTGATTTCTGGCTCCTCTGCCTTTTCTAAAGTGTATACCAAATGTACATGTATGCATAGACCTTAAATACACACCATTTTTATTTGTCAATTACACCTCAATAAAGCTGGGTGAAAAAATCCACTAAGATCCATAGCTAGTGTTACTGCCTCACCCTTGAGAGACTGTTGTTTAGTCACTAAGTTGTGTCTGACTCTGTGACCCCATGGAATGTAGCCCACCAAGCTCCTCTGTCCATGGGATTCTCCCAGGCAAGAATATTGGAGTGGGTTACCGTTTCCTTCTCCAGGGGATCTTCCCAACCCACAGATCGAACCCACTTCTCCTGCGTTTATCACTGAGCCCCCAGGGAAGCCCCAAATTTGTTATTACAGTGAAGATATTGTGAAGAATTACATCTCATCACAGTTATCAAAGTTGAGACTCACTGCCATAGACAGGCAAGCTCACTGATTATTTAAGAAAGGAAACAAGGAAACAAAGGAGGAAATCAACACAGGTTTTGATGAGACTGGGTGACACTTTCTTGTGGGATTGAGTTTCAATTTAAAGCTGAACAGACTCTTTGAGCTTAAAGATACTGAGTGATTTGGATAAAAATTCCAGAGGACTGGATTCAAGATTACTTTGTAATCTCACGACTTTAAAACCATCTTAATTAAAGACGTCCATTTGTTTTAAATGAAACAAGACATAGATTTGTAGACCAGAAAAACAAATTGGGACGTGGGCAAATGGTTTTGCATGGTGGTCCCCAGGGCTCTGGAATTAAATGGGATGCTCAGTTAAAGAGGAAAATCAGGTCCTGGCTGTGGGCTTTCCCTTTCAGAGGATGTAACATGAGCTGGTCTCAGGATCCAGAAGCAAAATCACTGGCACCTCTTAGCACCACAATATGCACTGGGACCACCCTCAGACAACAAAGTGTTCCATGGTGCCTTTACCTTTCTCAGGAGAGAAAAACCAAGCTTTGGTCTTAAAAAAGTCCCTTCTCCAGGGCTCACCTGAGTAAGAGTCTAGAGACAGAAATCCATCAGCCCCTCTAAGCTGGCTTCAGAGTCCATGATGGAAAACATTTTCAAGGAACAAAGACAAAATACTTTAAAAGTATTATTCCAAATTTCTTTAATTCCCTCACTCCCAATTCTCCAATAAATCAGCAAAGAGGCCAAAAGTCTGTCCCATTTTTTTAAACTGTTTTGAAACCTCGCTGCCACATGCCCTTCAAGCCATTGCCCTACTTCTCCGTCCCCTTTGTAACCCAGGGTCTCAGGAGAGTCCTCCGCGTTTCTGCTGTCCGCGCCGGCGTCTGCAGCCTTCACACTGCCCCTCAAGGACTGTCCCTGAAGCCCTGGCCAGTTCAAGGCGGGAGGGTCGAAGGCCACCTCCCCCGGGCCTCCCCTCCTTCCTGTCCTGACTCACTCTCTCTGCTCCGGTACTTCGAAACCAGGCAGGCAGCGTTAGGTGCGTCTGCCTCCATTCCTGGTCCTCTGTAAAGCTCTCCTAACTCCCCACTTACATCCTGCCCCCAGGGCCTCCATCACTTGACCTCTTGTCCTGAGCTCCCGCTATCATCTCAGAACCCCTACATTCAACACAGTCCCCTAACCCTCCAGGGTTCCCTCCATGGCTAACTGCCATCAGCCACCACCCTTCATTCTCCCCTCTCCCTCACTCACATCTGTCCTCAAGTCCTGCTGACTGTGGTTCCCAAACCCTCCTCAGTCTCCATCCTCATTCACCTGGGGTGCTTCCCCAGTCTACAGAATCACCTGTAGCCATCCATCCAGCCCCTCTGTGTCCATACTTTTTTTTTCCTAATTGACTTTATTACAATATGGCTTCCATTTTATGTTCTCGTTTTTTGCCCCCGAGGCATGTGGGATCTTAGTTCCTTGACCAAAGATCAAACCCACACTCCCTGCATTCAAAGGCAAAGTCTTAACCACTGGACCACCTGGGAAGTTCCCACAGGCACTTTTAAATCCGTCCTCTTCACAGTCCAAATGAACTTTAAAAATACTCTGTATGTTTGCACATCTACACATACATATTTAATCTTGTTATCCTGAGCTGTTTGAGGCTAAAAGACTTCCAATTGCATGGAAGACTCCTCCCAGGGTTCAAGAAACCCTCCCGTTTCTGCCACCTACTCCTCTACTTTTTTTGTAACTCAATGCTCCCCACGTTGGCCTTTCAGTTTCTAATAAAATCCATGTACCCTCTTCAAAGGCTTCCCTTGTGGCTCATCTGGTAAAGCTGGTAAAGATCTGAGTTCAATCCCTGGGTTGGGAAGATCTCCTGGAGAAGGGAAAGGCTACCCACTCCAGTATTCTGGCCTGGAGAATCCCATGGACCGTATAGTCCGTGGGGGTCGCAAAGTCAGACACGACTGAGCAACTTTCACTTTCACCCTCTTTAAAAAACGGTCTTTGGACCTCTGTAACCTCTGCCACACCACCACCACTCCCAACCCACAAATGGGTCGTCTCCTGGGTCGACTGGAAATTCAGAGGATCAGGCCGACCTAATCCTAAAAGCATTAAAACATCAGGAGGTCAGAATGCAGCCTTCCAACAAGTGGCTGGATGACTCCAAGGAGCAGCTTGGAGACCTGACATAAAAGGTCATCCATCTGATACTTAAGCCCTGATCCCACCCACTGGTTCAGGGTCTCCATTCATGAGCCATCCATCTGTGGGCAGGTGAAATGGCTCTTCCTTATTGACCTGGATCCAGACTCCCAGAGCCTTCTACCCACAGATCCTAGTTCCATAATCCCTTAAAATCCCCTCATAGGATGCGGTTGGCTCCCTCTGCATCTTAATAATCTTCCTCTGAGCCTGCTTCCAGACTTTCTTTTCTTTTCTTTTTTTAAGAATTTCCATTTTTAGAGCAGTTTTAGGTTCATAGCAAAATTGAGGAAAAGGTACAGAGGTGTCCTGCCTCCACATGTGACAGCCCATGATCAATATCCCCGCCTGATGACCTGCACGGACACATCCTGACACCTGCAGTGCACAGTCTACCCCTCTTTTTATTCAAACTTAAACGTTTTGGCCACCTGATGCAAAGAACTGACTCATTGGAAAAGATCTTGAAGCTGGGAAAGATTGAAGGCAGGAGAAGGGGACGACAGCAGATGAGATGGCTGGATGGCATCACCAACTCGATGCACATGAGTTTGAGTAAACTCCTGGAGTTGGTGATGGTCAGAGAGGCCTGGCGTGCTGCGATTCATGGGGTCACAAAGAGTCGGACAGGACTGAGCAACTGAACTGCAACATTTTATTCTGTATTGGGGTATAGCCGATTAACAAGGTTGTGGTAGTTTCAGATGAACAGCAGAGGGACTCAGCCATATATATACATGTATCCATTCTCCCCCAAACTCCTGTCCCATCCAGGCTGCCACATGACATTCTGCAGAATTCCCTGTGCTCTACAGTGCTGTGCAGTAGGTCCTTGTTGGTGATCCATTTTGAATATAGCAGTGTGAACATGACCTTCCCAAACTCTTTTTTAAGCTTAGTTCCTAACACTGAATCTAAGTGGTTCCAGGTTTTCCCTGACTCTAACCCACATCACAAAAGCAGCATGAGGGCACACAGAGACAGCCTGAAAACCAGTCTGTCACCCATGAGGTCAAGACTGCCAACTGCATCAAGACTCTGTGTCCTAATTCCTTAAACTGAAATAATAATACTGCTCTCTTTGCACTGATGGAAGGGTTAAAATAGCTCCTGCAGGGAACGCACACAGCCTGGTGCCTGGCACACAGAGCTGTACGTAAATAGAATGGGGACTCCCTGAAGACCAAGTTGTGTGTCAACTTGGCTTTGTTTATTTAGCACTGCTAGCATCGGGGCACCCAATGATTTGTTGAACGACCGGCATGAATAGTCATGGACAAAACTAAAATTTAAAACAAGAAAAATTTTCATTTTGAATACAGTAAAAGAAAAAAGGCAGAAGTAAGATGCAATTGAATTCTAATTTAGTTTTCCTTCTGATGTAAATTAAAGTACTTTCTTTAAATGACACTTAAAATGCCAACTAATGGTTCTGGCATACCACACAGTGATTTAAATATGTTATTCTTTTAAATAAAATGGAATAAAACATGTCTGACTTAGAATCAAGATTTTGCACCATATCTGCAATGTTATGAAAGACACAGAAAACGATGGTATCTTTTTCAACTCTCATTTCAAAGATAATAACTACTGCGCAACAATAGGGCACCAGGGACGAACAGAAATACATTAAATCGGCTGCATTAATTTTAAGTAGGATCATTAAATGACTTAACATTTTTTGTTTCTGACTGATTTTAATGTTTTGATATTAAAGTGAAAAACAGTAAATGCTTCAGACACTTGAAAAAACTCCAGTCTGGCCGACAGAGACCTAATAGTGACTCTTCGAACACATATGTGGACACACACACTCTTTACATTTCTATTGAAGTGTGTTTAGTAGACTTGCCATAGGGCCATTTGAAAATACTGCAAACTCTTTTAGAAAAAAAAAAATAAGTTGGTGTTTTATTTTCAAAGAGAGGAGCCAGGGGAGTTGTCCATATCAGGATCCCCACTTACAGAAATAAAGGCCTCTGATTTGGAATAAATGGAACTCTGCTCACTGGAGCAGGGTTTCCTCCCTAACCTGTTTCCTAACTAAGCAGTACTGTAGGTTTCCTTACTGCTCCTTTTAGAGGGAAAATAACTGGGTTAAAGTTCAGTTCTACCCCCATCACCAAAATCCCTCCAGCTTAAAACATTTCTGATGACATTTAAGATCAGCACAGCCCACACGCGTGGGGAGGCTCAGGCGTCTGAGACCCACCCAGGGGCCTCATCCTTGTCCTCCCGCAGGATCCAGCACAGGCCCAGCAGAGAGCCGGTGCTTCCGACACACTGGCTGGAGTGAAGCCAGCATCACCGCAGGCCCCTGGACGTTCTGCATCCCAAAGGCTGCCTCCCAGGGGACCCCAAGGCCTGGAGTGTGTGCACTGGGAGGGGCCGGCACTGGGCAGGCAGGATCCCACTCCCAAGGGCTGGCAGGCCAAGGACAGGACACAGGAGCCACGTAAGTGAGGAGTAAATCACCTCCCTGTCCAGCTTCGGGGCTTTCCAGGCCTCGAGGGAGGGAGCTGTGACCCTGACAAGGGCAAGGCCAAGCCTGAGCCTCCAATCGACTGTGATGTTTGGCAGCCGAAACACTGAGAAGAAGCAGGCCCTGCCCAGGGTGCGACGGAGTGGCTGGCTGTGTGGGTCAGTGGGGTTGGGCAGTGGCAGAAACGGTGTCAGATGGAGACCACAGCTTCCAGAAGGAATCCTAATTCCACTGGAGTTGCAGTGTGAGTCATCCCAGAGCCACCAGAAGACCAGGGGATCCAGAACACCCCCCTCCACTCCCCGCAGAGAGGAAGGACACTAAGCCGCCCACACAGGGTGGGGAGGCCAGAGTCTGGTGTCCAGGGAGGGGCAGCAGAGGACCATCAACTCCTCCCGGGGGGTGGGGGGGAGGCAAGGGGAGGATCTGACTGGACAGATCTGACTCCCTTCACGATGAGCAGGCTTCTAATGTTCATGAAGCCCCCAGCTTTATCACGGGGATGGGGGGTTCCCCTCCCCCATTTTCCACAACGTCCCCGCCACGTGCTCCTCTGCTACCGCCTTTCATTTGCCAGCTGCAGTTTTTCAGCCCCTACCTATGAGCCTGAGATGGAAAGTCTTCTCACTGCCTGAACTCTGTACATCAAGCCTATACCCTATATGCTCCTGGGACCTGCCAAGGTCCAAGGATGGTTAAGCCCTTTTAAAAGGGGCTGGGGGAAAAATCGTTTCCAGAGTGAGTGGTTGTCTCACAGAGGGCATGCCGACTCATATTCACATCCCCTGCCTGGATAGTATAAGAAAAGAATCTGGTTTAAAAGCAAACCTAACCAATATTAAGGTATTATAAATAATAACTATAAATGGAGTATAACCTTTAAAAATCGCTGTTGTACACCTGTAACTTATATAATAGTGTACATCAACTAAATGTACACCATTTAGGGCTTCCCTGGTGGCTCAGGAGTAAAGAAACCGCCTGCAATGCAGAAGACATGAGTTCGATCTCCAGGTCAGGAAGATCCCCTGGAGGAGGAAATGGCAACCCACTCCAGTATTCTTGCCTAGAAAAGCCCATGAACAGAGGAGCCTGGCGGGCTACAGTCTATGAGGTCACAAAAAGGTTGGACATGGCTTATTGACTCAATGATAACTAAATACTATTCTTCAGTTAAAAAAATTATTTCCCTCACTAAATTAAAAAAAAAAAAGGAAACCTAGAATTGGGTCCTGATGTGGAGAATGAAGTTCTGATGATTGACCCACAGGGCCCCCTTCCCCAGGTGAAGAACATCATCAGAGGAAAAGGGGGAATCCCAGAAGCCCTCCCTCCACCAGATGCTCTCACAGATGTTAACTTGTTCGGTCCTCTTGGGAGAAAGGACTCTCTCATACAGAAAACAAAGCTGGGAGGCATGCATGGAGGTTTCCCATTCTAGGTCACCCCAATGCACACTGCAGGCCTGAGTTTCAAACCCAAGTCTCCAACTGCCAAGGTCACACACTGACCGCCACTACCGCTGGTGTCACTGCCACTCCGCCAGTGACAGACAAAGACAGAATAAGTGCATCTTGGTGCCCCTTGCCCCCGGCTGTGGCCCAGGGTCTCCATCCTGGGAGGAGGCATGGAGCAGTTACAGTGGAAGCTTCCATTTCCTCTTCTCTGACTTTACAGTATATCTTCAACAGCCAGCCAGGATTAGGCCTTATTCCTTCTTCATTTCTACACCCAAAATAGCAAATTGAATCAAATCCTGCGGGAAGCTAGACTTTTAAAAACATTTATTCACCTTCAATTTCCAAGAGCTGGAAAATTACTAGTAGGTGAAATCAGATCAGGAAATCTGGAAAGCTCTGACTTATCAATACAGGATGAGGTTGTTTTGTGTTTTTCCAACAACTTTCATAAGGGGGAAAAAAAAAAAGGAAGCCTATTTGAGATGACATTCTACTGCCAGCTTAAAAATAATCTTTGAACTTGGGAGTTTTCTTAGTCTTCTAAAAGCTTTTTTTTTTTTTTTCACAAATACTTTTATCATGTTACTCTCCTTAAATATATACTCTCAATGACAGCTATAGGCATATTTCAAGCCCTTGCAGAATTTCTATAAATTTTGTTAGAGGCAAAAAAAAAAAAAAAAAAAACACCAATGTCTTCAACGTCCTTGAAAATTTCCACTGCCCTGTCTCTGGTGTTCTTTTCAAAACAAGCCCACGTGGGAATCCTCTTTTGGTCTCCATTTTACAGAAGAGGAAACTGAGGCTCAGAGAACGAAACAATTTTCCCAGGCCATGGGGCCAGGAAAAGGTAGAGCTGGAATTCCAGTTTAGCCAGGCTACAGGCTGGCCACCCTTGAAGTTGGCAAGATACTGATTTCAAACTCGGCAACATGGGAGAAGTCCTCACACAGGTGTCATCTGCCCCCTTGTGAACAGAGAACTGAGATCCTAGCTGTTTATTCAGCAGGAAGCCTGAGGAGCCCAGTACCCAGGAAGGAAGGAACCAACCTTGAACTGCAGTCCTCTCACAGCTACAGAGAACCAGTTAGGTGGTCTCAGGCAAATCACTCCAGGCCTTCTTTCTTTATACTGTATCCTCGGTTCTGTCCAGAAGTGACATGTAATTGGCCACGTGTGTGTGCGTAGTTGCTCAGTCGTGTCTGACTCTTCGCGACCCTATCCGTGGACCATAGCCCGCCAGGCTCCTCTGTCTATGGGATTCTCCAGGCAAGAATACTGGACTCGGTTGCCACTTCCTTCTCCAGGGGACCTTCCGGACCCTTAAGGATCTTCTGTTTCCTGTGCTGGCAGGCAGATTCTTTACCTGGGAAGCCCAGGTATGTTCAAGAGGACATGGACACGTAGTCCTACCTACTCTGCCAAGAAGGAAAGTCGGACTGTTTGCAAATATCCATGCATCCATCCAGCCGGTCCCCAACACCTGTCTTCCACCACTCATTAGGGAACACGTTCCAGGAACATCATGATCACAGACAGACTGACTACAGCCTGAAGCAGAAGCTTCCACCAGTTACCACGATACGAAATGTGACTCATTCTCCCCCACCCCATCAAAAGGTATTTTCTTAAAGCCTAACCATCAAATAACAGAGAGCTTCAGCAGTTACCTAAGACTCCAAGCCATCATCACTATCCTTACTTTAAACATACACCCATGCTTCCATCCCCAAGCAGTCATTGCCAACCATCTGCACTTGAAAATATTCTTTTTTTTTTATGAATAATGCTTTTCCAGGATTGGAGTCCCCAGCGAAATGTTTCTTTACAAAGCTCAGTCAATCCCAAGCGAAAATTCTTTCTTTCATAGAAAATGTCATCATCTGTAACTGTTCCCTGGGGCCATGCTCAAGCAGACGCTCCCAGACTTCCTCCCAGAACGAAACCTTCCTTGAATCGAGCTTTTAGATACTCTCCACACTTTGGGCATCCAGACATTCGTCCAACCCTGCATTATTTATTCACCAATTTTGCACAACTTCCTAAACACCAATGGAGACCGGGCTGGTTTCAGCTATTGATGTTACATCTTCTCAAGTGGCTAAAGAGGCTATAAAGCACCCCATTGCTTAAGCCTGCCATCTCAGTTCCATTAGCAGTAAAGACCTCTCTATTCAAACTGCTAAGTAAATCCTCCGAGAGCCCAGGGACTGTTTCATGCTTGAAAGCAACTGTTAAGAATTTGACAACAACCAAACTGTTCCTATTTAATCCTTCTCCCAAGGTAAAAAGAATTATAGGTAAACATATGCCTTCATTATTTGCTTTGCTGCATTTCAATACCCAATCCCACACAAAATTGCCAGCCAAGGATTTAATGCAATCACTTCTGCATTTCAGAGTTTGTTGCCCCTGCAGAATAGAAAAGGCTTAACAAGGGCTACGGAGTTCATCTGCAGCTCCTGGATTTTGTATGACACACAACCTAACTGTCACAGGGGTAAAGTCTGACCATACTGATGTTTTTTACGAGGCTTTTTCTAAGGTGATTCAAAATAACAATTTCGGTGTGTGTGTGTGTGTGTGTGTGTGTGTGTGTGTGTGAAGCTGTCATTCAACATTTAGCTATGAACTCAAAGGTGACACCAAACTATGAAAAGAAAAATGAAGAAGGATGTTGCAGAACTATAGTTGTTACTAGTTGGTTTTGAAAGACAGTAGCAATGGGCTCCAAAGATTTGGTATTTCTTTTGGATTTTTTTTTACTTTTTTTTGTTTTGTTTTGTTTTATCCTTTGGTAGTATAGGTGCTTATAAAACTTCTGAGAACCAGTAGAGGATAACTTGGAAAAACCAGTGCCTTAAAGCAAAGGTTTTCAACAGCCCTAAGATCTCCAGTACATACATACCCCACTATGACCATAAACCACCACCCACTGCAGTCATCAAGTACTACTTCCTTCATGGAAAACCTTGGAGCAAGATTATTGAGAGAACAACCAGTGATGAATTTTCCAACTCACATTCCTACATCTTATGAAGATGACTCCTTACATACCAGGTAACCAAGCTCTTCCTAACTACATGAGAGGATACCTAGTGTCTCTCTTCATAAGATAAGTTACTTATTTTATGGATAAGTTACTCTTACTCCATTAAGATAAATAACTCTCAATAAGCAGTTATTGCTGTTAGCCATTTAGTAAAAGTGTTAATTGCTCAGTCATGTCCAATTCTTTGAGACCCCATGGACTGTAGCCTGCCAGCTCCTCTGTCCATGGGCTTTCCCAGGGAAGAACACTGAAATGGGTTGCCATTCCCTTCTTCAGGGGATCTTCCCAACCCAGGGATGGAACCCAGGTCTGCTGCACTGCAGGCAGATTCTTTACCATCTGAGCCACCAGGGAAGCCCCATAGAAGCAATATTATATTTATCTTTCTCTGTCTCACTTATTTCACTTAGCATAATGCCCTCAAGATATATTTGCAATCCTCATCTGCCTTTTCCTGCTCATTTACCACTTGTGGGGATTCTTCTCTCCTTAATCTATTTTGGTGTGACAAAATCATTTGAACACGAGACCACACTGAAATAACTCAGGAGGTGTGTGAGCCCTCTGTAGCTGAGGGCTCTGGTGATCATTCTTCATGGTGTGTTACCCTTGTTGGGGAGCACTGACCTTCCTGCCGGGAAGGGGGCCACCTCTTGCCTCACCCACCTGACTCTGCTAGCCACCGTGCTACAGAGAAGTAAACAGGGGAGATCTGGGAAGGAGCCAAGGAAAAGGCCTTGCTTTCCTGTATAAGAGCCTGAGAAGTATAACCAAGAGCAAAACAGCACCAACTCTCCAGGCACCATTCTTAACCGATGCATTCACTCTGCCTGGGTGTTACATCCTAGACTGAGGACTCGTCAGGATGTAACACCTGACATGTGTTTAGGAACACATTAAACGCAAGTTCCAAAATGTGTCAAGTCAGAGTGAAAACAAGGGAAAAAAATACACTTTAAAAATGAATTGTTCTCGTGCAATAAATAATAAATCAGAAAAACGGAAATGGAGGGATTTCCCTGGCAGTCCAGTGGTTGACTTTGTCTTCCAATGCAGGGCGTGCGGGTTCCATCCCTGGTTAGAGAACTAAGATCCCACATGCCTCAGGGCCAAAAACCAAACCATTAAACAGAAGCAATATTGTAACACATTCAATAAAGACTTTAAAAATGGTCCATATCCAAAAAATTAAAAAAATCTTAAAACAAAAAAGAAAAGTGGTGAACAGATTCTGAGCAGAAGGAAGGGAAAGTTTAAAAGCGTCACACTTGACTGTGACACCCTCACGGATTTCAGGTCGTTACCCCCTTCCCCATTTCCCTCAGGGGAAGAAAGACAATGTATTTTTTAACAATTTTATTTATTTATTTTTGGCTGTGCTGGGTCTTCACTGCTGCTCAGGCTTTTCTCTACTTGCGGCGAGGGGGGCTTCTCATTTTGGTGACTTCTGCTGTGCTGGAGCATGGGCTCTAGGGCGCGTGGGCATCAGTAGCTGCAGCTTTCGGGTTCTAGAGCACAGGCTCAGTAGTTGTGGCGTGTGGGCTTATTTGCTCCAAGGCATGTGGGATCTTCCCAGACCAAGGATCTAACCAGATTTTACCTCCTACACTGGTAGGCAGATTCTTTACCACTAAGGTTCCAGGGACGCCTAACATTTTCTTTATCATAGTATTGTATTCAACTGTCTATGCAATGGGAGCTTCCAAAAAAAGTTTTGTGGGGTTTGTTTCTGTTGGTTGGTTGCAGGGTTTTAAGCTGTGTAATGAGCAAGTCACATGTGAAAATAAAACATCTTTTATGAACGGTGGAAAAATCATTCCAACCCCAGCTGTCATCAGCAAGGCAGACTCCATTGGCATCGTTTTAGAGAACAGATTCCAGTCCACTTACTTCTCATGATCCCAGCCCCGAAGCTCAGAATTCCTCTTCCTCCTCCTCAGAGCCAATGCACACAGAACCCAAAGTCTAGGGCAGCTTGCCAGATCTTCCAGACCAAGAGTAGGTAAACCAAATTGAAACCAGAAATGTTCACAATTTATTCATCGCGGTGGCATTCCTGAACCTCCCACTTCCCAGACATTCCACCACACACACTAAGTCACGTGGTGAAGGATGGTCCTCTTCTCATGAACGGCTTATGGTGAAACAGACATAGAGATATATACACCCAGTGTCAAAGCCAAACACAAAGCCTCTTCGAAAGAAAGTCATTTAATTAAGGCTTATGTATTTTTTTTTCCAGGCTTCCTTGTGGCTCTGGGCTTCCATGGTAGCTCAGATGGTAAAATGTCTGCCTGCAATGTGGAAGACCTGGGTTTGATCCCTGAGTTGGGAAGATCCCTTGGAGAAGGAAATGACAACCCATTCCAGTACTCTTGCCTGGAAAATCCCATGGATGGAAGAGCCTGGTAGATTAGTCCATGGGGTCGAAAAGAGTCAGACATGACTGAGTGACTTCACTTCCTTGGTGGCTCAGATGGTAAAGAATTCACCTTCAATGCAAGAGACCTGGGTTTGATCCCTGGCTTCAATCCCTGCGTTAGGAAGATCCCCTGGAGAAGGGAATAGCTACCCCCTCCAGTATTCTTGCCTGGAGAATTCCATGGACTATGTTCTTTCATTGAAACAAGTGTCTTCTAAATTTACTCAGGAAAACTACATTTTTACCATACACAGAAAGAGAAATACTACCTGATATATTTTGATTCAAACAAATCTTTATTGAGGACATAATTATGTTTCAGGGAAACAGAGTGGGAAAGGGGGGTGTTATACCTCAGAATTTACAGATAAAATGGAGAAGTGACAAATGACACTTAAGTGCTACAGTGTATAATGGTCAAATATTCTGGGCACTTGAAAATCAGAGGGATATTAGTGCTAATCAGGGGGAATCCAGAGAGGCTTCAGGGAAGAGGTGGCACTTTTATCAAAGACTTGAAAACTGAGGACAACTTTGATTCTTCAGCTTACTAATAAAAATATCTTTCCCATCGCTTCAAGTTTCCCAAATTTTCCTTTCCAAACTCACCTTAAAACTAAAAGTCCCTTGGGGACTTCCCTGGAACTTAGTGGGTAAGACTCCAGTCTTCCAATGCAGGGGGCCCAGGTTTGATTCCTGGTCAGGGAACTAAGAAGATCCCACATGCTGCATGGTGGTGCCAATTAAAAGTGTAAAAAAAAAGAAAAAGAAAAACCATAAAATCTCCATATAAGATCCTGTTGTCAGAACTGTGATCCCCACACATCTGCTGATGTGGCTAGGTGGCTTCCAGAACATGCCAGAGACCCCTTCAGCTGTGAATTCTGTCATTCCTGAGCCATATGTGAAGGGACATAATAATGTGGACAGATAATGCACAAGGTCAGCGTCACTGCTACACCTGACACCCAGTCACTGAATGTTTTACAGGTACACTGAGAACAAATGAACCCAAAGAGCACAAAATACGAAATAAACCATCCTCCTAAAAATACCAGAATACAAATGACCGCAGTGGCTCAGATGGTAAAGAATACACCTGTGATGCAGGAGACGTGGGTTCGATCCCCGGGTCGGGAAGATCCCCTGGAGAAGGGAATGGCAACCCACTCCAGTTCTTGCCTGGAGAATCCCACGGACAGAGTCTGGCAGGCAACGATGGACACAACTGAGCGACTATCACTTTCACTTTCACAAATGATCGTGGTGACTTCATTACAGTGGTAAGATCATGACTGATGTTTCTTTTTTCCTCTTAGAGTTCCCAAATTCTCTCTACTGTTACCTTAAAGTTACAATTTAAAATAAGTGCATCTAAATGAGGGTGTGTTTTTCAAGCAAAATCAAACCAGCTCCCCAAATTGAAAATTTATCAGAGTTAAACCACAAAGGGTTTTGAAGATAAAGTTCCTTAAAATTCTCAATGTTAACATCAACCCCAAAGTTTAAAAGAGAAAGAGAGGCCACTGGTTGAATCCTGTTATAATATTTTCCGTTGGCCAAGGAATGCCAAATAGGGTCAGAGTTAAATTCTCAAAGACCGATCACCCCCTTTAAAAAAAACTGATGAATCTTCCAAAAATAGTGGTTAGGATGAAATTTGTTTATGTGTCCCCTGGAGTAGAAAACAACTCTTTAAGTCCTGCTTTAAAAGCCACATTACCGGATAAACACATGTCTGTGCTAAAGACTGATGGCAATATTGATCCCGTGTCAAACTCATTAGCTGCTTGTCAATAGTGGCTGACAATTTCTTTATGAGAAATGAGAAGCACCCTGAGCTAATGTTTCCTATAAGGTGGGAAAGAAGGCAAGAAAAGTTCATCCATATGATTTGATTGCAGCAGCTAAAATTCAGATTATTAACTGGATCAATTGCCTATAAGTGATCCAATTTTCTCTGAAGAAAAAGACATCCCTTCAGAGTGACAACAAGCTACTTTGTTCTTTTTAGGCTCACTTATCATTCACTCCCTCCCTCGAAGCATACAAGAAGCTCTAATTGCCTCAAACATGAACATTCCCGGGTTCTTTAATATTCCTTCGGCTCCTCGGACTTGAAATGATCTTTGATCACACAAATCAAACTTGGAGCATCCTCTTCTGTTTTGGAAACCAGCATTCCAGATGCACTCAACTGCCTTACATGTGCCGCAGGCTTACTGCCCTGTGAGTACTTTATCACTATAGCAACACCAGCTTTGCCTACTGTTTATGCTATTTTATGCTGAGTTGGTGGTTTAAGTAAATTTCCACAATAACCCTTAAATGATCTGCACAATTGGTAGGTCTGATGTAGATTCTATTTAACGCATGTTCTTTGGTTTTGCTTCTTGCCCTAAACTATTCTGCAGAGAACAGAGGTTGCTCTTCACTGTGATGCGTTCCCTACCACAAACACTATGGCCCCAATGAGCCAAACCCATCAATCTCCTACTGAGGCTTCTGTGTGACATCTTCCAGTAACCACGCAGCAGCCCCAATAAAGCTATCAATGTTACCAGGGAAAATTCAGATTTCCATTCAATAGTCTTCTCCATCTAAAAGTGAAAGTGTTCACCACTCAGTCATGTTTGACTCTTCACGACCCCAGGCCTGTAACTCACCAGGCTCCTCTGTCCATGGAATTCTCCAGGCAAGAATACTGGAGTGGGTTGCCATTCCCTTCTCCAGGGCATCTTCTCAACCCAGGGATCAAACTCAGGTCTCCTGCATTGCAGGCAGATTCTTTACCATCTGAGTAACACTGCAATTCATTCACCTTGTCCAAGTGAAAAAATTTGAGTGAGCCCTACTGAAGTTGACAGTAGTAATCTGCTGGTCCCAGGAGACTAATCAAACAAGGTCACCTCTCTGTTGCACTGAAATCAACCAAGCATTTACGTCCTGATCAATAATTGCATGAGCAACATAGCCCCAGCTCTCAGGGGTGTTTCAATTCCTTGGAAGAGACAAGGTGACCAGGTCGGCCTCAGCTGCAAACATTATTTATTGAGTGCCTACTGAATGAAGCAAAAGAGACTAAGACAGTATATAATTAAGGGTTCAATTGTGTTTAACCCTTAAATTAAAGGTTGTTCTTAATTTATAATGATCACAGGGAATTAACTAAATATAATACTGTATGTCAGTGACCCCTCAATTAAAAAGAAGTTAATTATTTTAAGAATGAAATTAGAATACTTCCTAACACCATACACAAAGATTAACTCAAAATGGATTAAAGACCTAAATATAAGACCAGAAACTATAAAACTCTTAAAGGAAAACATAGGCAGAACACTAGATGACATAAATCAAAGCAAGATCCTCTATGACCCAACTGCTAGAGTAACAGAAATAAAAACAAAAGTAAACAAGTGGGGCCTGATATCACTTAAAAGCTTTCGCACAGCAAAGGAAACTACAAGCAAGGTGAAAAGACAACCCTCAGAATGGGAGAAAATAATAGCAAGTGAAACAACTGACAAAGGATTAATTTCCAAAATATACTAACAGTTCATACAACTCAATACCAGAAAAACAAACAACTCAATCAACAAGTGGGAAAAAGACCTAAACAGACATTTCTCCAAAGAAGACATACAGATGACTAACAAACACATGAAAAGATGCTCAACATTAGAGAAATGCAAATTAAAACTACAATGAGATATCACCTCACACCAGTCAGAATGGCCATCATCAAAAAGTCTACAAACAATATGCTGGAGAGGGTGTGGAGAAAAGCTCTTGCACTACTGGTGGGAATGTAAATTGATACAGCCACTATGGAAGACAGTATGGATATGGCTTAAAAAACTAGGAATAAAACCACCATATGACCCAGCAATCCCACTCCTAGGCATATACCCTGCTGCTGCTGCTGCTAAGTCACTTCAGTTGTGTCCAACTCTGTGTGACCCCATAGACGGCAGCCCACTAGGCTCCCCCGTCCCTGGGATTCTCCAGGCAAGAACACTGGAGTGGGTTGCCATTTCCTTCTCCAATGCATGAAAGTGAAAAGTCAAAGTGAAGTCGCTCAGTCGTGTCCGACTCTTAGCAACCTCATGGACTACAGCCTACCAGGCTCCTCCGTCCATGGGATTTTCCAGGCAAGACTACTGAAGTGGGGTGCCATTGCCTTCTCCTAGGCATATACCCTGAGGAAACCAAAATTGAAAGAGACACATGTATCCCATTGTTCACTGCAGCACTATTTACAATAGCTAGAACATGGAAGTAACTTAGATATCCATCAAAAGATGAATGGATAAAGAAGTTGTGGTATATATACACAATGGAATATTACTCAGCCATAAAAAGGAATGCATGTCAGTAAGTTCTGATGAGGTGAATGAACCTAGAACCTATTATACAGAGTTAAGTGAGAGAAAGAGAAAGACAAGTATTGTATTCTAATGCATATATATGGAATCTAGAAGAATGATACTGAAGAACTTACAGGGAAGCAATGGAGAAACAGACATAGAGAATAGACTTATGGACATCGGGGGAGGGGAGGAGAGGGTGAAATGTATGCAAAGACTAACATGGAAACTTACATTACCATATGTAAAATAGATAGCCACAAACAGGGGCTCTGTATCAACCTAGAGGGGTAGGATGGGGAGAGAGATGGGAGGGAGTTCCAGAAGGGAGGGGATATATGTATACCTACGGCTGATTCATATTGAGGTTTGACAGAAAATAGCAAAATTCTGTAAAGCAATTATCCTTCAATAAAAAATAAATTAACTAAAATAAATAAAAATATTTTTTAAATAACTTATTTTTAAAAACAGAAACTCTTATCGTTTACAGCAAGGCCAAAAAAGATCATAAGGTCAAAATTCACTATGATTCAGAAGACCAAAATCTCTGAAAAAGAAAGAGGGCCAAGAAGGAAAAAAAAAAATCTCAGCAAATCTAAGGAGTACATAGACTTATTTTTAGTTTTAAATGACATTAGCTAGAAAGTACACTGGAGAAAGGCATGAACAAATATGTCATCACTTAATAATAGCATCAATGGACTCTGGGGGCATAAACAGGGATGGTGAAGAGGTTCCCAGATAGCTAACTTTGACATCTGCCTCCATTGCCTCTGATACACCGACCTTGTAGGCCCTCGGGGATGAGTCTGCACTTCCGGGGTTTTCCAGATGTTTCTGGACTTGCTCTCTTTTCTTAGTCTGTTCTAACTGGGAGAGGTTACTCCTCAATCAGACAGCCCCACCCCAACTCCCAAGAGAGTTCTCAAAGTTCTCCAGGCTGTTTCAGAGCCGCCAACACTACTCCACTGTTTTGCACTCCAACTGATTCTCAAATCTGTGTAGCTCAAGCATGGGAGCAAAGAAGGAAATTCTAGTCCGTTAGCCCTATATGGGCTTCCCTGGTGGCTCAGGCAGTAAAGAATCCACCTGCAATACGGGTTTGATCCTGGGTTGGGAAGAGCCCCTGGAGAAGGGAACAGCAACCCACTCCAGTTTTCTTGTCTGGTAAGTCCCATGAATAGAGAAGCCTGGAGGGCTACAGTTCAGGGAGTCTCAAAGAGTCAGACATTACTGAGCGACTAACACTTTGACACCTTGACTTTAGCCCTATATGGAAATTTTCATTACTTTTAGACTCAAGGGGTTAAAGGAAAAATCAGAAGGAAAACATGAATTTTGCAGACCACCAACCACAGTCACCTTCTAAGGAATGGAAAAGAGCCAGTTCCATCCCATTATCATTTTAGGAACCTCAGAAAGCTCAGACATTAATTCCAGAGACCAATGTGGGGCTTCAGGGGAAGAAAAAAAATCAGATAAGCAATAGAGTGGTTTGTTAATGCAACCTACGGATCAACAAGACTGTCTTACACCTGCAACTCTTAGATTTTCCATTACAATGGAATACAAAAATTAGCAGAACCCTTTCTCATCTTGGACAAGCTGTACACAAATTGGTGTGACCTCAGGAGAGGCCTGCCAGCCTGAAAGAAAACCTGAAACGATTCTTCGTCACTCCAGGCTCTCTCCACCTCCCTTGCCTGTTCCTTCTTGATATTCCTGGGGCACTTCTATCCTGTGGGCCCCAGAAAAATATACTTAGAAGCAAAAGGGATTTGTGCTCCAATGATGTGACTATCAGTCGATATGCTGCCTCTCCCAGGAGTGCTGGCCTGCCCAGCCTCTTCTCTAACTAGGGAATGAAGGCTTTACGGTTTCATTCATTACTGAACAGGTGGGGGTCAAAGCCTGCAGAGCCAGAGGGCCCGATGTCCCTAAAAGGCCAGCACATGGGCAGCTGGTCAGGCTAGGATGGTAACAGGCCAGCTATGGGGCTATCCACCCCCACCCCCACCCCACCACCACTGCCAGGCCATTTGGGATTAAATGTCAGAGGCTTGGCAGAAGAAAATCACGTTTTGGGGGTTGGGTGGGGGGGGG
>NW_011495015.1:3215424-3228577 GCF_000754665.1 Bison bison bison
GTGGACAGGACGATCAGTTCCCTGAGGACAGCAGAGCCAGGAAACAGCAACCTACCTAGGGCATCCAGGATTCTTATTTTAGGACAGTGACATCTTAGCCTTTAGCAGGCAGTCAGCAACCTGACACTGAACAGTCAAGAGCCTGCCCCAGAGGAAGCCCTGCAGCCCCGTTTTCTGCCAGACAGGCTGGACAGGCAAGAGAGATCATTACTCCTTTTCTGCTAGGAGACTGTTAGAACTGTACTCAAAATGATTGGTTTAGTCAGCCACAATGGTGCTGGAGAAGACTCTTGAAGAGTCCCTTGGACAGCAAGGAGACCAAACCAGTCAATCCTAAAGGAAATCAACCCTGAATATTCATTGGAAGGAACAGTGCTGAAGCTGAAGCTCTAATCCTTTAGCCACCTGATGCAAAGAGCCTCCTTGTGTTCTGCGTGTGTGCATGCTCTGCTGCTTCAGTAGTGTCCGACTCTGCGAAACCATGGACTGAAACCTGCCAGGCTCCTCTGTCCATGGGGATTCTCCAGGCAAGGATACTGAAGTGGGTAGCCTATCTCTTCTCCAGGGGATCTTCCCGACCCAGAAATCAAACTGGGGTCTCCTGCATCGCAGGCAGATCCTTTACCAGCTGAGCTACCAGGGAAGCCCACTGACATCAGAACCCTACAAGCAGGTGCTCTTCACCTGCACATTTGATTCGTGGCTAGTGGAGAACAAGAAGTAGGTTCCTGCTGCCCCTTCCTAGCTGGCCCCCACCCATCCCAGACGAGAGCCTAAGGTTGATCTGCATCTTTCCAGGCAGGAGGGCAATGAGCCAGGGAGCAACGAGGGCCAGGGTGCGTCTTCTTCCTGGAGCTTTGCCAACACCAAAGGCCCCCAGATCACCCGTGCCCAGGACACTAGGGGTGGTGACTGCCTGATTCTCCAGTCTGAACACCACTAGCCAGCAAAGTCTCTTCCCAAATGCTCAGTGCAGGTTATCAGATCCTGGGGTTTAAGGACGGTCCAGGACTTCAGTCCAGAAAAAGAGCAGGTACTAGCAAGGCTGGGTAGGTAGGTACCAAGGGCAGGTATCCAGCAGCAAGGCAGCTACCCTCCCTACAATCCTTGGAGGGGGCTGAAGGCCTACCCCAGCTCTGATCCACAAGGACAAGTAAAGTGAGTGGCTGCTGCAAGGGTGGGTCCAGAAGAGATCCCGCTGTCTTGAATCCCCAGCCCTGCTCACCCCCAAAACACTGCCCTGGTTCCTATCTCTTCTGTTCTGAAAGGCTCATCACAAGATGAGGACCAGATGCCCACACACACCACCTCCCTGCATATCATCTCTCAGTCTGGACCCAAATAGGCCTTAAGGAGCTGGCCTGCCAACACAGCAGTTGCTGTTGTTCAGTTACTAAGTCGTGTCTGACTCTTTGTGACCCCATAGATTGCAGTATGCCAGGCTTCCCTGTTCTTCACCATCTTCCGCAGTTTGCTCAAACTCATATCCATTGATTTGGTGATGCCATCCAACCATCTCATCCTCTGTCGCCTTCTTCTCTTCCTCCCTTCAATCTTTTCCAGCATCGGGGTCTTTTCCAGTGAGTCAGCTCTTCACATCAGGTGGCCAAAGTCTTGGAGCTTCAGCTTCAGCATCAGTCCTTCCAATGAACATTCAGGACTTCCTTTAGGATGGACTGGTTGGATCTCCTTGCAGTCCAAGGGACTCTCAAGAGTCTTCTCCAATACCACAGTTCAAAAGCATCAATTCTTCAGCACTCAGCCTTCTTTATGATTCAACTCTCATATCCCATGACTACTAGAAAAACCATATCTTTGATTATATGGACCTTTGTCGGCAAAGTGATATCTCTGCTTTTTAATACCCTGTCTAGAATCCCCAGCACAGGCCTCAGATGCTGTCCAGAGGAGGCAGTACCACAAGGAGCTAGGCCTGGTCAACATCAACTCACTGTGGGCTGTTCAACTGCATGAAGAAACCAAGGAACGAATCCTCAAAATAACAGAGAAGATTTGGCTTGATCTCCTGCCAGGTCTTGAAAAGACAATCTGATTTTTACATTGCCTTCCTCCTTCTTCTGTTGGAGAAAAGGATGTTGACGCTATGAACAAGAATAACTTCACTTTCCTATAATGTTTCATTATGGAGCATGCTACCAAAGAAAAAGGGGAAGAGGGACATTTTTACTGATTTCTTCAGAAAAAGACAGGGTGATATATACACCTGATTTCCCATACTTGATCACTGAAGTTGTATATAAGTACAGCCTTTTTGTTGTACCATATTTATTAAGATTCTGGTGCATAAAACTGAAGTAGTTGATCACACTAAAAATTCATCTGTGGGATCTTTCTTGGTATTCTGAACATTACCAACACATCAGCACCAAAGAGAAAAACCAAACTCTATTTGGGGGCCTAGAACAGATTTCATGGAATATAGACTGAAAAGTACTGCATAATAGCACTGAGAAATATGAGTGTATTCAAACTGTTTTATCATTCCATCCAAAACTAAATTAGAAGAAATATTTCTCTTCCAACTGAGGCTAAAGGAAACCTTATCTGGCTCATACCTGTCCCACCTCCCACCATTCTCAAGGAAATAAATGTGGACCCAGGTGGACAAGACACCTCCTGGGCATCTTCCAGGAGTCAAGGCCTCTATTTCTGTTTTCAGTTTCTGCTCAACTCTGCATCTCTTAGGATGGTAATGTCAAAATGAAATTTAAATTCCTCTTATTTCCTCCTCCTGAGTACACATGTTCCTTCAATATCCCTACTTTTGGCTTCACCATAAAAAGTTAATATTCTCAAAACGAACACCACTTGCAAATTTCCCCTGTAGCCCCTACAGAGCCTACTTCAGGTCCATGAATGGAAATGAGTATTTCTAGATGCTCCACGAATGCTGGGAACACCACATCATTTCCTACACCAGAGGATCTCGGTTTTCTAGACTTTAGCACTTTCCAGGTGGTGCTAGTGGTAAAGAATCCACCTGCCAATTACAAGAGACACAGCTTCAAGCCCTGAGTCGGGCAAATCTCCTGGAGAAGGAATTGGCAACCCACTCCAGTATTCTTGCCTGGAGAATCCCATGGACAGAGGAGCCTGGCAGGCTACAGTCCACAGGGTCGCAAAGAGTCAGACATGACTAAGTATGCATGTACCACCACAGGAATCAAGTTAGAGTTTGTTTTTTGTTGTTTTGACAGAGCAGTCACGACGTCCAAACCCTGCCATGATGTCCAAACCCTGCCACGACATCCAAACTCTGCCACGGACCATCAGCCTTACCTCCCCAGGATCTGGCAGGTGGCCAGGCAGCCACCGTGTCTCACTCCTAACTCTTGGGATCCCGTATCCGTCTCCTGAGGCCCCAAATTTAGCACGGAGACTTGCTCGGCATGAAAAGAATTGGAACAATGCATTTGCAACCTGGATCATTTTTCGGCCTCCCAAAGAGAGCGCCGATTTAGTAAATCTCAAAAGATCAGGCTCAGTATGCAGGAGCTACACCAATCAATACATCCACTGAAAACCATTGCTCATGTGAGGAATAAAATCAGCGTGTGTGATGTGAAGATTTCATAAACGATTATGTTGGCATTAAAAGTCTAAAAGGTGGCTGATCGTCATGTTTTAAAGGATGGAGATGCCCCCGTTTAACTACAAACAAAAGCCGACGTGACAGCTCCAAACACCCACTGGAAGTGCGTCCGGCTGGAGCTCAGGCTGGGCTGCCGCAGCCCCGCGATCAATGCTTCATTGTGAACCCGCAGGCTTAGCAGAAACTCAACAGGCCACTGTGTGTTCACAGCGGCTCCCTGAAAGGACAGAAATCACTAACTCTGAGCCAGGGGAGCAGTTTGTCCATTTGAAAGCCAAACCCACCAGCAAGCAGTAGAAAGAAAGGAAGATGGAGGAAGGGAGAGGATTTCTGGGCCCAGACAAACTGTCCTAGAGCAAAACAGAGAGGCAGGCAGAAACGGGAGGTTTGGACCCTCGGCATCTCCTGTTGATCTTTCACACCTTCGGCCTAAGGGAAGGGGAAGAACCGATGACAGGCAGCCTGAGGCCCGGCAGACGAGAACTGGGACAGGCTCGCAGCCAGTCAGCTTAACGCCAAATCACACAGGCCCAAGAAGATGCAGAATGGCTCTCCCGAGGTGAAGCTGCAAGGAGGCACATTTGGAGTTCTGCAGTAAATCCCATAAAACAAATTCTACAGTTAAGGAAAACCCTAACTATCTCTTCACCATAAAATTAAAGGGGACCATGTACGAAAGTTATAAAAGTTACTTCAAAGACACTGCTCCCAAAAGGGGCCCTTCCTACACTTTGGTAGGAATGTCAACTGGTGCAACCACTATGGAGAATAATACGGAGATTCCTTACCTAAAAATAGAGTCACTCTATGATCCAGGACTCCCACTCCTGGACATATCCGGAGAAAAACATAATTCAAAAAGATATTTGCATCCCAATGTTCATAGCAGCACTATTTATAATAGTCAAGACATAGAAGCAACCCAAATGTCCATCGACAGATAAATGGATAAAGATGTGGTATATGTGTATATACGTATGTATATATATGAATATTACCCAGCCATAAAAAGAATAAAATAGTGCCATTTGCAGCAATATGGATGGACCTAGAGATGATCATATGAATTGAAGTAAGTCAGATAAAAACAAATATATAGTATCACTCATATGTGGAATCTAATTTTTTTTAAAGATACAAATGAACTTATTTACAAACCAGCAGCAGACTTACAGAGATCTAAAACAAATTTATGGCTACCAAAGGAGAAACGTGAGGGGGAGGGATCAATTATGAGCTTGGAATAAACACAGGTACAGTGCTATATATAAGACAGATAACCAACAAGGATCTGCTGTATAGCACAGGGAACTCAGTATTCTGTGATAATCTATATATGGGAGAAAAATCTAAAAAAGAATGAATATGTGTGTATGTATAACCGAATCACTTTGTTGTACACCTGAAACTAACATCACACGGTAAATCAACTATACTCTAATAAAATTAAAATATTTTTAAACACCCATAAAAAAGACACTGTTCTCGACATTTTTGTAATACTTTTTCTCCCAATAGTTTTGATGTCAAATATCAACATGTATACTTAAACTCATTGAAGTACTAACACGCTTTCTTTTCCAACAAGTTTAAGGTTCCAAACTCAGTACAAGCAGAAACTGGAATAACTGAGTAACTGAAACAGTTAACATTTGTATAGTGCTTAAGGGCTTTCCAGGCGGTGCTAGTAGTAAAGAACTTGCCTGCCAATACAGGCGGAGAAGGCAATGGCACCCCACTCCAGTACTCTTGCCTGGAAAATCCCATGGATGGAGGAGCCTGGTAGGCTGCGGTCCATGGGGTTGCGAAGAGTCGGACATGACTGAGCGACTTCACTTTTACTTTTCACTTTTATGCATTGGAGAAGGAAATGGCAACCCACTCCAGTGTTCTTGCCTGGAGAATCCCAGGGACAGGGGAGCCTGGTGGGCTGCCGTCTGTGGGGTCGCACAGAGTCGGACACGACTGAAACGACTTAGCAGCAGCAGCAGCAGCAGCAGTCAATGCAGGAGACATAAGTTTCCATGCCTAGGTCAGGAAGATCCCCTGGAGGAAATGGCAACCCACTACAGTATTCTTGCCTGAAGAATCCCATGGACAGAGGAGCCTGGCAAGCTACAGTCCATGGAGTCCCAAAGAGCTGGACACGATTAAGCAACTGAACGAACACACACACAAAGACACACACACACACACCTCTACAGCGCACGCATGTGCACATACATACACACACACACACACACCCCTCTGGATGGGGTACCAAAGAGCTGGACACAACTGAGCGACTGAACGAACACACACACATACACACACACACACACACACACACACCTCTATAACGCACACACACAGACACACAAACACATACACACACACATACACACACACCCTCTACAGCCCTGATCATCTAAAAGAGCACAGATTCTGAGAGCTGCTCCCAGGACTTGAGGGCCCACTCTGCCACCAACTAGCTGATCAGACCTTAGCAAGGTACTTAAACACTCCAGGCCTCTGTCACCTCATCGGGAAAACTGTCACTAAGTCCAAGCTCCCTCTGCTCATCACACGACAGACAGGCCAATAAATCCAGAGACAAGGTGTCAGCAAGGAATAGCAACTTTATTCAGAAAGCTAGGAGACCAAGAAGATGGCAGACTGGTATCTCAAAATAACCCTCTCATTGGTATCTATCTGGATGTCAGTTTCTTTTATAGGACAGAAAGGAGGAGGAGGTGAGGAGATCCATAACTCTTGCAACTATCTCCTGGAGAGGCCAAGCTCGGGGGAGGGGATGTGTTAATTTCTTCCTTCCTGTAGCCACCCACAGGTGGACAGGGTCCTGAACAAAAGCATTTTGGTTTAACAATCAGGCAGAGCAGCAGGGCTCCCTGAAGCAGGCCATCATGTATAGACAGTATCCTTACAGTAACAAAAGCAACAGGAAGCAAAGATTAAAGTAAAAGGAACAGATCCAACCTGTAGTTAGATTTTGTTCTTCTCTGTAACAAAATGGGGACCATGGTAACTCTTTTCTTCCAGGGCAGTGAAGCCAGTACATGTCATAGCAACAGCATACAGGAAAGGGTTTAAAAAAAAAAAAAAAAGTACTGTTTCTGTAGTTTATTAGTCTCTCTCCCTCAAATATGAAAAATTCCTGGCAGCAACCAGATTAGCATCGTTAACAGACGCTAGTTTATAAACTTGGTATGACGATCGTGGAAACTCCTGGCACCTAAATGTAAGAGGGTGAATCGTGGCCACTCAAAGCTATCAAGCTCTAATCCCTGGAACTTGAAAATGCTTCCTTCTTTGGAAAAAGGATTTTCAGGATAGAATTAGAGATCTTGAGGACGTCTCTGGCAGTCCAGTGGTTAAGACTTTGCCTTCCAATGCATGGGGTGCGGATTCGATCCCTGGTCAGGAAGCTAAGATTCCATATGCCTCGAAGTCAAAAACCCAAAACATCAAGCTGTGTGGGGGCAGTGTGGGGTTGGGAAGGGGGTTTGGGGCCGTGCAGGTGTGTGGAAATGGAGGGGATCTCCCTGCCCTCTGGATTCTGGGGCCAGTGTGCCCTTCAGGATGGTGATGAAATGACACCATCAGAGACAAAAAAAAAAAAAACACGGCTGACCTTCACAGCAGGCTCTACTTCAACAAGTCACTGCCCTCCATCCTATACACTTGTTACTTCCGGCTGTCGGAACAGACAGTGTGGTCTTTACACGTGAAGAAGCTGAGGCCCAGAGAGGTTAAGGAATTTATCCTTTGTCAAGCAGCTAGAAAGAAGCAGGCTTCAAATCCAGGTACTCACGCTCCAGAGTCCTGCCTTCAGGCACTGTAATAGGTGCTAAACGGGACTGGAGATTTGGGTAAATAATCTGGGAATAGAGAAGAGGGAGTGATGGACTTCCCATCACAGCGGGGCGTGCTGGAGGAGAAAAGTCCAGTGACAGTGACCTGAGATTAGACCCTGGAAGATCTTTGGAGGGAAGGCAGGAGGAAGATCTTTGGAAGATCGCCAGGACAAAGGCAGGGTGGACCCCACATGGGAACATGCACAGGAGAACAGGGCGAGGGGGAAGCTAGCCTCGCAGCAGGACAGCCCAGCCCATCAGTCAGGAGCCCTGAAACGTTCCAGGTAGGATGGGAGGGGTGGCCAGGACTGGACTCTGACCACGAAAACACCTTCGCTTACTCTCAAGAGGGCTTCACAGTCACCTGGACTGCTTTTTACAGCTGTAACTTCTCCAGGGTCCCCTCCCAGCCTCCTGAATCCAGAGCGGTCCAGCAGTCCGTGTTCCCCAGATCACACTGTGAACCCTGAGGCTGGAGAAACTCTGCTCCAGGAATTGGGACAACTGCTGCAATGGTCCAGGAAAAGATGGGAGGGTCCCAGTTAGACAGTGAAATCTCCATAAATTAACAGTACTTCTTTTCTAAATGTATGTGTTTCTAACTGAAGGATAACTGCTTTACAATATTGTACTGGTTTCTGCCAGACATTAGTGTGAATCAGCTATGAGTATACATAAGTCCCCGCCATCTTGAATCTCCCACCCCTCTAGCATGTTACAGAGCCCCCATTTGAGTTCCCTGAGTCATACATCAAATTTCCACTGGCCATCTATTTTACATATTCCATGCTACATCCCACCTTCTCCTTCCTCCCCCCACCTTCATATTAGTACTTGTTATTAAACTTACAACCATAGAGGCAAACTGAAGGAACATTTGAGACTAATCAGACCAGCATTAATTCTCATAATACAAGCCATGTTATACCTTTAGCAATTCAGCTCCTAATTACAAATTCAATCTGTCTAGGAGTACAGCCATTTTTTTAATTGAAGTATAGTTGATTTATAATGTCATGAGAGTTTCAAATGTATAGCATAGTGATTTGGTTTTATATAAATAAATATATATTTCTTTTCAGATTATTTTCATTATAGGTTATTAATGGAATACAATATAGTAATATAACAGGTATTCCTATGCAATATAGTAGGTCCTTCTCTAGTGGCTCAGTGGTAAAGAATCTGCCTGCCAACCAGAAGACACGAGTTTGATCCCTGGGTCGGGAAGATCCCCTGGAGAAGGAAATGGCAACTCACTCCAGTATTCTTGCCTAGAAAATCCCATGGACAGAGGAACCTGGCAGGCTACAGTCCACGGAGTCTCAAAGAGTCGGACAGGACTTAGGGACTGAGCACACATGCAGCGTGTATATGTTAATCCCAACGTCTTAAGTTATCCCTCTCTCCCACCCCCTGGAGCCACTTTTTATTTCAAGTTTGAATAAGGCCCTGCAGCAATTTAAAATATGTATTTTAGTTACCTCTGAAAACCTAAAGCACAAGGAGGCATCTTATTTTCTAATCAAGACTTCAAAGCTCCTTTTCTTTACCAGCTCTTATCAGACTTACAAAAGCCGCATAGTGACTAAAGAAGGACCTCTCTCAACAAAAGCTGAGTTAAACTCCTCAGAAACAGGTTGAAGCCAAGAAATTCTAAACACTTGATTAAACTGCTTGAGCCACAGAAGGCCACTGTGTTTGGGAATGGCAAAAATTAGACAGAATATTTCTGTTTGGCCCCAAACTTAATGATTTAACAAGTGCAGAGTTCCAACAATGTGAAGGTCCCTTACAAGGAATACAGAGCTTTAAGAAAGAGACTTGACGGTTAAGTAAGTGGGTATGATTGTGCTTAGTCATTCAGTCATGTCTGACTCTTTGCAACCCCATGAACTGCAGCCCACCAGGCTCCTCTGTCCATGGGATTTTTCAGGCAAGAATACAGGAGTGGGTTGCCATTTTCCCCACTAGGGGAAGTAAGTGGGTATAAATTATCTTAAATTGGTGACCATACCAACTGGACACACAGTTGTTTGCTTTGCCCTAGGTTGCTTAAATAAATAAATAAAGGTTCCAAACTGAATTCTCAGGCCACAGAACCAGTCAACAAAAAACAATGCTAAGATAATAGCAATGTTTAGCAGAAAAAAAAAAAAGTTAACACGAGGCCAAAGTTGAATAAGCAAAAAAGACTTCTCCCAAGGAAGTGCTGACATGGACAACACTATTAATATAGCAAAGCTCAACAATAGTGGGGAACCAGTTCAGAAAGGACACCAGATTAACACTATCTTATATTTGCCTGAAAGATAATGTTACTTAATTCTGGAAAATTCTGAGATCCTAATTTCCTCTCTCTCCCCTGAATGAACTAAGCACTGAACTGAGGATATAGCAGGCGCTCAATAATCACATGTAGACAGGATGAGTAGAGACAGTTCTGTGAACACCAAACAGGTTTATCTTAACCTCATAATTATGTTTGTGTTCATTCCTATGAAAGTATGCACAACTTGGAAGCGCATCACAGCACCGCACTCAGATTCCAGTTAGATAAACACAGGGACACAGTGTTGAGCCCTGCTGTTCACGAGAAGGCACTTGGCTGTGGGAAATACACATTCTGAGCTCTGCAAAACCAAGAGATTTTCTTGGTGATTCTGAGCTCAGAAACAAAAACCATCAGCCTATATATATTCTGATTAAGATAAAAAGAATTTCATTTTGTTTGTTGTTGTTGTTCAGTCGCTAAGCTGTGTCTGACTCTTTTCGACACCATGAACTGCAGCATGCCAGGCTTCCCTGTCCTTCACCATCTCCTGGAGCTTGCTCAGACTCATGTCCATTGAGTTGGTGATGACATCCAATCATCTCACCCTCTGTTGCCCCCTTCTCCTCCTGCCTTCAACCTTTCCCAGCATCAGGGTCTTTTCCAATGAGTAGGCTCTTCGCATCATTTTGTTTTACTTTGGTATAAATAGAAGTTTTTCAAATACAAGCTTTTGTTTCATTTAAAAATCTGATCTAATGTGATATCTAAAACTCATTAATTTCAAAAGGAGCCTTTTGATAAAGGCTAATTTTGAAAATGAAAAATATCCCTGTTGGTAAATGCAATGTATTTAGAAATACATTGTTCCAGGTTTTGAACATGTTGGTGTTCACGAATGTGTAAAAACACACTTCAATAGCAAGGAGTAGTATGAAGCTGTGGAAACAGGCTCTCAAGTGTCTCCTTAATTTTTTTTTTTCCCCTACTTTTAGTCATGCCACATGGCATGTAGGAGCTTAGTTCCCTGACCAGGGATCAAACCCTTGACCCTTGCAGTCTTGACCATTGGACCATCAGGGAATTAATCCCCTGTCTTAAGTTTTAAGGATATATAGAAAATAGTTTAAGATTATTTAAGGCTAATTTAAGTCTTCCCTAGTGGTTCAGTCAGTAAAGAGTCTGCCTACAATGTGGGAGACCTAGGTTCAATCGCTGGGAGGGGAAGATCCCCTGGAGAAGGAAATTTCAGCCCACTCCAGTATTCCTGCCTGGAGAATCTCATGGACAGAGGAGCCTGGTGGGCTACAGTCCATAGGATCACATGACTGAGTGACTAACACTAAGGTTAACACATTTAAGGTTAAGATAAAAAAAAAAAAAGATGGAATTTCCATGACTCTAATCCTTAAAAACACACTCACAATTTGCAAACAAACTAGAAAGAAAAATACTGAATTGTGGTAAGGATAAGTGGCAACATTATAAACTTTTTTCTTTTTCCTGTAATTCTGACTGTTTTCCAAACTTGCTCTGTGAAAAAAGAAATATTATTTTTAACAAAAAGAAGTTAAAGGGGAAAGAAACTGTACAATATATAAAGAGTCAAGAAATAAATTAAAGAAATTATTCTAATAAAAATGTTCCTAGAAGATTTAAATTCAAAGTATGTGTGCCAAGTGCATTTTAAAAGGTTATCTACATAATGAAATTTCTGCTAGAGATGTTTTAGGGTAAAGGGGGAGCTGCCCAATGCAATAATTTATGAAACTCATTCACTTATTGAAGAAATTAGTCTCCTATCCATGCTACACGTCATTCTAGGGATTAGGGGCACAAGACGATCAAGTTGAATTAAAAACAATTAACCTAATTATAAACGAGGTGACTGTCTGGTGAGAACCTGCATTGGGATGACCAAGAAGCACCCTCCTACTTATTAGGGGAAGAAACATAACACCTCGGAAAACGTCTACAGATGGAAAGAAATAACAATACTCTAGAGTTTATCTCCAAAATGAGAGAGAGAAATCAGGTCATTTTCTAAAAATGGCAAATGGGATTTTAACTAAGTCACCTTTGTCAGTAAGATAAAAAAAAAAAAGCTTATCTACCTCAAGTATCAAGGATATTTATATATTTATAACAACATTTTATATATTTACTCCCAATTGAGGGCTAAATAGGAAGTGGAAAAGTATTCCATAACTGGACATCTAGAAAGAAAATACAATAATTTTTTTAAGTAACTCAAAATAATTTATTACATTTCAATTTACTTTTGTTCACTTTTGAGTCTCCATTTCAATATCTTTAATCATTTAGAAGTAAAATACTTGAATCTGACACTTTAACTCATGAGCATTAATTCTACTAGTCTGTAACGGAGAACGGGGAAAATTTCCCCGTGATCTTTATTTGATATATTCTCTGTGGGGCCCAGGGAAGAATACTGGGTGTGGCCCCCAAAAGCCAGTGTTCACATCTTGGGCTCTGCCAGTTACCAGTTACCTGCTAGGCCTAAGTATATTTCCCTAATGTAAAATGTGAGAGCTATTACAAATCTCATGGAATTATTTTTTTTAGGGCACAATTAGTTTGGGGGGAAAGGAAAAAATGAAAGCTGCAAGACCATGAAAACATTACGTTTAATTACTACCTTGGTAAGTGAAGACTAGACTGCGTCAAGCGGCCTCAGGATAGGAGACGTAATTCAAATATTCAGAGATGAATAGCAGAACAGGGCGAGGGCCCCAAAACGTGACCAGAAGCATTTATTACACAGTCATGGGAGGCCCTCCATCTATGACTGACAGTGAACATATGAAAAATGCAGAGAGAGTAACACTGCTATTGAAGTATTGGCCCCCACACCCTTCTACACATGTAACCACCTGAGACTCTCATATGTGCGTGCTCAGTTGCTAAGTCGTCTTCAACTCTTCACAACCCTGTGGACTGTAGCTGGCAAGGCTCTTCTGTCCACAGGATTTCCAGGCAAGAATAGTGAAATAGGTTGTCATTTTCTTTTCCAGGGAATCTTCCCAACCCAGGGATTGAACCTGCGTCTTCTGTTTGGCAGGTGGATTCTTTACTGCTGAGCCACCAGAGAAGCCCAACCAGAGACTTCACTGTGGGATAAAAAGCATCTAAATGCAAGGCTGTATCTCCTAGGATGACACTGACACCCACAGGTGTTCCCAAACAACCTTCGCCTAATTATTATGCCTCCCAAAAGCACTCAACAGTAACTAGAAGTCACTGTTTGATAGACATTCCCCAACACATAATGGAGAAGGAAATGGCAAGCCACTCCAGTATTCTTGCCTGGAAAATCCCATGAACAGAGGAACCCGGTGGGCTACAGTCCAGGGGGTTGCAAAAGAGTTGGACACACAACTTAGCCGCTAAACA
>NW_011495015.1:3228677-3230570 GCF_000754665.1 Bison bison bison
GTTCCACACGCAGGTCACTGTTTTGTTCCTGGAGGGGCTGTCTGCAGCCGAGTCCTCCCTAGAGCCCCATCAAGAAGGAATTGCTGTTGCCTTAAATTCTGACACTTCATGGGGGTGACCGCCTGTTCCCAGCCCTCCTGGCCAACCCAGCCCTGCCATCTGCAGTGGTGGGGTGATCTGGGATCACTGCCAAGTCCCTGTCTGCCCCTCTAGGGCACCCCGGCTCCCACCCAAGTCCAGCCTGGCCATTCAGAGACCGGGAAGGCTCCAGAAGGCCAGCCCACAGCCACAGAGCTGCCGAGCTCATGGCTGTCAAAACCCAGCACAGAGAAGAAGGCTTCAAGGATCATCTTGAGAAAGAAGCTACTTTTCCCTCTGCGAGGGATGCTGATGATCTGACCCTCACTCACATCAGCCAGACATCATCTCCACCTCCCATAGAGTAGCTTTCTCTGGCTTGTTTGCAGTTATTCCTTCAATCAGGAGGTCAGGCTGATAAACTGTACTTGTTGCCCCATGCTGCCAGAAAGACATTGGAACTGTCCATGAGAAGGATGGTCCTGCTGCATCACTCGGTCTGCTGACACGGAGCCCTCGGAAGAAATCCAGAAGCAGGACAGAAGAAAGGTTCCTCTTCCAGATCAAGACCACCTGAGTTTCCCTCTTTCCCTGACAGCCAGGGAACTCACAACACTAAGCTTAGGGTACATCCATCTTTCTTTTTCCCTCTTACATTAGTAAATTTCTTATCCTTTAATGTCCTACTTCAAATTAATGAATTGATTTTAACATTTCTTCTACACATCTGATTTTTTTTCCCTTTGGACAATGAAAAATGTCTAGTGCTTCCCTAATATCCAAGAACTAGACTTGGGAAGAGGTGAGAGGGCTATCAGAAACAGACATGGTAAAGATAATTCTATCCTCGAAGGCGCTCTCTAACCCTCTTAGGAACAAAAGCATTCCATCTGATTCGAGACATTACATGTTCAAATCCCAGGTCCACCACTTACTTACCAGGAAACCTTAGATAAGCCCCATGCTGTGCTGTGCTGTGCTTAGTCGCTCAGTCATGTCCTACTCTTTGCAACCCCGTGGGCTGCAGCCTGCCAAGCTCCTCGGTCCTTGGGGATTCTCCAGGCAAGAACACTGGAGTAGGTTGCCATGCCCTCCGCCAGGGGATCTTCCCAACCCAGGGATCGAACCAAGGTCTCCAGTGTTGCAGGCAGATTCTTTACCGACTGAGCCACCAGGGAAGTCCCGATAAGCCCATAGGTTTTCTGAATCTTGGTTCCCACATTTGTGAACTATGGATGTAGGGCCGTTCTCACCAAACTGCTGTGATTCACAGCTGGAAGAAAATGTATGAGCAAGTTATCATCTATAATGCATTATATCTGAGTAAGCTCTTTATGCCGTGAACATAGAGGTTCGAGGTTAAAGGCCTCCAAAATAAGATTCCTGCCATGCTTTTCCTCCAGCAGGGAGCCAGCGGGTAGCAAGTGGACGGAAGTGACTGCTAATGCATTAATGACTGACGTGTGACAGTGACAATGAGACATACAGATGCAGTCTGACATTAATGGAGAAATTTGCCTGTGGTCATGGACATGGCGGGAGGAGGGAGACCACTCCACCTCCTGCCTGAACTTGGATATGAAATCAAACGTCAGCTGAGATTAATTAGAAGCCTGAAGTTTCATTCTCCACTGTTGATGGGAAGAGAACATTTCCATAATGTGAGGAAATGTTTCCGGGGGACGCAAATCTGCCTGACATTGAGGGAAGATCGGCCTCATTGTGAATGCTGCCGCTGCCCTGCTTGTCAGGGCCATTACTTTCCGCTCAAGAGGCTTTGCTTTTTAACATTTTATAATCCTAACAACAAAAAAA
>NW_011495015.1:3230670-3256617 GCF_000754665.1 Bison bison bison
TGGAAGCAATAATTATTTATTATGTTAATTCTGTAGCTTTCTTTCTGAAATTTCTGCATGACCATTAAAAACTGGCTGTGCCCTTGAAACCAACCAGGAGTTTATTAATTCTCAGCCAATTAAGAGGCAAAAGGCAAAGTAACAGAATGCTCCATACCAGCAATTATTAACCAAGCGGTCGGTCAGCACTCTTTCCTTGCCACCGCTTTTATTCCAGGAAGCATCCTGTATATTTGACTGAACAACAACATGAAATGTGTTCATATCTTTATAAGGACCTAGAAGATCTGGAAGGACCAGACGGAACCTGCTGTACATGTCTGGGAAACGTTCAGATCCAGGTGCTTAAGGAAGCCACACCCCTGCTGACCTCTCACAAACACGGAAAGTTCTGCCAGCATCTCTCTGCCTCTGCATCCTTCCACAGAAGGGCTCCTAAGCAAATGGCCCTTTTATCTGCAGTTAAACCCTTTCTCCAGAACATGTGCTCTCTCTCACGAGTGCACGCGCGCGCGCGCGCACACACACACACACACACACACACACACACACACCCCTTTGCATTTACTAATTAAATCTGTTTTACAACACACTCTCTAATCTTTTAACTTCCTGATTCTAGGACCCTGTTGACTGCACAGGTCAGGCCAATTCACCGACAGCCCCAGAGCAGGGGCTGAAATATAAAGCCACTTCCCAGGCCTCTGTGATGGGTGTGAGCCAGTAGCTGGGTGTGATGCTCCCCATGTCAGGAGCAGAGAAGGTCCAGATGGTCCAGAGTAGGTAGGATGAACAGGCGGTGAAGAGAGGGGCCACGAGGCTACCTGGCGCTCACAGCAACCAGAGCAGGGCCATCCCCACAGCATCCCGGCAGAGGAAACAGCACAGCCTGCCTGGGGAAGAGAGAAACACTTCAGGAGCACCCCTGCAGATTTCCTGACCTGGTGTGCAGCAGACTACAAAGCAGAGACAGCACTTGCTAACAAAGGTCCACATAATCAAAGATATGGTTTTTCCGGTAGTCCATGTGCAGATGTTAAGAGTCGACCACAAAGGACTCCGAGTGCCAAAGAATTGATGCTTTCTATTGCGGTGCTGGAGAAAACTCTTGAGAATTCCTTGGACAGCAAGGAGGTCAAACCAGTCAATGCTAAAGGAATTCAACCCTGAATATTCATTGGAAGGACTGATACTGAAGCCGAAGCTCCAATACTTTGGCCATCTGATGATGCAAGGCGCTAGACTCATTGGAAAAGACCTTGATGCTGGGAAAGACCGAGGGCAGGAGAAGTGGATGACAGAGGATGAGATGGTTGGATGGCATCACCAACTCAATGGATATGAGTTTGAGCTAACTCTGGGAGACTGTGAAGGACAGGGAAGCCTGGTGTGCTGCAGTTCACGGGGTCGCAGAGCGTCGGACTCGGGAACCGAACAAGTGCAACAGACACACCTTGCTGAGCTCCCAGGAGCTGGGGAGGCAGCCTCCCACACGCTTTTCTTTCCTTATTATTCTGCCTTATTTTCAGCAAAACCATGATTATGCAAACTTCTAAAATGAATGATAGCCTTTATTTTTCTGCTTTTCAGGTGACTCTTAAAACCTGTGGGACCATCCAATTTAAAACCACAAACACTCTGAGTGAGGTACTGTGGGACCATCAATGAAGTAAAAATTCTGACTGCTTCTGAGTTTGAATCATCTTCATCCTAAAAAGTACATCATTATTTCTCACTTTGAAAGTGCTAAAGTACATAAGGATATCAATAGCTTGAAATCAAACCAAAGGCTGCTAAAAAGTTTTACTTGGATTTCCATTACTATTGCAATAATTCTAAGCAATAAACGTTCAACATTGGGGGGAAAAGATAACCAATTGTTCCAGATAAGCAATGGGACATAGTCAGTATGTCTGGAAGTCAATGTTAAAGCTTCCTCATCCATCCTCCCCAAAGCCACTGCTGGAAGGTGCACTAAGCATTCTCAGAAGCCAAATCCATCTCCCTGGTTGGCAGAAACTAGCTGCCAACCATGGTTTTTAAAATGCAGTTTATATGGTACATATAGGGGCTTCCCAGATGGCACAGTAGTAAAGGATCCAACTGCTAAGGAGGAAACGTGTGTTTGATCCCTGGGTAGGGAAGATCCCCTGGAGGAGGCAATAGCAACATACTCCAGTACTCTTGCCTGGAAAATCCCATGGAGCCTAGCAGGCTATAGTCCATAGGGTTGCAAAGAGTCAGACACGACTGGGCATGCACACACATATTTGGTACATATAGACAATGAAATATTATTCAGCCATCAAAAAGAATGAAATGATGCCACCTGCAGCAACGTGAGTGGACCTAGAGCTTGTCACACTGAGTGAAGTCAGACAGAGAAGCAGAAAAATTGTATGACATCTCATATTCAGAGTCTAAAAAGACATGATACAAATGAACTTATTTACAAAACCGAAACAGACAGACTTAGAGAAGGAACTTAGGGTTGCTGAGCAAGGGGGAAGGATGGGGGAAGGAACAGTTAGGGAATTTGGGATGGATATGCACACACTGCTATATTTAAAATGAATAACCAACAAAGACCTCCTGTGTAACACAGAGAATTCTGCTCAATGCTGGATGCCAGCCTGGATGGGAGGGGAGTCTAGGGGAGGATAAATACATGCATATGTATGGCTGAGTCCCTTTGTTATGCATCTGAAACTACCGCAACATTGTTAATCAGCTATATTCCAATGCAAAATTTTAAAAAGCCATATATTTCAGTCCATTGAGGCTTTAGTTTTCAAAATAGACATGGTCCAGCTCTATTTTCTGAAACTGATTCTTTTTAAGCACAGAATACATGTAGCCTGGTATCTAAATATAAACACAGGCAACCAGGAAACCTAAGACTCCTGAAAGTTTGTTAGTTCTTGTTCTTTTTCCCCAAATAAAAGTAAACCCTAACAGATCTAAATAAAAAGAACAAGCTGGCTCTGGTGTTCTACTCTGTCTCTCTCTCTCGTTAGTGGTATTACACCAAGGAGGCTATTTCATGTGCCTTGGAATCCTGCTGAACTTACAGCAGTGGGGTTTTCTCTCTGTGCTGTTTTATTTTGGGGGGGGAGACCCACTTGTTAGCCCGGTTCTCTCTCCCTCTCCCCTTCCCTCCCTCCCTCCGACCACTGGCACACTGCTTCCCCAAGTTCTCTGATCTAATTCTGCACAAATGCTTAATAAGGTTGTAGAGATTTAATACAATTAGGAATGTTGCTCACAAATTAACCAATCCATTAACACTCCAGCAAAGAAACAATTCCAGGGGAGAAGCCAGCCAAGTGTGGATTAGGAGACAGCTGGCTATGGGTACGATCTGTTTTAAAAATCACACTGCAGTACATTCTCACACCTACCTCTCTACCGTGTGCGTTGTGTACATTTTAGAGCAAGGAAGAATGGAGGTAGATGGCGTCCTCTGAGAATTTTTCCCTGTTCGGTTCCTCTCTGCCAGTTCATACTTTCCAAATCATCACACTTCTTTACTGAGTTCATTACTTATGGCATCAACTCTTACCTAACGACTATTTTCAATAACTTTCTCCCAACACACGAGGATATATAAATACATCTAAGGAAATAAAGTAAACAAAGAAGAATTAAAAGAAAGCAAAAATACCAATATAGCCACTATCCAGAAAGAACCACTATTAACATCTTGGCTTGTGTTTTTTTTTTTTACGTTCCCATAGTTTGGGTTTTTTTTAATAAAAATTTTGAAAAATAAATATTTTGAATCATTTGATAACATCAGCATTATCCTATAGACACGATTTTGTCACTGCCTGCAATGCAGGAGAACTGACTTCAGTCCCTGAGTTGGGAAGATCCCCTGGAGAAGGGAATGGCAACCCACTCCAGTATTCTTGCCTGGAGAATTCCATGGACAGAGGACCCTGGCAGGCTGCAGTGCATGGAGGTGCAGAGAGTAGCACATGACTGAGCGACTAGCACTTTCTGATTTTACCACTGGTTTTTGTCTCACATCTCCATACTCTGATCATGTCACGTCTTTAGACATTCTTTTCTGTCATCGCTCCTAGTGGCTATCTGACATCCTATCACAGGAATAGATCATGACTTAATCAATCTCTATTGTTGGATATTTCAGCAGTTCCCAACTTTTCACAACTCTAAATAATGCTTTACCAAATCTGCTTTCAGGGGATTCTCCATATATTGCTACTCATGCCCTTAGGATTGATTTTTTTTCATATTTTAATTATGTCCCCTCTTTTTGCATCCCAATGCATCATCTTTCCACACTTCAAGGGTACACATTCTAGAGACCTGTGCTTTAGAGGAGCACCACCTGGAAACAACTGGGGCCCACGGATTGACCTCAGATAGCCCGCCATTCTACCGTGTTTTCCAGTCCCACTCAAAGGACATTATAAATACCGACTCGATGGACATGAATCCAAGCAAACTCCGGGAGATAGTGAAGGACAGGGCAGCCTAACATGCTGCAGTCAATGGGGTCGCAAAGAGTCAGACACAACTTAGCGACTGAACGACAACAGAAGAAAATCACTGAAAAAATGACTAGCTGCTGGTGTTCTATTTTCTGAAAGCAATTCAACGAGAAATTTGTCTTCCTCTTAGTAAAGGGATAATATGCTTATCATTTTCCCAAATAGCAGGTTCACAAAAGCTTTGCTGCCTAGCTTTAGAACTCAGGGAGATCAGACCCCTGGCTTTCTCTAGGGCCTGAACAAACCATTTAACCTGCGCTTCAAGGTCTGAGTAGTAAGACAATTCCCACCCATGTCCCACTAAAGAAACATCAAAAAGACCACATAAAGTGGAAAGGAAATCTCAAATAAACACAGAGCCTTGGAGACACACAGGCTGTCAGAAGGATGGCCACAGACCCCCGGGGCCTCTTATTCCATCGAAGTTGTGAGAATTCAACTGGAAACTGCCAATCATCTGGAAATTTAAGTTGCACGATGGGAAAGTAATGTTTTTGCAAGATTCTTTCAGGTCAAATCACGAGTTGACTGTTTGGTTTTCATGTATAATTATTCATGACTCAGAAGCTCAAGTCCTAACATCTGAATTATTTTTAAGTCATAATGACCTGTTTGCATCTCAAGAGGGGGAGCTGAAGCAGAGAGACATAAAATATTTGTCAAGTCACAGACTCAGTCAAGACCAGGATGGAGTTACTGTAAACCCAAGCTCACCAGCCACATTTCTACCTCTTCCTGTTGGGGGAAGGAGAGAAAGACAGGCTGAGCAAAGAGGACTTTTAGGTCAGTGATGCTGTAACTGCAAGAAGCATGTCACCACACATTTGTCAAAACCCACAGGACACACAACACCAATAGGGAATCCTCGTGTAAACTACGGACTTTGCGTGATAGTGATCTGCTTGTGCAAAATCATCCAACGTAATAAAAGTACCACTGGGTGGGAGCCAAGGGAGGGCCACGCATGTGCGAGGACAGAAACATAGGACAGATCTCTGTACCTGCCTCTTTGTGTTGCTGTGAACTTAAAACTGCTCTAAAACATTGTCTTTTTGATTGGGAAATGCGTATGAATACTACACATAAAGTGAACGTGAAGTCACTCAGTCATGTATGACTCTTTATGACCCTATGGACTGTAGCCTCCATGGAATTTTCCAGGCAAGAGTCCTGGAGTGGGTTGCCATTTCCTTCTCCAGGGGATCTGCCCAACCCAGGGATCAAACCCGGGTCTCCCGCACTGCAGGCAGCCGCTTTACCGGCTGAGCCACCAGGGAAGCCCCTGTGCATAAACTAGATAACTAATGAGAACCTACCGTTTAGCACAAGGAACTCTACTCAGTGCTCTGTGGTGATCTAAACAGGGAGGAAATCCAAAAAAGAGGGGATAGATGCAAACATAGCTGATTTGGGCTTCCCTTGGTGGCGCTGTGGTAAAGAATCTGCCTGCCAAGCAGGAGACATGGGTTCGATCCCTGGGTCAGGAAGATCCCCTGGAGGAGGCAATGGCAACTCACTCCAGTATTCTTGCCTGGAGAATCCCACGGACAGAGGAGCCTGGTGGGCTACAGTTCATGGGGTCACAAAAGAGTGGGACATGACTTAGCGACTCAACAACAACATAGCTGATTCACTCTGCTGTACAGCAGAATGAATACAACATTGTAAAGCAGACTATACACCAATAAAAATTAATTAAAAAAATAAAAACAAAAACGTTGTCTTTTTTAAAATTAATATCTCTATCTAGAAAGATAAAGGCTACAGAACCCCAGTCATGGGGCCTGGCCCCATCATTTGTTCAGTCTCAGTGTCAGAATCCCGACAGAGTCACTGAGCAGCGACCCCAGCCCTCCAGCCCACCCCCTGCCAGCTAAGGCCACAGAGCACCAAGGGGTACACAGCACTGATGGGAAAAGGGCACCGACAGCCATTCTAGCGTCATGTAGGTCCTCCTTCCTGCCTGCCCTTTCTCCAGAGTCACACCTTACCAAAGGAAGGCGCATCTTTCTAGTATAAAGACATACACGCTTCAAAGAAACAATGTGAGCTGTGACTGTCAAGGAAAGGAAGCCTTCTTTTAATGATGAATCAAACCCCAGCCACTCTCTGTAGCGCTCTATGACTTCCCCTGTTGTATCCACATTTCATTTAAAAGTAAAACAATGTACTAGAGAGAATAGTTTAGCCCTTGTAGAATGTTATAAAATCAGATATATTATAAAATTTTAATGATCACACAACTTCTTTCCCTTGACCATAGAGAACTCACTTTAGAGCCAAAACTTAGTGAAATTAAAAGAAAAAAAAAAACTATACCAGTAAATAATAATGCAAAAAATACTTTTAAATGTACTTAAATGTAATGATTCTTTTTTAGCAAATATAGTCACACTCAAGAATGACATTAGCTGGAAATAAAACAATAGTCAAACAAGTAAAAGTGTGGACATTTCTGGCACTGATTCTTTTCAATATAATTTTAACGTTTTCTAAATTTTTCAAATTATACAGGAAAAATTTACAAATAAAAATCCATCAGATTTAGAGTCCATTTGTATTACACAGTAAAACAGTTAATATCCATTTTATCAAACATTTCTTCATAAAACAATGTTTCCAATAAAAGTCAATCCCAACAAAATATTTAATATTTTCTCTTAACAAAAACATGTATTGGTTTAGTTTGCTGCTGCATCAATTTCAAGTAGCATATACTTCTCTCTTTTACATCCACAGGAAAATCTGAAATTTTCAGAAATTGATGTAGTTATTTTTGAAAGTACGTCCACAGTCCTTTATTCCGAGGTAAAACACCAGAGTTCAATACACAGATTCACACACATTTACCAGAAAAACAGCATGCTTTTCTAACCCTAATCCTCTATTTATAATACCTCACAGTTTGGGGTGTCTATTATATTACATTCCTATAAATTAATGAGAAGCAGTATAGATTTGCCATGGCTTTATAACTTATAACAAAATATAATTAATTGTATTAAACCTACATCACTTTAAACTTGACTAAACTGCTTTTTGCAATCTGTCATATAATTTCTTTGTACTGTTTTTAAATCTTTTCCTCAAAATGGAAATTAACACACTTTAAATTAAAAATTGTCAATGGCACCCCACTCCAGTACTCTTGCCTGGAAATCCCATGGACGGAGGAGCCTGGTAGGCTGCAGTCCATGGGGTCGCAAAGAGTCGGACACGACTGAGCGACTTAGCGGCAGCACCAGCAGACCTTTTCTGATAGAAAGTAAGGCTGATTTGAATGACAGCTTTGATCCATATGACAGATATTTTTCACTCGCTAATTGGGTTAAATTTTTAAGGTCTGACCAAAAAAAAGTATGTATATATGTGTGTATTTACATATATATGTGTATATTTAAAGCATGCATTGACTAAAGTATATTAAATGAATAGTATTTGCTTTCAGAACAACTTCTGAATATTTCCCTAATTTTGCTTAAACAAGGGACCTTTAAAAAACAACAGGTGTGATCCACTCAGTTTACTTCCCAGCAAATGGGAAGGTGCAGGACTGGACGATAAATCCTTTACAGACTAGCTGGTTTCCAATTTTTTGCTCTGACCCATTTTGGGAATGAAAGTAATCAAGCTGTCAACTTAATAATATAGGTCAGTAAGCATAATATCTGTTGCTAAAAATTAAAATAGAATTAAATTAAAATACAGAGAATTAAACTTTCAATCTTATACATATTTTTTGTTGCAGAGAAGTCTGGTAAGTCATCACTAAAAGACTCTCAAGTTCAAACATAATATAACAGGATAATATTCTATGGAAAAATAAAATGTAAATAACCAGCTCAGAAAGAAAAAGTAGGTAGGTCAAATTTCTCTCAATTAAAGAAAAGCGTGTTCATGGAGTTTTAAATGGCCAATGGACAGTATCAAATCCCTTTGGTATTTATCTTCTGTCTCTGATGGATGCCTTTATAAGATTTTTGTAAAAGTCAGTAATTACCACAGGTAATAAATTCTCTCCTTCTTGACTATATGAACATATGATGCAATTTTTTTTCAGATGTGAATTTATCAACATACAAGGAAGTGTCTGATTATTTTTAATTCTTTGAACACATGAGCTCCACAGATCTTGGAACTTACTGGCATTGGCTCCCAGTTCAGGGAAAATACTTCCCTAAAATAAGATTTTATAAAGCAAGAGCTAATGGCAACCCACACCCCAGTATTCTTGCCTGGAAAATTCCATGTACAGAGGAGCCTGGCGGGCTACAGACCCTGGACTTGCAAAGAGTCAGATGCAACTGAGTACAACAACAACAGCAACAAATCCTTGTTTTGTTTCTGACTTTTACCAGTTGTGCCGCTGATATGACAACTGAGTCTCCAGAATGAAGCCCACTCAGTGACTGGGAAGTCCTGCTGAGAGCTGGGGTTCCCCCTGGTCCTTCATCCTGTCATTCAGGGCCACTGCCCTGTCTACCTGAAGCATCCACCCACCCTCCTGGATTCCCAGCCGACCAATCAAAGGGACACAAAGAGATCCAGAGGTTCAAGACAGAAGCAGGATACAACCACGGGGTGTTCAGAGTGACTGCCTCCAACATGAAGAACTGGCAGGCTCTGGGTCTTGGTGGTTTCAGACTCAGGCTGCTCAAGGTCAAATTCCAGCTTTACCCCTGCAATTTGCCTAAGATGGGCCACTTTGCTTAGTCCCTGAGCTTATTCCCCAGCCTATAAAATGGGGGTCACTTATGTGCTTATCAGCATTAAACCAGGTGATACATATAAAATGCACTTAGAATAATGCCTAGACACTTTAAGTATTCAATAAGCATTAGTTGTCCCTTTGTTGTAGTATAATCTTTTTACCCTTAAGTACTGCTGTGCTGATTAGAAATAAAGCCGATAAATGCACCCACGAGTGCCTGACAGGCAAGGCAGTGGTTGTGCTTTCACACTCACCGCTGGGACCAACACTCTGTCCTGTCTTCACCCTTCAGAGGAGAAACAGGAAGCCAAGCAGCCTGACCTCCTTAGGAAGAGGGCTGATGGCCCAGAAGATAAAAGAAGATGGCTCATCTTCTTTTAAAACCCACCCATTATAGGAGATGGAGATGGAGGGGGAAAGAGGAAAAGGAAGAAAAGAAACCCCAGGAGCATGACACCAAGTGTAGGAATAAACAAGAAGTTATTCTTATTTGCAAAGCAGAAACAGAGTCACAGGTATAGAGAACACACATATGGGCACCAAGTGGGGAGAGGGGGTGGGATGAATCAGGAGACTGCAATTGACATATACACACTACTATGTATAGAACAGCTAACTAATGAGAACCTACTGCATACCACAGGGAGCTCTACTCAGTGCTCTGTGGTGACCTAAATGGGAAGGAAGTACAAAAAAGAGGGAATGTATGTATACAAATAGCTGATTCACTTTGCTGTCAGTGGAAACTAACACAACAATGTAAAGCAACTGCGCATGTATGCTACATCAATTCAGTCCTGTCCAACTTTGCAACCACATGGACTGTAGCCCACCAGGCTCCTCTGTCCGTGGGATTCTCCAGGCAACAATGCTAGAATGGGTTGCCATGCCCTCCTCCAGGGGATTGTTCTGACCCAGGGATTGAACCCAGGTTTCCTGAATTGCAGGCAGATTCTTTACTATCTGAGCCACTAGGGAAACCCCAATGCACAGTTTATTTCAGCATAATTCTCCCCCATAATATTGCAAAAAAAGTGATTCAAATAAGCAAACTACCTCACCCTTGTAAACTTCATATACCAAATAGTCCTTTGCCATGATGACTCATTGGAGAATGTTCAACCCTTCAAATACAGATCTGTGTGCTCTCTGTGTCTCTGTCCAATCTTAAAAGCAAATGCAATTTGTTCTAAAGGTGACTAACATCAATGTCCAAAGGCCTGTTCACCTGCACCTGGAGTGAAAGGTCTGAAATCGTCACTGACCTTCGTGGCATTTTGCCCAAGACCACGAGTGCACACAGACGAGAGCTTTGCAAAGGACTTTACATGTTTCACCTCCATCCGACCCCCAAATGCTAAACATAGGATATTACAACAATACAATTCTTTCTAGAGGATTTGAAACCCTGGAGATGAAAGCATTCACCCCTCCTCTGCTTGAGAAAAGTACAGACAATGTCTCTAATCCATTCATTTCATACAAGTTACTAAGAAGGGCTCCCCAGGGGGCACTAGTGGTAAAACCCACCTGCCGATGTAGGAGACAAAAGAGACGTGGGTTCAGTCCCTGGTCAGGAAGATCCCCTGGAGGAGAACATGGCACCTCACTACAGTATTCTTGCCTGGAGAATCCCACGGACAGAGGAGCCTGGAGGGCTACAGTCCATAGGGTTACAAAGAGTCGGACATGACTGAAGCAACTTAACATGCAGGCACTAAAAAGCTGAGTACTTTTCCTTCTAATTTACTATTTTAGAGGCTATAAACTACTGTGCATTGCTGGGTTGTACCAACTTTACAATCACTTTTAACACCAAAATGAGAAACTGTACCAAATACTTGTCATTTAGTTGCTAAGTCAGCACACTTAAAAATGACGACTTGTGCTTTGGGCCCCAGAGGCTCTGAACGGATGGAGTCCTCTGGGTCCACGAAGAGCTGTACCCACTGTCTGTGCCACATCCTGAAATGTTGGGGCCTCAACTCCAGAAAACTCCGTCAGGTGACAGCGCCCCCCACAGGATAGTTTCGGGAGGTAACTACCACATACAGGACCCGCAGTGTGTGGCAGTGATATTCCTGTTCACCTTTCCCTCCTGGGAAGCCTGAGGACAGAGCAATAAGCTAATAAATTGGATCAGAAATGGAAGAAAACCTGGGGCTTGCAGAACCACACCCCTTGGGGTTTTCAGACCTTAAAGGAAGCACACAGCCTCAAGCTTATCCCATGGTCACCGGCCTCTAAGAACAGGGCCACTGGTTTCACACACCAGGCACTGTGCTGTCCACAGGGTGACCAGGGGTGACACAGCACTGCTCTCCACAGATGAAGAAACCAGCCTTGGAGAGGCCAGGGGACTGTCCCAAGGGATGAATGACACAGCCAGGGTGACTCAGGTACAAGCAGCCTATCAGTCCCTCCAGAATACACCTCGGGACACAGTTGTTTGTCTCTTTGCAGAGCATCCATTATCACAGGCGATCTCTGAGGCCAGCCTCTGAACCACAGCATCCCAGAATGACCCTTTTTACAGATAAGGAACTGAGCTCCACGAGTTCAATGGCTTCCCCTCGGAGGATGGCCAGTGGCAGAGGGGCCCTGGAACGCAGGGCTTGCAATCCCATATTTCCTTTTTTCACGCGCCAGTGATTTCTCAACTGTGCTCTGCAAAGAAGCACCTAGGACGCAGGCCCCAGGGGCCCTGTGTGGGGCCCCGCTTCTGCCCTGCCCTTGTGTCCACGTCTACCCTTCGCAATGTGGCCCAACTGCCCCATGCATCAAGGGGGAGGTATGTTCCCCTACCCTGGATTCAATGCTAGCCATGTGACTGTGACGAGAGGGTGAGGCAGGAGTGACGATGTGCCCTCCCCAAGAGTAAGTCAAGAGGCCTTGGCCCCCTCTGCTGTCTCTCTGGAAACCCTGCCTGCAGAGGACCCCAGGGAGGGGAGCCCAGCCGCCCCAGCCAAAGCCAAACCTAGACCAGCCTGCAGCCAGCCAACCTTAGAGTGTCAAGAGAGGCCAGCCAAGGTCAGCTGAGTAGAGACACAGACAGAAAGCATACAATCCCAGTTCAGACCAGCAGGCACGCTCCCCATCCATAGAACACAAAAAACAGTAGGTGCAAAAAACAGTGTGCACCAGTGGTCCCCAACCTATCTGGTGGCAGGGACCAGCTATGTGGAAGACAATTTTTCCACAGACCTGGTGGACAGGACACCTGGGGGCATCCAATACTTTGGCCACCTGATGAGAAGAGCCAACTCATTGGAAAAGACCCCGGTGCTGGTAAAGATTGAAGGGCACGAAGATAAGGGGGCAACAGAGGACAAGATGGTTGGACGGCATCACCAACTCAATGGATATGAGTTTGAGCAAGCTCTGGGAGAGGGTAAAGGACAGGGAAGCCTGGCGTGCTGCAGTCCATGGGGTTGCAGAGAGTTACACACGACTGAGCGACTGATCAACAATGGCAGGGGGCAGGTGGGGAGGGCGAGTCATGGCTTCAGGATGATTTAACCACATTACATTCATCGTGTATTTTATTTCTATTATTATTACATCAGCTCTACCTCATATCATCAGGCATTAGATCAATGAGGTTGGGGTCCCCTGGTTTCTGCCATCAGATTTGGGGGCATCTGTTACTGGGTAGTAGTCCATCAAACACTTATTTCTCCAATTTGAAGGGTCACTTTTTAAACCTGCCCACAACAAATTTTGTTAACCAACAGATATTTATGCTTTTCTACCTATGTAAGATTTTACTTTACTAAGAAACATGGTGCTTTGAAAAGTAAGTTGAGAAACTACTGAGCTCAGCTCTAAAACCCTCCCTGCCTCCTTCCACACCCATGTTCTTCACTGTTAGTGAGCTGAGACTGTTCCACGTGTCACCAGGATGTAAAGAAATGCACACACACAAAAGCTGCCTTTGACTGACTCAGACACTAAGACTTTGGAACTCAATTATTTTCTGCTATCACCACCCAGTTCCAAGAGATTCAATCAATTTATCATGATGCGTAAAACAGCAAGATAAATTAGAATAAGGTGAGACAAGTGCTTCCCAGGTGGCCCTAGCGGTAAGGAACCCACCTACCAACGCAGGAGACTTAAGAGATATCGGCTCCACCCCTGGGTTGGTAAGATTCCCCTGGAGAAGGGCACAGCAACCCACTCCAGTACTCTTGCCTGGAGAATCCCAAGGACAGAGGAACCTGGCGGGCTAAAATCCATGGGTCACAAAAGAGTCGGGCATGACGGAAGCAACTTAGCACGAATGCACAAGATGAGTGAAGAGGAGACCAAGACCAAGAAAAGGAACCAGAATTCAGGTTCTATGGCAGAGATGGTGGCTCTGGGCATTTTTCTGTTTTAGGCCCAGTCAGCAGCTACTCCCTCCAGCTGGTAACAGAACCCACACCTCCATGGAGCAGCCCCAGTTTCCACACTCTCATTCCCCATGGCTCCTGAGGGCTGACCACATGCCTGGTCCAGTGTGCTGGCCAAGCAGGGCACGAGGTTAAAGTGGGAACAGGTGATGTGAGCTGACTCCATGAACCACAGGGAGGCGTGGTCTGTGCTGCTGGAGGAGGGACTATCTCTTTCCCTGGGGCTTGGGGCTGGAGGATTCAGCCTGTAACTCCTTAGAAACACCCAGCAAAGATGCTTAGAGAGAAAGGCTCAAGCCACCAGGACCAACTGGGCCACCCACAGCCTTCTCTTTGCACAAGCCAACAAATCCTGTTTGATGAAGTCCAGTTTGGCTGAGGCTTTCTGTTCAAAAAAGTTCTAACTCCTTCAGCCCACACATCTGAATCTGGCATCCAAACAGCCAACATAGAGAGGAAAACTTGATGGGTTATACAATTCGCCTTGCCCACAAGAAGAAAGTACGTTCATAAGGGAAGTCACACCTTTTCCTGGAAGTGAGACCCAGGACAGCTCCCCAGAGGGTCATTCTAAAGATTCTGTGCTGTGCTTGTTTAGTCGCCCAGTCATGTCCAACTCTTTGCGACCCCAAGGACTGTAGCCCACCAGGCTCCTCTGTCCATGGGGATTCTTCAGGCAAGAGTACTGGTGTGAGTTGCCATGCCCTCCTCCAAGTCTAAAGACTCTACATCACATAATAAAACACTCAGCACCTTCCTAACAGACCCAACACTCCACCTGGAATGCTTTTGCATGGAGCGCACCTCAGTACAGGTGGATAGCATCGAGGCATAAATCAGGAAAAGACAACCTGATTTTTCTGCGTGGCTGAAGCAGCTTATCACACACTCATCTGTGTGCACAGGGAGGGGTGGGGAGAGGAGAGAGAAGACAGTGCACACAGCCCTTGCTCAGGGGGCCTGGCTTTGTTAGGAACAGAGATAGCTTTACCCACCAAAGCTCCCAGCAGTGATCTCAGCTAAGCTCTGATGAGCTACTGAGCATGGACAGTTTTGAGAATACCATACCCTCTTGGCATGGTACCCAGGCTTCCCTGATGGCTCAGTGGTAAAGAATCCACCTGCAAAGCAGCAGACGCAAGTTCAGTCCCTGCATCAGAAAGATTCCCTAGAGAAGGAAATGGCCACCCACTTCAGTGTTCTTGCCTGGGAAATCTCATGGACAGAGGAGCCTGGCAGGCTACAGTCCACAGGGTCGTGAAAAGTGGGACCCGACAAGCGACTGAACGACAACAAACAGCATGGTACCCAGCACACAATAAGTGCCCAGTATAAATCCCTGAAATAAGGCCTACCCACGGTGCCAAGAGTTAAACAAAAAATATCAGCCTAAATGGTGTAGTTGCGGCAGACTTGGGTGGCTGCTATGGCTGGCAGCTTCTTCCCCAAATATCGAGGGGGAAAAAAGTGGGTTTTATCTGTGCGTAGTTGAGCAGAGGCAGGAAGAAACAAAAGCTGAACAATCATAGGAAGCACCTAAAATCCTTCCAGCATGCCTGCTATACCCACTTTCTTGTAACAAGCACCTTCCTGCTGTATGAGGCAGCATCTCAGATTGATCCACTGTTCGAGACATTTCTCCTATCCTCCTCTATCAAAAACGACCTACGGATGCAGGTCTCATTCCTTTACACCATGCTACCTGACAAACTCAAGTGAACTCAGGTAACAGTCCTCAGGCTTTCTAAGTATTTGGCGAGAACCTATAGATTCTTGAATCAAACATCTTCATTTTAGAAGTGAGAGATCTGACATCTAAGGATGTCAACTTAGGGAGGTGACAGCGAGTTGGGGATGTCATACTTGAGATGACTTAATGAGCCACTGCTCCCAGAGATGACATTTCAACAAGCACCTTTCCTCCTTGGTCGAAATGATGAGCTGGTGGAAATTTCAAGCGCTCTAATAGAGGAGGATGCCCATGCTTGAGGTTAGGTCGTCTTTTAGGAACTATTGCAATAAAAATGTCACGCTTTTGGTCCCTGCTCAGGGGACCCCTAAGGCCAATTATTCTCCAGTGTCCATGTTTCAATGAACATCAGACAGAAATAAGTGCTGGAAAATTATCTCTCCAGTATCATCGTGTCTTGTTACCGTCTCTGAATGAGTCATCTCAAGTTTTGGCTCACAGCTGCGAATATAGAGATCGAAAATGATCTGTGTTCTGATTCTCTGAAATATCTTTATTCTCTTATTATACCCTAAAAATTCCAGACTGATGTCACATTTACTGGAGTTCATCAGATTGAAAGATGGGTTGTTGCTGTTGTGTTAGCCACTAAGTCGTGTCTGACTCTTCTCGAACCCCATGACTGTAGCCCGCCAGGTTCCTCTGTCCATGGGATTCTCCAGGCAAGAATACCAGAGTGGGTTGCCATTTCCTTCTCCAGGGAATCTTCTGGACCCAGGGATCGAACTTGCATCTGCTGTATTGACAGGCAGGTTCTTTACCGCTGAGCCACCAGGGAAGCTCTGAAAGACGACTACAAAGCAGCTTGGTTCAGAAATCATTGTCTCTGCCGACACCAGAAGGCCTCTGCTTCCTAAGAGAAACAGTCTCCAGTCAATTACAGTATGGTACGTGAAACTTCATGTCACGATCCACAGACGCTTTCTGAACACTAGTCAGAAAAGACGTGATAAATTTTCCAAAGGGCAGGGTCTCTGAGTCCCTGCTAATGTCCTGCTGGTACTCTTTCAACTTTAGCGAGTATGAAGATCTCGGGGTCCGGGGTGTTTCTTTACCAGTTTCGGTGGCCCCTTCCAGAGGCTGTGACTCAGTACCCATGCAGGGCCAGGAATCTTCGTTGTTATTTTTTTAAGAAGAGCTCTGGGTGAATCCAATGCAGGTGTCCAGAACTGCCTTCTGGAACTGAGCAGTCCTGGCTTTTCATGGTGCCAATTCTGAGGGGTCATTTTGTGATTCTCAGGGTGTCTTTCTTTTAAAATATAATACTGGCCTTATGTTTATAACATACATATTTTTTAGCACTTCTACAAACACATCACCCATTGAGCCCCCAGGACACTCAAATACCAAAGTCCTGGACCCAGAGAAGTTTGAACCATATGAAATTGTCAATATACAAGGCTTTCTGACATAAAAGTAGGGAGCTTATGTGGTTATACCCAAGGGATGTGGGTGCCTCCCAACCTCATACAGCTGGTCTGCTTGTTTAGTCTTCACCATAATACTACAAAGTGTTTTTCCAAAAAACAAAACTGAGACTCAAAAATCAAATACCATGTCCAAGGCCACACTGCTGTTCAGTGGTAGAAAGAGATTTCAAAATCAGGAACACCTGATCTGCTGGGGAGGCGGTCTCTGCCCTCTTTCCTCCCCTCCAGGACCCCATAGCCGACATCAGGCCATTTAATTAACAACACCCTCTACTGATCCGAGCCCCACTGGGACTGGCCAGACCCCACTCCAAACTTTCCGAGGGTCAGCAACACAGGCCTCTCAGCAAGCTCCCCACAGGGGCTGGAAACAAAAGGGAGGGGCTCTCTAAAAAGCCACCCGAACAGGATGAAATGGTCACTGACAAGCAGAGACAACACGGCAAGGATCCCCATAACATACACACGGGACATGTGCCAACGAGTGACGGTTGGGGAGACATCACACCACGTTCAGATGCCTGGATGCGAAAAGTCAAGGCAGTGGAGAACACAGGTCACAGGACTGTTGTCAAAGCAGCCTCTTTTTATTAAGTTTCCTCACTTGAGAATACGCCACAGTGAATGAAGAAGCAAGGAGAGCCTGCCTGCTGTACCGCAGACGAGCAATGGGAATGCGCGGGCTGAGCTCTGAGCAGGTGTAATCAATTTCACTCTATATCAGAAATAAAGCGGGAGATGATATCTATTACTCCCTGTCATGGCAGCTTCTTCCTGGTGATACACGGTTCTTTTAATACACCAGAAACTAAAATCAAATCATGCTTATCTACCACATAGTGAATTTCTTTTTTCTTTCTTAGAGATCAGTATAATACCAAAATTCTACTTTATGGCACTAACTGATTTATAAATTTTTATTACATATGATAAAAATTATAGGCTCATTTTTACACATTTAATTAACAAAAGGTAACCTTTTTCCTTTAAATTTAGCAACTGAATCTCTATGTGCCTATTAATTTCTAAGGGTATCAAGCACCAAACCCACCACCTGAGCATACTGTTAAGATTACTACAAATGCTTTTAAAAAATCAAACTTCATAGGAAAAAAAATCAGCAGTAAGCAGAAGTAATTTGTGTTTTCTCTTCCCTAAGAGAACTTTATTCAATCATTCACTCATTCTAAAATATTTGTTGAGTTTATTAATTTACTATGTGATTGTTGTTGTACAGTCGCCCACTTATGTCCGACTCTGTGACCCCATAGACTGCAGCACGCCAGGCCTCCCTGTCTCTCACCATCTCCCAGAGTTTGCCCAAGTTCATGTTCATTGCATCGGTTTTGTCATCCAGCCATCTCATCGTCTGTCGCCCTACTCTCCTTCTGCCTTCAGTCTTTCCCAGCATCAGGATCTTTTCCAATGAGTCCACTCTTGACATCAGGTAACCCCTTTGTCATGGCAAAGGGGGCTGTGTAACTCAATGCTTTGAGCCATGCTGTGTAGGGCCACCCAAGAAGCATGGGTCTTAGTGGAAAGTTCTGACAAAACGTGATCCATTAGAGGATCCAAAGAGATAGCAAACCACCCCAGTATACTTGCCATGACAACCCCAAGAACTGTATAAAAAGATTATGTGATTACTAAATGCAAAACACTGTAACTTGATTCTATACATTATGAGTATTTATTTTAAAAGAAATGCTTTAGACAACTTTATATTTGTATCTAGGGAGAATATCACAATGAGGCAACTTCAAACTTGTGGTTTTAACATTATTTAAAACATCTCAGACTACACCAGAGAAGACAGATCAAACAGAAACCCTCAGAATGGACTGCAGGAAGGGTGTGATCCAGCGCCTCCCCATCCCATCCACAGTCAGAAGCCCATGTTAGACCCTGTTGTGATTCCACCACTAGAATCAGGGAGAAGTACCAGGCCTCTGCCTTCCATGGTAACTCAAACTAAAACATATTCTCACTGTCTGCAATAAATCTGCTTTCTGCATATTGAATAGGAAAGAGATGAAAGGGAATACTCAACCATCTGAAAACAAACGGATGCTCTCTAAGTGTTTCTGTTCTGAGGCCCATACAAACCACATGCTTTGCTTCTGCCTAGCTGTTGTATTTTTAAATAAATCATTCTGTTAAATGCTAGCTCCCTCCTTCAAGGGAGAGTCTAAAAACTCTGTTTTCACAAGCCTCTGACAATTTGACCCTCATTCTCTCTCAGCTGCAGGTCCTGGATTCTTGACCATAACAGTTTCCCTCCCTTGCAGCCCCAGCGTGAAAGTAAGATCCTTCCATCTGATCCTCCACCATCCCTCTGCCTCCAATTCAGGGCCCAAACCTTTTACACCACAGAAAAAGTTTTTAAGGACTCGGGATTCTTCTCAGTTTTAAGCAGAAAAATGGACTAACTCAGGTAACACTCTAGAATTCTTGCCTAGGAAATCCCATGGACAGAGGAGCCTGGCAGGCTATGAGGTATCCATGCAAAGTTTAATGACTGCCTGCATTATATACCTGAACCAGCAATGTTGGGAAAGGAGTCTCCTGCAGACAGAAGCGAGGTGCCCACGCTCTTCATATCTATGTCACACATCTGCACATGGCCACTTTTCTGGTCGATTACCGAAAGACTTGATGGAGAAAGTTCCGTAAGTTACCCTGAACTCTTAGATAGCTGCCAGATAATCTATTTCTCCCAGTGCCACTGCTATACACAGAACAGCGGCCACTTAGGATACAGCCATGGAGAAGGGAACGGCAACCCACTCCAGTAGTCTTGTCTGGAAAACCCCAAGGACAGAGGAGCCTGGTGGGCTATAGTCCATGGGGCCGAAAAGAGTCAGACACCACTGAATACTCACACAGGATACAACCAAAAAGAGGAACAAAGGAGAAATAATCACCAGAGTCTGAAGTTGTCCTGGGGTCAGTTTTGAACTAAAACAAAGTGAATTACAAGTAAAGCAGCAACTTCCACTGAAGAATTTCATTTGATGTGAACGAGTCATCACAGCAGATGCAGGCTCCCTCCAAACCTTGCCTTCCTTCAGCTCTCAGTGGATGCATCCAGGGAGCTGTGCGGGTGAGGCTAGGTGATACCCCCGCCTACACACCCACTGGGCAGCTACACCTGCTAATGGGCTGGGGACAGCGGCCAGAGGAGTAGGGAGCTGGAGGCCTGCTTGCCGTATGGAAAGCACTCTGCCCGCCCTGTATTCTCTGAAAGTTTGCTGACAACGTTTCAAGATAAATCCGTTAAATGACATCACAATCCATTTTGTTTACCTGGAGTGTTTAAGGATAGACAAGCAGGGATGGTCTTTGGCGGAAAATAGAAAAACGAGGTGCTATCTTAGGAGACTCATAAGAGTACATTATCAGTACTTTACAAAGATCTATATTAAAAAGCTCTTCTCTTCTATTTGGAAATGAAGTTCATTTCCAAAGGCAAAGTGTCACATTCCCATATTAAAATTCCAAATTTTATGCACATTAATTCCTCATTCTTGCCTAAGAAATTCCTTGTTTCTTTCTATTTCAGCAGATTTTGAAACTTTAAATAATTGGACAACTTTCCAAAGTACTGTAACTGTATCCTTCTGATCTTTGCCCATGACCACCCCCAATGCCTTCTGCAATCCCCTAAAGGGGCTTTCCCAGCAGTAATGCTCAATATCCACTTTGAATAGAAAGTATCATTTTAATAGGTACACTGGGCTATGTGCTTATTATAACAAGTCAACAAATATCTTTGAAACACAGTGTCAACCCACAGAAATTTCCAGTGGCTAATTTTCAGTGACTGCAAAATTTAATTAAAACTTTACATTGCGGTAAGTAAAATTAAAGGAAATTTTTTTTCATTGTCATTTTACAACTGGCTGGATCCAATATCTTCTGCAGATAAGAACATTATTTGAAATGTCGCGCTAAGAGACTGAGAGTCACAACACCATCACATCAGCCTGTTTCGTAATTTGGGCTGTGTTCACAGTGGGGGTGGGGGTTACTAAGTGCATGGATGTGAGTTTCAGTTGCATCTCTGGTACTTTCTGGTCTTGTCAAGGGAGGCTGAAAAGTGCAGGCTGAGAATCCCAAGCCTTTCAGAACTCACGCTCTGTCCAGCATCCCAAGCACCTGGAGGGTTAGTTCTAGGATCTACTGCTGTCCCCATGCCTCCAGCCCCACCCTGGACTTTCAGATTTTTATCCCTCTGGGTGGGGCCAGGAGTCTACCTGTCTACCTGTTCCTGAGTGATGCTGAGGCTGTTCATCCAAGGATGACTCTTTTAGAATAATGTTTTTCAAAAGGTGGCCAGGATCACCTGTGGATGCTTTGGGGGCCTGGACAAAAGAATCATCACGGCTGGCCATAGAGACCAAGATTGGGAAGGACCGCTCCTGGTGACCCTCGAGCACACTTGGTTTGAGCAGCATGGGTATAAACACAGCTCAGTGGAAGCGCTGGCGCGACACTCCACGCCCCACCCCCCAGGCAACCTAAAGCCCCCCAGGTGTAGGACATCAGCCCGATCTTCCTGCACACTTGATCCTCTCTGGATCCTTAACCTGCACACGATCCTAACAAGATCTGCACACCTGTGTTCCTACACGTGAGCACACACAACCCCCCACCCTCCTCGGCCTGTGTTCTTCTCTTTCCCTCCCTACGTTCCCACCTCTTCATCAGATCCTGACCTTGCCAGCTGGCCCCTGGAAGGCAGGGGGCCACAGGCTATGGAGGTGATGACTAAAACTTTCCTGCTTCCCACCTAACACCAGCCCTACCTACTGTTTTCCTCCGCTGAGTTCTTTTTCAGAGCAACAGAGTAAAAGCAGTCTTTCTGATCAGACTAAATGCTAAACCACTGCAGTATTTTAGGAACTGGAGAAACAGCATCCTCTTATGATGGGAGGTCTATGTTATTGTGCATCCTCCTTAAACTTTTCACTAATGAGTTTGAAAAACATAAGTAATGAAACCTTCTCTCACTTACAAAAGAAGCCGATTAACAGGCTGTAGTCCTAAAGATAAGAAGAAGCCTGAGAAAAGTTTGTGGGAAAGTTGGTTTTCAAAGAGAAGACTCCTAGAATTACAAAGCACGGTAGACACTGCCTTAAGAAATGTTATACTGTTGAAAAAGTATGTAAGTACTTATTAAAATGCCTGTCCCCTAACTGAAAACTATGTCTTAGGATATTCAGGTTAGACACACTCATTCTAGAAAACTAACCCTAAAACAAAAACTGAGAAAAACACTACTTAACCCCAAACAGTGCCTCTACTGAAACAGATACATACAGCCTATCAATTCCTAGAATGTACAATTGTTATGAAACTATGAAATTTTTAAATAAAGCTACCGACTTCCATAGAATTGTCAGAGAAATACCTAAATTCAAAAATCAACTTTTCCCAAAACAAAAGGCTGTGTTTCATTCATACACGGTTTTATATCATCTGAAGATATAATTCAGATTACTTGCTCATTAGGGAAAGTTCATTTAGAATTACGCAAATTATATACACGCTTATCTATATATCAATATATGTAAGTAACTTTTCTACTGAAAATTTGTGAACCAACCCTTTGAAAACATCAGAGACTAAAACCTGTGATTTTGCAGATCAGAAAAACTGATTAAGCTCAAGCAATACTTCTTTACATCCATATAACACTAAAAATGTACAGTGATTTCTTGGCATATCTCTTTCACACGCAGTGATTTAAATTTACAATCTTTTCATCACATCCATTATCAATCTCATTGAAGCAACAGAAAAATGTAAAATGTCATGACTCTAGTTATCCGAAAAAGAAAAAATAAAACAAACTGCTTAACAAATCTATTCACAGTCTCTGTAAAGGGTACTGTAAAATCTTATATTTTGAAATGACTTTCAACTTATAGAAAAGTTGCAAAAATAGTACAAAGATTTCAAGTACATGTTTCTCCCACCTTCCCCTGTGTGGACATCTGACTTAACTGCTGCTGCTTCTGCTAAGCTGCTTCAGTTGTGTCGGACTCTGTGCGACCCCATAGACGGCAGCCCACCAGGCTCCCCGGTCTCTGGGATTCTCCAGGCAAGAACACTGGAGTGGGTTGCCATTTCCTTCTCCAATGCATGACAGTGAAAAGTGAAAGTGAAGTCGCTCAGTCGTGTCCCACTCTTAGTGACCCCATGGACTGCAGCCCACCAGGCTCCTCGGTCTCTGGGATTCTCCAGGCAAGAACACTGGAGTGGGTTGCCATTTCCTTCTCCAATGCATCCTAGTGAAAATCTAAGTGAAGTCGCTCAGTCGTGTCCCACTCTTAGTGACCCCATGGACTGCAGCCCACCAGGCTCCTCCGTCCATGAGATTTTCCAGGCAAGAGTACTGGAGTGGGGTGCCATTGCCTTCTCCATCTGACTTAACTACTCAAATTATTCAAAATGAAGAAACTAAATGTTGGTACAATTCTACTAATTCAACTACAGACTCCATTCAGATTTCAGCTGTTTCCCCCCAACTGTCCTTAAAAGAGTATTTTAAAGAATACATTTCTTCAGGAGAGTTTCAAACTCACAAAATTATATTAAGGTTTAATCTGTTTTAAACAGTGTAGTGGAAATCTGTTTGTATTTCTATTTCTGCAAACCAAGGCTTGCTTACTAGAATTTATCACATCAATCTCATTATTATATAAAACCAAACACTTTCTTGTATAGTATATATTACCACCTGGCTTTTAAGAAAATGGGTCAAAGAAGTATGACTTGCCAGCTACTTGGCTTCACTATGGAAAAGACAGTATTAAGCAGAAGCAAAAATGATTTTACTTTCTGCCTTGCTTCTTACTTGCATACTTTTTTGCAAAAGTTCTTCTGAATGATCATGAGCCTAGATAGAAGGCAGAAAGTGAGCCTCCAATATCTTGCTTAACAACTTAGAAATTGTAAAAACGGAAAGTGACGTTTAAAATGAAATGTTTAAATAAAAGGCCTCCTGAACAACAACAACAACAAAACCTAAATCTTTTCTGTTTTCTTCCAAAGTGTTTAGTTCCTATATCTAGCATCTAAATTATGTGCAGTACCCTCCAGAAATGATTAATCAGCAATCACATCAATTGTGAATGCATTCCAAAAGAGGGGAAACAGCAAAATGTCTTGTGTACAAATCTTGGTTACAAAAAAAAACACCTCTCCACTGATTACATAAAGCCTCCTGATTCAGTCCACTGGTTGCACTGAGGCTGAGAAGAATCTGTGATGAAAATGTCAATTTCAAAAGCCGGGACAATGCAAGCCAGTCTAATGCCTGATAGTCCTTCCTCTCCCTCCCTGCTGTGTCAGCCAGTTCATGTACAATTTGAATGTCTGCTAATGATCAGAATTCACAACAGTCATTTATTCAACAAATGTGAGTGTCTGTTGGGTCTAGGGCTCTATGTAAGTGTTTTATGGGAACCAAGAAGAAAAAATAACTGACTTTGCCCTCAAGCCACTTACAATCTACTTCCTCTGTCTCTAAAAGGATCCTCATGTCAGGTGACCAGCAGCCAAATATCCAGAAGACTCATAAAGAGAAATAAGTGTCGGTATCACTCATAACATCAGAATTAACTTTCCCAACATAAAAAAATTTTCAAAAATAAAAAACTGACTTTTTCAAAGCATTAAGCGCTTCCCACAGGTACTTCCCACCTAAAACCCAAAGTGGAGGGCAAAACCATGATACACTGTAATTTATCTGATCCCTGCACACACAAAATTTGCCAACTTCAATTTTTTTTTTAATTTCATCATTTCTAAGCATTCTCTGGGATACTGCCCTTCAGTTCCTCCATACTAGGTTAACTCTGGCTTTCCAAATTAAAAAAAAAAAAAAAAGAAAAAATGAAGGCACAGTTCAATTACTGGTAGGATAACAAATAAAATGATGTACTTCCTCTGAAAGAAAAACCTGGATAAAATTTAGTAAAAGCAAAGTCTCTTTGGTTTGACTATTAATTTACATAAGCATTAACAAGGACATAGGTCAGTACTACTTAGGCTGAAGTTCCTTTTAATGATGAGAAACTGATCATTTAAATAAACTACGTAAATATTTGTTCCCCACCTCCACCCCAATCCCTTACCCACTTCTTGAAAATCCATCCAAACGCTTTCTGACACAGCTTAACTTGAAACAAATCCCAGGCAGGGAGCTATGGATCTTAATAAAGAGAAAACCATCACTGAGGCCCTCATCCTTGGCTTCTAACACTAATGAGTTACAAGGCTCTAAAACTAGCGAGTCTACTCCATAATTCACCAGTAAAAAAGAACGCAGGCCAAAATCGGCATCAATTTTATAGCAGACAGCAGTGGATTGTTTTGTTAAGTCCTCTGGCGCACGTGCAATTACCAGACAGTTAAGGGCATATTAAACTTCGGGAAAGGGTATTTCTGTATTGAAACTGACAGCATACAGCGAGCAGCCAACTCCACGCTCGGCTTCCTTGGAGTCCAACTGTGGTCAAGGGTCTCGGGGCTCATCAACGTGGGGCATGGCCTCTGCGCCTGCGTGTCCCCCAGACTCCAGGAAGTAAAGATTTAAGTTTTCACTGGTCGGAAGGCCAGACGGAAAAGTCTCCAACGTTTTAAAATATGTGTTTTACCATCTGTGAAATTCTCCCTCATCAAATTAAAAAAAAAAAAAAATTCAACTTACTCATTCCTCCCGAATAAACATAGAAACCTATTTTGCAGCCCAAGTTCAAGGCCAAATAACAGGCTTTATATTAAAAGGAAAAAAAAGCCCAGTTCCACCATTCTACGTAGACCTTAATGAAACTGACACATACGCGAGAAAGTGTACAAGTGTGCAGGTGTGCAAGCGTTGGCTGTCCATCCACGTGTGTGCTCCAGGTAACACCAGGCAGGGTTCGCGCCCCTCCTGACCCCCAACTCCCGGCTACGCGTCCTCCCGCAAGGAGCTCTCCTGGCTCCGACTGCAGGCGCGCAGCGGGCACCTCCCCGCACTCCCTTTCCTGCCCACCCCCGGCCGCGGGCCGCGGGGCGGGCTGACCGCTGCCCCTGGCCGGGTGCTCCGCTGGGCCAGAGGTACGGAGGAAGAGCCCGGAGGGCCAGAGCC
>NW_011495015.1:3258110-3265874 GCF_000754665.1 Bison bison bison
GGGCTGCCGGGAGTTGGCGAGCGGGGCGGGCGAGACGGCGGCTCCGATCCCGGCGCCGGACGGCAGGGTCGGCGGGCAGGGCCGGCGGGGCCGGGAGTCGCGGGGCTGGCGCTCCCCTGCGGCTGCGGGCCGGGCGAGCCGGCAGATCCGGAGCGCTGAGAAGGGCTGCGGGTTCTCCGCGACGCGAAGTTGGCAGGCGCCCGGGCGGAGAGCGGCGGCCGCGGGCACCCAGACTCCGCAGCGGCCTCGCGGGACACACGCGCCCCGGAGCCCAGCACCCGCCGAGCGGGACGCGCCGGGCCCCTTCATGGCGCCCCCGCCGACCCGGGATGGCGGGGTGGGGGACCCGAGCGACCCGCCGACCGTGCCCCGGAGGCGGTGGTCACACCGAAACGAGGGGTCGGACCTACGGAACCTGTGATTTCTGTACCTGGTGCGAAGTGTTGGGAAACGCGGGAGGAAGAGGCGTGGGGAATGAATCAAATGATGTCTGGAAATATATAATTTACCGTTTGGGGTCTGGAATGCCTATTTGATTAAGTGGATAAAAAAGCTTCTAATGCTTCAGTAAAGAGGTTCACTTTGTAAGACTGCAAAAAAAGGGGAGGACGGGGCGGGAGGAGAACTATTTCTGTTTTCCTCTGAATAGATACAGGGAGCCAGCACCGAGCGTCTGTAGAGACCTATATGAACAAGATAGAAGGCCTGTGTAGAGATTCAATTAGAAACCAAGTAACGACCAGTGAGTAGCAGGTGTTGCAGCAAGAGGACACACCCCTCAGTCAGGTGTACCGGGGGCTACCCCGAGCCCCTTCCTCACAAAGGCCCAAAAGGTGAGTTGATCCCACGCTCACTTTGACCCTGAGGTCTCCAGTGGACCCTAGAACCAACAAACAGGGATATGTCATAGCTATCACGTGCCCGGGGCCAACTGATGGACTGGACTTTTGCCTTTTGTGCCCCAGCCAACAGCCCCTCTTTCTTGTGGAATTCCAATTATTATATCCTATATTATAATATTATATATTACACAATTCCACTTATTATATTCCACTTATATATCACAAGTGCCTTTTCAGGGGCTCTGTATTAATCATTTACTTCTTAAGGACATTACATCACCCAACCTCTTCTTGCAAATCTGTACTTGTTGAGCCTTATCTTATCTCGATTGCAAAATAACATTTGAAGTCTGGAGAAGCAGGCAAGTCACATACCTCTGAGAATCAGCAGTGAGAGTCTGTTTCCCTGGCACCCAGGTCCTGCCTGCACTGTGATGGAGCCCAAATTTGATTTTTTTAAAAATGGTTATGGTGCTTTCCAATGGAGCTGTTACGTTAATAAATGTGAAATGGACCCAGATAAGGAGGGAGACATCAATCTAGTCATTTTCTTTCCAAGTAATTTCTTTGAGTGAAGATGTTAATATTAAGATAGGATATCATTTGCACAGTAGTATGTGAACTTGTTTGAAGATCTCTGAAGGCATGTATCTCCCAGGCACTGTGCTCTGTGCAGGAGGCTGTCTTAACCCTGGGCTCCCCCAGGAACAGGCCTGAAGGTAAGGATTTAAGTGTAAGTGGTCTTAGGTTCTATTGAGAAAGTAATCCCAGGAAATAGGACAAAAAGCATAGGAAAGTAAGACAGAGGGGGAAATCAGCAAAAGTCAATGTAGAGAATGAGCAGGTTACCACTGTGGGACCCTAGGACTCACTCCCTCGGGGACTTCCAGGAGAAAACATGGAGCACCCCACCCTGGGGCAAGGATGTGTTAGGTGCCTGGGGGGATGGGGCGTGGGAGGCAGGTACACAGAGAGGGGTCCCGCAGCATTGGAGAGAAAAGCCCTGAGGGGCCTCCCAGGGCTGCTGTCCTGAAAGTGCCACGTCCCTTCCCCTGGTTACTTAAAACAGCAGGAGGCCCAGTGAATTTCTATTATCTCTGATCTCTAAATATTACAGTGTTAAGCCGACTCTGCCCTTATTAGCCTTCAATCCACATTGCAAACAGTGATGGGGTTTTTGCCAGCAGCTCAATCCCTGGCCATTCTAACAGCTACTGATTATTCGCTCCCTCTTCCAGATAACTGGCCAAAGCGGCACTGAGCCCAGATGGAAGACCTGTATCAGAAGGAATGGACTTGACTTCCTCTAAGGAACGATACTGTAGGAGTCCTACCAGTGGGATATTTCCTGTCACTTTTTTTTCCCCCCAAGCAGAGAAGATTTTTTTTTTTTAATCCAACCACATGACACTCCTGTCTCTCTGGAAACAGCAGTGATATTTGCAGAATGGCTGGTCAGAGTTAGGGGTGCTGTAAAGCCATCACCTATCATATATCTAAAGATTTCAAGGGACTTCCCTGGTGGTCCAGTGGCTAAGACTCTGGGCTTCCACTGCAGGGGGCCAGTGTTTGATCCCTGGTCAGGGAACTAGATCTCACATATGGCAACTAAAGATTCGAATTCCACAGCCAAGAGTCAGAGTTCCACACCTAAGAGTCAGTGCAGCCAAATAAATATTAAAAAAAGAAAGCCTATAATTTTCATATGTCAAAAGTTAGCAAAGTATCAAAGACAACTGAATATATCACTGTATGTATCTAGATTTCCTGTTGATAGGCTGGCTGTATGGATCAGTAATAAAATAAAGACATACATAATTCATGCATTATTAGGTATTTATTCCATAAATATAATTTCCCCTTTATTTTAGTAAAATCATTCAAATGTTGTCATCATGGAGATTATCACATAATTTGTGTTCTGGTGACAGCAATGATCGGAAGCTATGTTGTTCTGTGTGGAAGGTTTCTAGCCACATTTCACCTGGTTTTGTTCCTTAGTGGTTCTTGCAAGTCCTCAGTAGCCACATGTGGACAGCAGAGATACGGAATGTTTCATCATCACGGAAAGCTCTCTGGGAAAACACTGAGAAAGGATTCGTGTACTCAAATTCTGCAAACTTGAGGATATATTTTCGTCAAAAATGTTACCTCAGGTTCTTGAAATCTGAAAATTAAAAATCTTCCCATAGTTGTGGAAAGCCCCTTTCTTTTTTAAAATATTTTATTTATTTGTCTGCACCAGGTCTTCTCTGTGGTACTCAGGATCTTCCATCTTCGCTGGGGCCAGAGGGATTTTTAGTTGCAGCATGTGGGATCTTGTTCCCCAACCAGGGATGGAACCCAGGCCTCCTGCACTGGAAGCATAGAGTCTCAGCCACTGGACCACCAGGGAAGTCCCTACCTTTGGTTTTGACCCAAATCCCGATGCACAACTGCAATAGGCTTGGCCGGATCCTGGCAAAAATTCGGTTGTCCAGGACTGAGGTCTGAGTAGTCACATTCCTCTCCATCCAACCTAGATTTCAAATTATACTGCTCCACAAAGAAGAGCCAATGGACAGCCAGGGAAGTCCCAAGGTTTTGATTTTTAATTGATTTGACTTTTCCTTTAAGGAAGTGGCTCTGCGGTGACATCACATACACACTGAGGTGTGTCCATCTGCCGTGGCAGTGGCAGTCCACCCTGGAAGTCTTGACAGTGTCTTTCCCTTCCAAGACCAGGGATCAAAAGCCAAGGGGAAGCATTTCTTTGGAGTCTGACCAGAGCTGGTTTTGAGCTTTGATGTTTAGGGGGATGCTTTATGGTCTCTCAACACTGAGCATCAGGTCCCGAGGGACAAAGATGACCACGGGCCCCATGATATGTTTGTTTTTGTAGGTTAGTAATGCTCAGAACCCTGTAAGGTCCAGGCCCAGGGTAGGAGCCTGCACTGCCCACCGTTTGTACTGTTGTGGTGTTTTGGGCATCAGTAAGCCTATGACACTTGTCCAACCCCATGAAAGTCAAAATGTAAATTAAAAAAGAACACGGATCTGACCACAACCCATTCCTACCTATCCTCAATGTTAGGCTGAATTTTGAGGTTAACCACAGGCACAATGGCTTCTTAGTTGGCCCTAGTGGTAAAGAACTTGCCTGCCAATACAGGAGACATAAGAGATGCAGGTTTGATCCCTGGGTCGGGAGGATTCCCCTGGAGGAAGGGCATGGCAACCCAGTCCACTATTCTTGCCTAGAAAACCCCGTGGACAGAGGAGCCCGGTGGGCCACAGTCCATGGGGTTACAAAGAGTGGGACACAACTGAAGTGACTTAGCATGCATGCACAGGCAAAAGCTTCCTGATCCACTAGAAGTATAGCACCTGCTGAAAAACCATAGACAAAAAGATCATTTAAATACCTCCCAGGGTGGCTTAATTGGAGCTAACATGACCCAGCAGAAAAGGAAGATTGTTGCTGTTTTTGTTACTCATAATTTCTTCTCTAGGCTCTGCTGCAAACGTGAAATCTCATTTTTAGAGACACATTGAGATCATGGAAGCATATTTTGAGATAATAAATGAAAAATATAAATAAGCCCCCTTGCAGAGGTATCAAATGATGTATTATCTTTCATTGATCAAAGATAGTGTTGTGATTGAGAAAATGAAGAACAAAAGTAAGGAAGGAGGCATGATAGAAGGAAGAAAAGGAGAAGGAGGAAAGAGAGGGAGTTAGAGACAGAACTGGCTTGGAATTTGGAGTCCAGTTGATTGAGTCCCAACTGTACGACTTAAATTAACTTCTGTTTCCTGCAGAAATGGTATTACATGTGGAGGCTCTGCATGCATCGGTGGCACTGAACAAACCTCTCTGGTGAAGCAAAGCCCTCAGTGTGCAGCATGCATCACAGTTTCTGCCCCGCCCGCCCCTGGCCCCCACCTGTCTCTACCTGGAGAAGCCTTGAGCAGTGAGGTAGCAGTGGGGAGCGTGGACCCAGTGATAAGCAGATCTCTGCCCGGTACACGCACTCACCGTCAGAGTCTGCTTAGTCTCAGACATGATGGGAGCAGATAGAATTTTTCGCCCAGGACTTCACAGCTTCACTCACCTTGTGAATATGTGTACATGAAACCGGGGAGAAGGGGATGAAAATGGAAAATACATCATTAGCGGTTCACGGGGGCCAGAAGAAACCGGGCCATTTAAACTTTCACCAGTGAAACCCAGTTCACACCTGCACAGAAGAAAGAATGGAGCAGGTGCCCTCTTTTGAAGTTGCTCAGATCCTGCCTGAGGCCAGAACCTGTCACCGGAAAAAAGCAAGGCTCCTCCAAGCAGAGTTCAAAGCCACTTGCATATAAAGGCTTAAACCACTAGGATGAATCTTTAGATGCCCCAGGAATTCCTTCTATAGGCCTAATTAAAAGGGGAGAGGTAATAGGTTTGGGGAGCTTCCCTGGTGGCTCAGTGGTAAAGAATCCACCTGCCAATGCAGGAAACAGGTTTGATCCCTGGGTCTAGAAGATCCCCTGGAGGAGGGCATGGCTACCCACTCCAGTATTCTTGCCTGGGAAATCCCATGGACAGAGGAGCCTGGCAGGCTACAGTACGTGGGGTCCCAAAGAGTCGGACACCACTGAAGTGAATGAGCAGGAAGGCATGCACCATTTACATGGGATGACCTTCAGCAGGGTTTCCTTTCCGTCCTTTCTCTTCTTTTTCTTCTTCCAAGCTCCTCTTTGGGGCACGTTGAGTTTATAACAGCTGCCAGACCCAACACAAGGCCACATCCAAGGAAACCATGAGATTTATCCTGGCAGTCCTTTCTCGTTTGCTCCTCTGAAAAATGAGAATAATAATTTCCGCCCCATCTACCCTGTTGCATTGTAAGAGTGTCAACAACATCGTGGGTGAGAGTTCTTTACAAACAGTCCTCCAGTGACTAAGCTTTCAGTTTACTATGTAACTCTTGTATTTCATCTTACTAGCTGGGACTAGATGCTCACAATTTGCAAATAGGTCATTATTTTTATAAAAATATGTTTCTGTGGAGCTTTTTCCTCTTGCAGATTTTAGGTAAAATGATTAGGTAGATTGGTATTCTCAGAAAGTTCCCTGCTTGGTCATGGAGTCCCCGCATGGTGATGTTAAGATGCTAGAAAATATGGTTTTAAGGCCGTGTCCAAGCTTGTATGCAGCTTCTGGGGTCTTCCCTGCACTGCACGGCTGGACTCTGGGGCCGGTGCACAGGGAGGGCGCCTGTGCGGAAATAGGCCACGCTGTCCCCCTTCCTTCCAGCCCTGCCTCCTGTCGTTGTTCAGCTGCTCAGTCATGTCTGACTCCTCACAACCCCATGGACTGCAGCACGCTAGGCTCCCATGTCCTTCACCATCTCCCGGAGCTTGCTCAAATTCATGTCCATTGAGTTGGTGATGCCATCCAAGCATCTCATCCTTGTCGCCCCCTCCTCCTCTGCCTCCCGGACCAGGGGCAACAACCACCCACACAAAAGCACCCCCTTGACCACAATGGCCTGTACGCCCTGCCCCCGGGGGGGAGAGCCGTGTTAGAGACACAGTAACAGCCTCCACATACACATCAGCCATAATTTGCAAGCTGCTTCATCGAATATGGAAAAAAGACAAAGGAAGAAACACTTGATTTATGAGGATTTTATCAGGATCCACTGGCAGTCACTGTGCAGTCACCCTCTGCGTCTTCTGTTTAAGTCCCCAATGAGTCCTGGGAGAAGATGCTTTGTGCAGGCGCTTCTCGGAGCTGGGAAGTCTGGGGGCTCGGCCCAGTCGGAGGGCGTGAGGGGGCACCCCGTTGTCTGACTCACAGTTCAAAGGCACCAGCTCTCCATGCAGCAGCCCCTCTTCACGTGGTGGTTCATTAAAGGAGACAGTGACTGTCTTTGGGTCCCTCTTTTTTTCCCCCAAAGGCTTTGAACTAACGTTTTATATCAGTTCTCATGCCTTTGTACCAGACAACTGTTTTTCTCAGAACACAGTTTGGAGGTTATGCGGCTTTTCCAAAACTCAGGGTGGAAACCATGGTACCCAGTAACATTCCCATGGATTCTCACTTCCTCCTTATTTCACTTTCTTAAAAATATCCTTTGAAGTCACTGGGTACCTTCCTTCAAGCTCTGCTTGACTAATACTATTAAGAAACCTGATTCTGACAATGTCAGAGTCCTCTCTCGGATTAAATTACAGCAACAATGGTGGGCAGGGGCCTGTGATCTGTAATAAGGCCAGGTTTTCACTAGACTATGAAGAAAAAGAGAAAAAAAAAAAACATTTCATTGCTAATATTAAAGAAAAGATCGTCTTCACTTTCTCCTCATCTTTAATATTTTAAAGTTTCCAAATGTTGCATTTTGAAATGAAGATTACAATCATTACTGTGAAGAGGAGACGAGCCATAGAGGAAAACATTTGAATTTATCTCACTATGTTTGGGGATCTCACTATATTTGCAGAAGTCTTTCTATGAGCAGAGCATTTTGCTAGGGGAGTGAAACTCTAAAAGACATGTTTGATTACTATGCCCATTTGAGAGATGAGGAAACTGAGGCTTAAAGACAGACTGACTTAGATCTAATAAAGATAATGTGATGTATTAATAACTAGGCCATAGCTAGTCATAGCTGGTAGATCTGTGATTGGTAAACAGATATCCCAGAGTTCCCTTTCTTGATCATCCTGCTATATTTTCTTTTTTAAAAACTTATTTTATTGAAGTATAGTTTATTTTCAGTGTTGTATTAGTATCCAGTTACAGCAAAGTGCCTCAGTTTTATATACATATATAATATACATATATAATATACATATATAATATAATATACATATACACATATAATATACATATAATATACATATAATATACATATATAATATACAAAGGTCTTCCCTGGTAGCTCAGATG
>NW_011495015.1:3265974-3290832 GCF_000754665.1 Bison bison bison
GGGTCGGAGATCCCCTGGAGAAGGAAATGGCAACCCACTCCAGGACTCTTGCCTGGAAAATCCCATGGACTGAGGAGCCTGGTAGGCTACAGTCCATGGAGTCGCAAAGAGTCGGACACGACTGAGTGACTTCACTTCACTTCATATATATACACACACACATATGTTAATATATTCCTTTTTTATTCTCCTCCATTATGGTTTATCCCGGGATATTAGTTCCCTGTGCTATACAGTAGGACCTTCTTGTTTAATGTTTAATAGTTTTCATTTGTGTGCTCAGTCATTAAGTCATGTATGACTCTTAACAATCCTATGGACTGTGGCCCTCCAGGCTCCTCTGTCCATAGGATTTCCCAGGCAAGAATACTGGAGTGGGTTGCCATTTCCTTCTCCAGAGGATCTTCCTGACCCAGGGGTTGAACCTGTGGCTCCTGCCAGATCTCCTGCATTGCAGGCAGAGTCTTAACCACTGAGCCACCTGGGAAGCCGTGCTCATCCCAAACTCCCTCATCCATCCCTCCCTCATCACCCCTTCCCCTTGGCAACCACCATCTGTTCTCAATGTTTGTGTCTGTTTCTGTTTCATAGATATTTGTGCCATATTTTCGATTCCACATGTAAGTGATATCTATGGTATGTGTCTTTCCACTCTGCTGTATTTTCTGTCTTCACCTTTGATTCATTATCTAGCATAAATTCTTCAAATAGTTGTCTCACTTGCCCTCTGGCACACACTGCACCAACATTTGTTGATATGATCATCTGAAAACTCCCATCTAAACTTTACTCATCCTTTAAGGATGGATAGGTTTGGGTTGTAAATATCTGTGAGTAACAGAAAACCTGGCCAGCGCTGGCATGCTTGACCATGTAGCCAGTGGTCAAGGGTTGGGAGGCAGGACCCCCACTCCTGTGTTTAAAGTCCAGCTTTTCCCACTGACTGAATGAGTCATTTGGGTGAATTGTTCAACCCTTCCATGCCTCAATCTCCTCATCTAAAAACTGCGATGGCAAAGGTACTTACTTTTTAAAGTTCCCATGAGAATTAACTATGAATTCAAGTTTAACTATGAATTAAACTGCTCAGAACATCTTAAAAAAGAAAAGTTGCCATTCTGTTTCTCTCCCGGAGGTGACCAGCCCAGATGGGGCAACCCTATTACCATACCATCCAGGGCTCATGTTTCTCCTGTCTTACTGGTCTTATTGCTCATCCTCAGTCTCGCAAAACGTGAGTGTTTCCTTCTGCATTCCAGGTAGGAAGGAAGAGAAATGGCAAGGAGCAAGATGACTTCTTCTTGGGTCATTTTGACATTTACATGGGAAGAGAAGGCCCCCAAAAGGACTGTCTCAACAGCCTGTCAGCAAAAATTATGTCCTGCAGCCATGCCTTGCTCCCACGGCACTGGGGGTTCAGTGGCATGTTTTCCTACCTCTCCCGTGGAAGAAGGCAGGGGAACGGTGGCTGGGAATGGTTGTTGGGTGAATTGATCTCAGTTGTTGCTGTTTTTCAATCACTCAGTCCTGTTCAATTCTTTGCAACCCTAGGGACTGCAGTGCACCACGTTCCCCTGTCCTCCACTGTCTCCTGGAGTTTGCTCAAATTCACGTCCACTAAGTCGGTGATGCTATCTAACCATCTCATCTTCTGCTGCCCCCTTCTCCTTTTATCTTCAATCTTTCCTAGCATCAGGGTCTTTTCCAATGAGTTGGCTCTTCCCATCAGGTAGCCAAAGTACTGGAGCTTCAGCTTCAGCATCAGTCCCTCCACTCAATATTCAGGGTTGATTTCCTTTAGGATTGACTAGTTTGATCTCCTTGCTGTCCAAAGGATTCTCAAGAGTTATTCCCAGCAAGCTCCTTCACCACAGCAAGGCTGTGATCCATGAAGGAGGAACTATCCCTGGGGACACCCAGAAGACCCAGCTCACCTCCCACCTGCTTGTCCTCTCTCATTACCAACTTATCAAACGTGACTTATTATTCTGTTGGACCTAATTTATGGTTCTCTCTGCCTGGGAACATACATCTTCATGTTGGTTTTTTCTCATCCTTCAGTTTGCAGTGAGTGCCTTCTGCAGTGAGTGCCTCACTGGGGAAGGAATTCTCTAGTGAATGAATCCAGGTCTCACCTCTTATCCCCATTTTTTGTACTCTGTGTATGTCCTTCATGATGCTTAATTCAAAGGGCAGGGTACGAGAGATGATTTTAAGCAGAATTTTCTCCCTTCCCGTGGTACCCAATTATGTCCTCTGTAATGAGGGTAGGATGCTGTCCCCTTGGGAGGGAGCAGGTTATACTTGAGAGTCCATCTCAAAGAGAACAGAAGGCAGAGAGCCACCCTCTTCCTGCCACAGTGATACACTGGAAGAAAAAAGGACATGAGAGTAGAACCAAGAGGCTGGACTTCATGGCAGAGTTGCCCAAGAACAGTGGGGTCAGTGGCCCAATTTCAGAGGATGGTCTAAGAAGATGGCATGGCTCTTGTTGAAATCCCACCAGGTCAGCCAGCATCACTCAATAGCTGCCCAGGAAAGTAGCTGGATCATGTTCAATGAATGAATTATTTTGAGTGACATATTGTGACACAATGTGAGTATCGCCTATTTCAGTAAGATTTGAGACCTGGACCTCACTGCTATGACGTGATGTCTTGATGTCTTACTCCATCAAAAGCAATGAGTTCTCCAGGGTGGAGACCGCCTCTTCCCTCTTTGTATCTTATCTAGGGCCCCCTGCCAAGGGACTCCATGGCTATTTGTTAATTGATTAAATAGGGGCTAAAGATAAACATGACAGAATTAGGATGAAACAAAGGACGATAAGCCCCAAGGTTTCTAGTATATTTCTTCCAAATGGGCCGTACAGCTCAGCAGAGAAGAGAGATGCTTGTAGATGGTGATTGCAGATACTGTGTGCTGCCTTCTGTGTTTCTGTGCTCCTTTAATATAGAAGAATAGCCATGAAAGTAATAAGATTCCCAGAGGACATCCAAGATAAGAACATCAGTATTTAACCTTAAGAAACAGGGCTTTGTGCTGAGATAATGGCTTGTGTCATACGCATCTGTACCAGGGAATCTAATTCAGTCTCTTGAAATCTTGATTAAATTTCTGGGTTTCATTCTGTCTCCCTAACCGTAGGTTTACCTGGAATTTTTTTTTTTTTTTTTTAGCCATTTGCTTGGTAGAAACTGAGGTCTTTTATCCCTGCCTAATACATTCATTTTTTCCAAATTATGTAGACATTCAATCAGCTTCCAGAATCAGCTCTCACGCTCTCCTTGTCATCTGTTCTGTTCAAATAGCTCCATCAGGCCCCCAGGCACCCAGAAGCACTGCCTTTCCACCCCCATCCCTGGCTGGCATGTGGCCTCCAGCACAGGAACCTCTGTGATGTTCAGTTTACAGAAGTAAAAGGACTCACAGTACCTTCCCTAACTGACTTATAAATGTATCAGGAGGATGAAAGGAGATGTATGTAAAACCCTTTGTATAGCGTAAAGTGGTACACAGACGAAATGATTGTATCTTATAAATAGTATCATGAGCCTGCCTTTATCCCCCTGTTACAGGAAAAAATACTGAGGGCAGAAAGACCCATAAATTCATCACCACTCTGGGTTAAAATCAGTGTATTGGACCCACCCATGCACCTTTGGCTCCTCCTGAAAGCCCAGATAATGATAATCATGTGGTGACAACATGCAGAATCTAAACTGGACTTCTGGTGTATTCTCACCATCAGTTTATTTTTTAGCAGTTTAATGGGCACATTTTAGCGTCTTCCATTTTGTATGGAATTAGATCCTCCCCTTCAAATGCTGTAATTAGCATCACTTAAAATAAGACTTGAGAATAAAATATGGAAATCTTTTTAAAAAGGGATAAGGTTGGGGGGAAAGAAGTAAATCACAAAGACAATAAATAGGAGGGGCGCAAGGGCAACAAAATTTTGAAAATGGAAAAGCAGAAGGAAGAATGACAATCTACCCAGTAGAACAAGGACAAACACTATGTCGGCATTTAAGAAATTCGAGAAGGACCTGAAGTCCCAGAGGACTTAGGAAACAGGGGTCTAGGTGGGCTGCAAGCAGATGGATTGGTTAAAAGTTTGCTCAACTATAGTAACGACCCTCTCAATCAAACCATCCTTTGTCCGTTCACCCAGGTGATGGCCCTTCGTCGGTTCTGGAGGAAGACTGGAGGGTCAGGCTCAGGCAAGGTGGTGACAGGAGGTGACACTGCCTGAGGACATCCAGCACCACTGAGGTTGGGAGTCCCAGGTTGAAAATGGAGTTTAAGGAATGGTGTAAATAATGAATTTTGAAACACCAAAACCATTTTCCCCCACTCAGCTCCTAAAACACTTGATGACCAGGCTTTTACCCTCCAGAGTAATCTCTGGACAATCTGACCAGCCCAGGAGACACGCCCTAGAGTCTGACATTGAAATTGTCCAGTGAAACCAACCAGGGGCTCACTGAACTTGACAAGCCTCACCCACGTGCTTGGAACTTCCCCTCAGCCTCCTAATACCCCATTATTTCTCTTTTATCTGTTTAGAGCTCTACTGAGGTATAACTTAATGATCATAAGATAAAGCCCCAGTTTTAAAAATGAGTTGGGAACACCAGCAAATAGGGGAAAACCTCTACTAAGAAACCCATTAATAATAATGAGAAAAATAACCCAGGTATAGAACAGAGACATGAAATCTACAAAAAAAAAAAAAACTATCATGACTTCCATGGTAATCTGGTGGTTAAGACTCCATGCTCTCAAGGCAGGGGGCACAGGTTTGATCCCTGGTCGGGAAAGATCACACATGCTTTGGTCTGATGTGGCCGGAAAAAAAAAAATTCTATGAATAACATCCTTGGGGCAATGAGATAGCACTTCTTTTAAATAAGAACAAGATGCTGTAGAGAAAGACTATCTAGAGAATAAAAATGAACTCTGAGAAATAAAAAATATAATAGCAGAAATGAAAGATTCAGTAGAAAGGACGAAAAATAAAACTGATGAATTTATTCATTAAAGTAAAACAAATTTCATTTCCATTAAAGTAGAACAAAAAAGACAAGGAAATGAGGAACAGGGGGAAAGATGAGAAAATCATCTTTATTAGGCCAGGAATAGTTATTTTCCAGAAAATGAAGCTCTAAGGGAAAAGAAAAAACAGTGGGAAAGAAATAATCAGGAAATAAACCAAGAAAATTTCCCAGGAAAGAAGGTCCTCCAGATTGAAAGTGTTCTTTGAGTGTACAGCATAATCGAGGAAAATCAATTCAAACCACAGCACATTACTGTGAAATTTCAGAACAATGGGATCAAGAAAATACCCCTGCAAGCTTCCAGACAGGAAGAAATGGCTTCAGAAAATGGACCGTTGAAGCAGAATGACTTCAACTTCTCAGTAGTGCTCAGGAGGCTGGAAAGCAACAGAGCAGAGCTGTCAACATTCCGAAAGCGAATTATTTCCTATTTGGAATGCATTCTCTGCCATATTGCAGTAAACTATGAGGTCGAAAGAAAAACTTACTTGAGTATGCAAAGTTTCAGAAAAAATTAACTCCTTCTGAGGAAACTGCAGACAGATAAGTAAACCAATAATTTAAACAGCATAGAATCGGGGAACAAGAGAAGCAACAGAGAAAGACAGACTTCTCAGGATTAAAGCATCAGGAGATCACAAGAGAACATCTGTGTAGAAGATCCAGAGAAAGATGCACAAAGTGAAGAGTCCAAGAGGAATGTCTGCAAGAAGATGAAATTAATAAAATACTGTTGTTGTTCTGTCGCCAGCTCATGTCTGACACTTTGCGACCCCGTGGACTGCAGCACACGAGGCTCTTCTGTGCTTCACCATCTTTAAACATACTGGGAGGAGATTTAGATATTTGTAGGTAGAGTTTGGAATAAATTGGTAATATAAATTAGATAAATAGAAAATTAAGCCAGCAAAAAAACAAGTCTTATTAGTTGAGGTTGATACAAAGATAAATTGGAATTTCCCAGGTGGCTCAGCAGGTAAAGAATCCACCTGCAATGCAAGAGACTCAGGAGATGCGGGTTCAGTCCCTGGGTTGGGAAAACTGCCTGGAGGAAGGCATGGCAACCCACTCCAGTGTTTTTGCCTGGAGAATCCCCATGGACAGAGGAGCCTGGTGGGCTACAGTCCATGGGTCGAAAAGAGTCAGACACGACTGAAGCAGCTGAGCACTCGTGCACAAAGATAAATTAGATAAATTTAGTATTTAACTTAATTAGATTAGATAGCTTTAGAGTTTCTTAAATTCAGATAATCAAAGTTACCTCAAGTTTAAGGAACTAAAAGTCATAGTCGTACTTTTAAGAAAATGAACATGATTTTAAAAAGCAAGTTGCCAAAAAGAGAGATCAAGTTAGTGTTATATTTTTATCCTTTTTAATTTTACATTCCAATTGCCCGATTTAAATTTTCTTACTTAACTACCTTGGCATATGTCTAAAATATGCTTTTTTTTAACCCCCTTGAAATTTCCTCTTGTGTTTACTACTACATGTATAAATATTAACTGTAGTTCGTTTATGCACATTTTCTTCTTTGTGCCTTGGAACGGAATTGCAGATGTCCTATGAAGGGGTACATGTATGATTACAGAAAATTATTCTATTGAAAATAACAGTCGTTTTTATAATGATGTGAATCGGAGAAAGCAAAAGAGATTGAGGTTGGAAAAACAGATGTATTCACTAAAAAACTACTGTGGGCACATGGTGAACTAGATTTTAGCAAGATTCAAATAATGCAATCAGTGGGGATTTGACTGGTCCATGGAGTTGTCAAAGGCGTGGGGGATGTAAACGTAATAGCTGGAAATTTGTTGTGGACACGAGGCTATTAAGCTTGTCTACTGCTGCATTCACTATGGTAGTAAAAACTATTATTAAATAACTGATTTTATAGCAACTGTTAAAATTATTTGGCCGAAGTATAAATTAAAGTTCATGATGGATGCAAATGTATGCCTTAAAATGTATAATACAAATTTAGGTTCCTTTCCCATTTTAAAATAACCACCCAGACAGAAAGAACAGTGAGTACCAAAATAAGAGTAAATTAATAAGGCTGCCAGGAAGGTTTCACAAAAGTCTGAAACACTCAATGTGACTTTTATTTTCAAACACAGAATCCCACAGTTAGAGATCTCGTGTCCCTGGCTGAGTGCACACAATCCGAAATGGGGTGACACGTGTGAAATTCTGAGCAACTGTTATGGGCACAAATGATGGGTCTGGTTCCCCAGGGCCTCCTGTGTCACAGGCAGATGTGCAGAGGGTGGGGTGCCTCCCGCACATCTGGAGAGGTGAAATCATAACTGATTAGCCCACAGGCGTCGGTTCATCTTTATAGCCTTTGTTACTACCTACATCATCCCTTCCCTGGCAGTCCCTGAAATAAAACGTCAATTTATAAAAGACAGAATTCTGGAGCAAAAGAAAGGACTTGTTGAGTGTCACAGGCAGTGCATCAGGGAAAATTTTTAGGAATGAGATGCCCAGGTCCTCCCTGTAATTACAGCCCCTGAGGCTGAAGGTGGGGGTGGGGCATTTCCCAAAGCTCCTGATGTGGTTGAACTTGGGGGCCAGGCTGAGTTGACAGCAGGAGTTACTCCTGTGTCACCCAACTCTGATATCTAGCAAAGGATAAACACATAATATATGTTTGAGGATGGGTCAATTTTAAGGAATAATTTAAAAGATATGTACAATTTGGAAAGAAAAAATTCTCAGGCATATAAAATATGTTGGAAGCTGCTCTGGGATCTAAAATCTGTGTTTTAAAAATTAATCTGTCTTGGGGACTTCCCTGGCAGTCCAGTGGTTAAGACTTCATGTTTCCAATACAGTGGGCACAGGTTCCATCCCTGGTCAGGGAACTAGGATCCCACAGGTTGCATGGCATGGCCAAAAGAAAAAAATTAATCTGTCTGATCATCACTTGGAGAGATCTGTAAAAAGGTAAATGACTGAAGTCTCCTTCTTAACTACCAAGTCTAAATTTCTCAGAATAGAGCCTGGGACTTTGTATCATTTTAAATGTTGAAGACACATCTTTATGACTTAGGAATTTTAATTTTGCTCACTAAGGGTCCTTGCAATACTTCCTCAGGTCGCATGGTCTCCTGTCATTCATCACCTGGATCCTGTCCTTTGGACCAAAACAACTTTACCTGGTTCTTACTGCACGTATAGCAACTGCTTTGGGTTGAAGGTCTTGGTTATCTCCCTGGTTCTGGACTCTGTTGGTCACCAGACAACCAAGATTCAGGGAACTCTTCTGGCAACTTGAAAACATTTTTGGCTCATGTTGATCTAGCTGTAAACCAAAAATAACTTTTTTTTCCCTTTAAAGTGCAGTTAAGCTGTAGTTCCCTTATATTGAGTTTGTAAACTTGAATGTGATCCTAATGTAGAAGCCATTTAACTTTGGTTTCCTTAGATTTAGATCCAGCTTGAGGGGATTCATTTTCGATTCTATCACTCAGTATATTCATCTCTGTCTCTTCCAGCTCATGTCATACTTGAATTTGACAAACATGTCATTCTGGCCTGATTGAAGTTACTAATAAACACATCAGATGAAAGACAGCCTTTGGCAAATCTTCCAAAGACCTCCCTCTGGATAAACATGGGTCATGACTCCCTTCAATCTAATTTTCACCTGGCCATACACCCAACAGGTATTCAGCTGTTCAGCCCAGATTTTTCCACCTTGTTAGTAGAAACACTATAAAACACGTTTTTGAAAGCCACCTTCTTGAAATTTGATCTTGAAATCTACTTGGTTTCATGGCCCCACATTTCTGTATCTGTGACATGTATTTCACTTTATATGCTCAGAATATTTTATACCAAATATTTTAATTGTTGACAGATCATTGCCCATTTTACAACTTAATTCTTTTCTCTTACTTTCTCTTCATAGGAGAACTTTACCAGTGTGAACTTTCTTATGATTCTTTTTTCTAAGCTTCCATCAATACACACTGTCTCTTCTCACAGCAAGACGCTAGCAGGTCCAAAGGTTATGGTGTCTGGCAGAAACTCACCAAGGTACCACATTTCAATTGCTTCAGCACATTTCAATTAGGAAACCTTTGAAGTGAGAAAGGAAAAGAAATAGAGTCAGAGTCAGGTGAAGTTGAAAGAAAAGCAGCACAGAAGGAGGGGATGAGAAACATCTCTGGACAATGGAAAAAACACGCAAAATACCAGGAATTCTCAGAAACAACTTGATTCTACCTTTGATCATAAAATGCACACATGGATATTCCAAAGCATCGGCTTTGAGTAGAAAATTTCCAATCCCCTAGATTACGAAATGGGACCAATCTGAGATTCTATTTCAGAAGATGTATTCTAATAGTGGAGACAAAATTTATATTGGTCTATTTGTAGACCAAAAAAAAATCTGTCTTAAGCAAAAAGGGAATTTAAAGGCTAAAAGAACCTGTAGTTCAGAGGCTGGCCTCGCCTGGGGCCTGGCTGAATCCTGAAAGAATGTCAGCAGATCTTGTCTCTCTCTCTGTTTTGCTCCACTTCTTCCTGAATTCCCTTCTCAGGCAAGAAGTCTACAGGCTCACCCACCGGAAGCCTAAGTCCAGAATGAAAGAGACACGTTTCCTCTCTTTAATTCTACCCACATGTAGCAGGCTGAGTAGTGATCACTCCAAGATGAAAGGTCCTCACCCCTCAGACCAGTATGTGTCCTCTTATGAGGTCTTTGAAGATATGAGTAGGTTAAGAACCTGGACGCGGGAGATTATCCTGGATTATCTAGGTGGACCTCAAATGCAATAATAAGTGTCCTTACAAGAGGAAGCAGAGGAAGACAGCACACACACAGAAGAAGAAGAGGCTGTGTGACCACGGCAGGGGTGGGGTGGGGAGGTGATGCAGCCAGGAGTCCAGCTACTGGACTGCAGCAGCCACTCGAGGGACTGCAGCCCTGCTGACACTTGGATTGTGGCTCAGGAATACAGATCTCAGACTCCAGCCTCATGGACTGAGAGAGAGCACGTTTCTGTTTTCAACCACCAGGTTTGTGTTCATTGGTTAGGAAGCTAATATGTCAAATAAAGCAGTTTACTCTGGTTAGCCTACCCTAAGTCACATGACCAGCTCTGAGCCAATCACTGAGCACTGACAAGTCAATCGGTTTGTTCTTCTCATCCTTGGAGCATGGGCAGAGCCTTTCAAGGGCTAATGTACTCCAAGCGCAAGAAGAGGAGGTTTCCCCCAAAAGGGAAAGACAACTAGAAAAGGATGAGGGTTGGGAGGGAGGGGGCAAAAGATCGCAGATATCTGCTTCCTGTTTGAAAGGAGAAGACAGAAGTGAGTACAAAGTTAATGCACACAATGTTAAAGCACATAAGACGTCAAACATCAGTGCACTGGAACTCGTTCTATGGCTGTGATGACAGCATCTTCCCAGGGACACACTGAGATGCACAGACACCACTCACTCAGAGCAGCTTTGTTTTTAATCCCGGTCACTTGGACCCAACAGACATGAGTTTGAGCAAGCTCCAGGAGATAGTGAAGGACGGGAAGCCTGGCAAGCTGCAGTTCATGGGGTCACAAAGAGTCAGACACAAGTGAGCAACTGAACAATAACAACTGGACCTTCTCCAGCTCTAACCTTTCTCCATTTAGAAAAGCTGGACATAAAGATCACACATACTATTCCAAACAGGTATGAATTATGATATAAAGTTAGGGTAATATTTTGTATTTATTTTTAATGTTCTGATTACGTCCAAAACCTTGCATTAACAATGTTTGCCACAGTAGGAGCTTGTGCCAGAGTCAATGATGTGTCTCCACATGACTTTCTACACCACTTCTTGCATAATAACTGCCCAGCCTTTGCAGACTGAGTCAGGAACGGCTCTGCCTCTTATGAGCTCAGGGACCTGGGCTAAGTCACTTGCACTTTCCTAATGTCAGTTTCTCCACACATAAAAAGAGGATCATCATTTTACAGGATTTGTTTTGAAGATTATCTGAAAAATAGGTGTGAAAGCATCTAACAGATGCTAGTAATGTTGTGTTATTAATCTGTAATCAATAAGCACAAGTTAGATTTTATTCCTACAATTCCGACCTCTTTTTATCCACACCAAAGCCCTTTCAGTGACTCATCTCCACTTCAAAAGGTCAGCCATTAAAAAGAGTGGAATAATGCCATTTGCAGCAACATGGATGAACCTAGAGATAGTCGTATTGAGTGAAGCAAGCCAGGCAGAGAAAGAGAAATCGTGTATGATATCCCTTATATGCAGAATATAAAGAGAAATGAAACAAATGAACTGACTTACAAAACAGAAACAGACTCACCAACTTAGAGAACCAAGTTACAGTTACAGTGGAAAGGGAAAAGAGGACGGGAAGGGGAGTTAGGGAGTTTGGGATGGACGTGCACACACTGCTACATTTAAAATGAATAACTAACAAGGACTTACTATAGAGCACAGGGAACTCTACTCAATGCTATATGGCAGCCTGGATGGGAGGGGAGTTTGGGGAAGAAGGGATTCGTGTATATGTACGGCTGAGTCCCTTCCTTGTTCACCTGAAACCATCACAACAGTGTTAATCGGCTATACTCCAATATAAAATTAAAAAGTGTTTTTTTTAAAGGTCTACATGTCATTTCTATTGGCTTGGCCCATGTATTTGCTGGAAAGCCCAATGTCAAGTGCACATTTGGACATTTCACCATATTCTCCCCTCTTTTTTGAAACTTTGTAAAACTGAAAATAATACCAGTTTCAGAGTTGAACCAGGCAGAAATTTACCTGCTTGTTTATTCCCAAAGAATGACCACACTAGCAAACTGTCTCTGATAGGACCGAGTACCATAGCCCTCTCCCCTACCTGGGATGGCTCATTTGCCTTTCTTCTGAAACTGTCAGATTTTATTTGGAAGGTTTAAATTAATTGAGTCTATTAGTTTTGCCTTTGCTATTTCATTATTTACTCTCAACACTAGTAGATGAGTCAGGCATAATCTCTCTTTATGCACATTTTGCTGGAAGGAAGGGGAAAGTTGGCTTTGCTTGATCAATGGGGAAGAGAGTCCCCAGTTAGGGCACAGGTTAGCCTCTGATTCATTGCCCTTGAACTGATGTGTCTGCCGGGAAGCGATGCCACAGCAGCTCTGAGTTTCTGAGGGACGTTTTGGAAATTGATGGCCAGGCTGGGCAAGTTTGGGGCATTTGTATCACCCCATGATAGCCCAGAAAGTTTAGAACTCGTTTGCAGAGCCCTCATAAGCATTAGATTTTTGACCATTGTTACCTAATGAATATCTACTGATATTCAGGGTATTGTCATTCCAAACATAAACCACAGCTAAAATGACTAGATTTTACTGAGCTTCAGGGACTCAGGGAGCCATAGAGATGAAATACAGAGAGATGACCTTCACAGGTATAATTGAAATGTTTGCAAAATTTAAATAATGGGAATTTACTATTTAATAGGGAATTTTACCCATCTTATATTTATAATCTATACCTTGTGAAGTATCACAAGCTTTCACCTGTGAATACTATACATTCTGGAAATAGATATTCCAAACCTCCAAATTTTGAAAGTAGCAGAATTATGACTTATTAAAAAATTTTTCCTAGGCATTTAAAACAAATTTTTATACTTAACAAATGTCATATTCATAATATGAAAATTTTGCTTAATATTTTAAGAAAGAAAGAACTTTTAAAGAGAAACAACAATCATGAATTTACATTGCCATTCTAGTTTTATAGTTAAAACTGGAAATATATCCAAGAACAGAAAACTATTTAATTACAGTTTCATATTCATGAGATAGAATGCAATTATCCCTTACTTAATAAGCATTTGTATTCATGGAGGAGGGGCATTACTTTAGAAATTTATACCTATTTTTCCCAGTTATCTATTTTTTTTTACATTGTTTAGCAAAGAAGTCATTCTTTTGACTCAGTTCCAGGTTTCACCAAAATCTGTAGTGTTCTAGCACCCATATTGAAAGGCTGACATGAACAAGAAGCAAGAATAACTTTAAGTAGTGAAAGTGTTAATTGCTCACTCGTGTCCAACTCTTTGACATCCCACGAGGCTCCTCTTTCCATGGGATCTCCAGGCAAGAATACTAGAGTCAGTAGCCAATCCCTTCTCCAGGAAATTTTCCTGACCCAGGGATTGAACCCAGGTCTCTTGCCTTACAGGCAGATTCTTTACCATCTGAGCCACCAACCAGGAAGTCCTGACATTAATTAAAAGAACACCAATTAGCGTTTTCTCTTGGCTCTTTCTGACAGTCTGACTTTGCTGCTAACAGCCAACTTGATATGAAAGAGTCTTTGAATAATGAGAAACTAGTATCACGGACACACAGACATTCAGACTACAGCCAAAAGTATCTGGAATTCACAAATGAATGTGAACAGGAGAAAGTAGAATATTCATGTTTCATCTCTGAATTTGAATAATAAAAATAAGGCTCAAATTCATCAAAATAGAAAACCTCCCTTAGGATAAAAAGTGATTTGTGTAAAAGTGTGAATGACTATAAAATATTGGGACTCAGCATTGAACTGTCAGCTACAAATTGGCTCTTGCCATGGGCACTTGCCATCTACCTCTACAATGATTAAATCATGCTGCAGCTGCTGACTTTCAATACCCCATCAAAGGAGTTCAGGGTGGAGAGCAGAAATGAGGCCCTCTGTGCTCTGGGGAAAACTGGCAGGACAGGTCTTTAGATGGTTAGATATTTTCAGGAGCCAATTTTAGGAGCCTGGTTCTTGCTTCTCCTCATATCTTAGAAAAGCACTAAAATCTTTCATGGAGATGACGGCTCCTTGTGAAAAGCAGAAAGCCTTCTGCAAAAAGTATGTGTTGGGTTGCACATACTCCTCCACCAAAATCCGACCTGTACTGACTTACCCCCCGCCCCCACCTTTTTGGAGCAGAGCTAGCCGAAATGCTGTCTCCCGGTCTATAGTCCTCATTCGACTCCAAATAAAATTTAACTCAAAATTCTCTCATTGTGCAATTTTTAAGTGTACAGAACAGAGCAATTCCAATGGTTAAGTCCAGTTCTAGTGAAAGTGTGATGCATGCATGCAGTTGCCTAGTAAGCAGGCCAATTAGGAGGAGAGAGACTTTCCAGGGAGAGGTTTCTTGGGTTGTTGCCCTGTTATCTGGGTAGAGGAATTCTAGGCCCTCAAAAGAAAACATTGAGTGTCTTCTGAATGTTGACCAGTGTCACCCAAGACCATGACTAGAGGCATAAGATCAGCCAGATAAGGATTGACACACAGTAATTAAAATTAGCAGATAATACAGGTTTTGTCATTTGAAGGCAAAAGAGACCAAAGTGACACATTTTTATTCCCTATTGCTCTGAAGTCTTCAAAGATAGCATAATAAGCAAACAGAACCAAGAAAGTTCTGAGTGTGTATAGAGACTCAAACTGAGTGAAGGTGTATTTTCTATTTAGCCCCCATGAGAAAAATCCATTTACATTAATTGCACAAATGGCCATCAAAGTGCATTGGTTATAAATTTTATTCTGCCTTGGTACAAGTATTTAAAAAAAATTTTTTTCATGTTTTATCACATTTGTCTACCGAGAAATTAAAGACAGGTATTCAGATCTATGCCATTATTTTCATGGAGTTATTTGCATCAAGAAAGATCACAATTAGATATATCATGTCCTGTATTATTGCTTTTTCTTAGATGTCCCCACCTGTCAGAGGTGGAGTGTAGTTAATTTTTCTGTTTTTTTCTGTGTGGACTCTAAGCCACAGGGAAGGGATCTTAGTAATTCCTTCTCTGTGATCTGTTTAATCAGAAAAGGCCCAGGTTTGCAGAGGATGGAACACAATTTTTACCTGACTCTGACCATTTTTTGCATTGTTCTTACAACCTTCACATCCTAACTCAGAATCTATTCTTTTCCACTTGATCAGATCTGCAAACCAGTAGACCTCTCGTGTGAAATAAGAGCTCATTGCAGCACAGAGGAAAGTGTGCCGTGTGGCATGAATCCAAAGAGAAGCTTCTGTTCAGTGCAAACATTAAAAGAGATTAAACCTGACTTCCATCCCTACCACATCTGTAAAAGGCACACTTCCACCTAAGTCATCTTTTGTAATTTTAAGTCATAGTCTTTGTTACTGAAATAGGCTAAGTCATAGTATCAGCTGGAGAGGGGCTCTTTGCTTCTTCCTGGAACAGAATCTAGAACTCATGAAGTGCCCCCAGCTACTCAGTGATGTCTCCCTAGGACAAGCACATTTTTAAGACCTGTTCCAGTCATGGGTGGGGCTTCCCTGATAGCTCAATTGGTAAAGAATCCGCCTGCGATTCTGGAGACCTGGGTTCGATCCCTGGGTTGGGAAGATCCCCTGGAGAAGCAAAAGGCTACCCACTTCAGTATTCCTGGCCTGGAGAATTCCATGGATTGTATAGTCCATGGGGTCACAAAGAGTCAGACACAACTGAGCGACTTTCACGTTCAGTCGTGGGTAACTGGGAAGACCACAAGCCTCCCGCCTCATTCATGACACGTGGGAACGAGTGCGGACAGACATATAGATAGGATTGGTGATTTGGGGGGCATCCCCGGTGGTCCAGTGGCCAAGATTTCATGCTCCCAATGCAGGGGGCCCGGGCTTGAGCCATGGTCAGGGAACTAGATCCCACATGCTGCAACTAAGACTGGGCACAGCCAAATAAATATTTTCAAAAAAGAAAGACCATTTTCTCCCCAGGCACTCACACACCTCAACACAGCATAAGCCCCAGAAAAGCCTAATCAGATGTAGGAGAGAGTTCTAGAATAGTTGGGGCAGAATTGCCCACTAGATAAGGCTGGTGCTTAGACTCTGTACGTGCTTCCCATGTGGCTCAGTGGTAAAGAACCTGCCTGCAGTATAGGAGATGCAGGTTCAATCCCTGGGTCAGGAACATCCCCTGGAGAAGGAAATGGCAACCCACTCCAGAATTCTTGCCTGGGAAATCCCATGAACAGAGGAGCGTTGTGGGCTATAGTCCATGGGGTCTCCAAGAGTCATGCATGACTGAGACACGAACACTTTCGCTTTTCTTTAGACTCTATATTAGAACTTAATAATTATTGTATTTCTTCCCTATTTAAGACTCATACCTATCCCATTATCTTAACAAATGGATATTAGAAAAAAATCTCAAAGGATCAAGTTAGGACCACTCACCATGTAACATCTGGAAGGATTTTATGACTAGTATACGTCATCTAGACTGTCTATGTTCACGTGCTACGTGTTGAAATCTCAGATGTGTTAGACATGTGAATAAAGTTCATCTTTTTATTTCCAACTCCCAGTCTGCTGGGAGCAGAAACTAATCTAATTCATGATATCCCCCTGCCCTGCAGCTGTGTAGTCATTCAGTCATGTCAACTCTGTGCGACCCCGTGGACTATACCCGCCAGGCTCCTCTGTCCATGGGGTTCTCCAGGCAAGAACACTGGAGTGGGTTGCCATTTCCTCTTCCAGATGATCTTCCTGACCAAGGGATCGAACCTGTGTCTCCTGCACTGGTTGGGCAGGGGAGGTGGATTCTTTACCACTAGCACAACCTGGGAAGCCCTCCAGAGCCGTGGGGTTGACGTAAGAGTTCTAGGGACCTTGCTTGGACCTATGCTCCCACCCACCACAGTCTCTCCAGCTCTGACTCTGTCTCAGGAACCTTGGGCAGGTTGTCTGTGTTGCTCTGGAATTATGGAAACCTTACGAGGTCTTGCCCCACAACTAAGACCACCCAGGAACAGGGGATGTGATGTTCCCTGCTCCGTGTTGGAACTTGGCCTGGACTCGCTGTGCAGTTGTTTTTCCTGTCTCTGCATTTATTAGGTGTGGAAAAATCCAAGCCCTTTCTAGTTCTTCTAGGTTTGGCCCTCACCTTGGAAGTCATATCTCCAAATACCTTCAGGAATTTTATCAAAAAACATTTCATTGTATGAAAGAAGTATAATTAACCATTTTTCGTTTGTATGTTTAGATTGCATTAATCCTTTACTGGGCTTTCCAGGTGGCTCTCGTGGTAAAGAACCCACCTGCCAATGCAGGAGACATAAGAAATGCAGGTTGGATCCTTGGCTCAGGAAGATCCCCTGCAGGAGGGCATGGCAACCCGCTCCAGTATTCTTGCCTGGAGAATCCCATGGACAGAGTAGCCTGGTGGGCTACAATCCATGGGGTCGCAAAGTGTCAGACATGACCGAAGCAACTTAGCTTGCATGCTTGCAATCCTTTACTATCATGTTATGCTCTCGTTGTAGTAAAAGCTTCATCCATTCCATTATTATTTATTTAAGATAATTTTCTAGAAGGGCAATTTGTGTGTCAAAGAATATGCATATTTTAAGGCTCTTCTATATGTCGTCAAATCACCCTCCAGAAATTTATTTCTCAATACCAATTTGAATGTGAATTCTCATTTCCCCACATGGTAGAAAATTCAGCAGTAAATCAGTTATACAGATCATATCCTTGCTATATATTTGTGTGCAATTTCTGTACACTGTTCATGATTTCATCATAAAAAGCACACTTTGATAATCTGTAAAGTAACCAGTGAAGAACCTCTAATACAGTTAAGGGTTGGAAATGATATTTTTTTAAGGCTAAAAAATTAGGTTGTTCATGAATCTTGTTACTAAAAGATCACTTCTTGGCAGGGTTTCAACAAGGTTAATGATCACCTTTTTTTGCTATTTTCACTGAGTACAGAATTTATTAAAAGCAAAAATATGTCTGTATCAACAGTAATTATTGTTGGCTGTGGTAAGCAGAATGTCCCCATGAAGAAGTTCACACCCAGGTCCCTGGATCCTGTGAACGTGTTACAATTCATGGCAGAAAAGACTTAGCAGATATAATGAAGGTAATGGATCTCAAGTTAGTGTGGGTGCTGTTCTGAACTATTTCGGTAACAAGAAGTCAGAGAGATTCCAAGTGTGAGAAGAATCAATGTCCTCTTGTTGGCTCTGAAGTTCAAAGGCTCACATATAAGGACTGCAAGGGGGCACTAGGTGCTGAGGGCAGCCCCCAGTTGGCAGTCAGAAAGGAAATGAGGACTTGGTTCTATATCTGTAAGGAACTGGATTCTGCCAACAACCCTGTGCTATGCTGTGCTTAGTCATCAACTGTAGCCCACCAGGCTCCTCTGTCCATGGGGACTCTCCAGGCAAGAATCCTGGAGTGGGTTGCCATGCCCTCCTCCAGGGGATCTTCCACCCCAGGGATCGAACCCAGGTCTCCCACACTGTAGGTGGATTCTTTACCACCTGAGCCACCAGGGAAGCTCAACAACCCTAATGGTCTTACAAATAAACTCCCATCTGAGCCTCCAGATAAGAACCTGGCTGGTTGATGCCTTCATTCTGACCTGTATTTCTAACCTACATAACTGACATAATGCACTTGCATTGATTCCAGCAGCTAAACTTGTTTTACTGGCTACCATAAAAGTAGAAAATCCATACACTGGCTGAATAAGTAAATGGAAATACATAAATAAATGAAAAACAATACATTAATTAGATAGCATCACGGACTCAATGGACGTGAGTTTGAGCAAACTGGGAGATAGTGGAGAACAGAGGAGCCTGGCATGCTGCAGTCTGTGGGGTTGCAAAGAGTTGACAAACTTACCGACTGAACAACAACAATGAATAAGTGACTCACATGTAAGTTAGAATGGAATTAGTTATATAGTTCCCAAGAGAGTTGTGGACTCACAGATTAATTTTACTTCCAAAGTCTGCAGTCCTAGGTCAAAGTTTTGTCCCATCTACAGCTGCTAAGAACTCAGCTTGGGCTTGATTCAATCATTTGACAATCCCTAAATATTTGGGTCATTTGCTTGTTCACAGTTTTATCTCTTCCTTGCAGACTCCTCCTCCCCCACCTTTACCATTTTTTCACCAACTTATTTGCCTGGTGGCTCGGTGGTAAAGAATCCACCTGCAATGCAAGGAGATGCAGAAAATGTCGGGAAGATTGCCTGGAGGAGGGCATGGCAACCCACTCCAGTTTTCTCGCCTGAAGAATCCCATGGACAGAGGAGCCTGGTGGGCTGCAGTCAACGGGGTCACCAAAAGTCAGATATGACTGAAGTGAATTAGCAGCAGTGGCAGCAGTAACAGTTGGATTAGCAGACTAATTAGTGAACACAGAATAAGAACAGATAGATCTGGCTGTAATTATCCAACTATCAAACAAGAAGAGTTGATCTTCTTGATCCTAGGAATATTCTTAAAATACTCCCTAGGAGTCTTTAGAGTCAGCGGATTTCCTTCCCTGCAGATTGTGAGGGCACATTGACAAATTCTACTGTGCTATTCATTTTCTATATTCTGTATCTGTCATCCGAAACCTCTATCATTTCCTTATGACAGTTTGCAATTTCTCAAATTACTGCTAATCTTCCACTAGTTACGTTTTAAACTGATGACTTCCATTTTAGAGGAGCCTACTAGACCCCTGGTGAGACTAAAAAGCACCCTCAAATTGCTAGCAATATGTTTGTGAATCATCTCTTGGGTGGCTTATTTCCTGGGCTGATTTCTGCAGATGGCTAATCTTAGCCATTTTATGTTGATTCCTGTTCGTGCTAACCTCTGAGCACGGGAATATCTGACTCTGTCCTAATTTTAGGTGTTGCTTTTTTCTTAGCCTTCCTTTCTAAATTTCCATATCTCTAGCATTTGCCAGAATTTGGTGGTAGGGTGTGCTGACTTCCGTTTGGGGTATATTGAGAATTTGATGTGTATTCCATATTGGCCTAATTAGAGTGAGAATCTATTCATTGCAGAGGTTCTCGGAGGTCAGTACAGAGTGTCTTTCTCTTTTCTTTCCTCCCACAGTTTTTTTCCTTCCCCAGTGAAACACTGAAACCCAGGAACTAGGGGACTTCCCTGGCAGTCCAGTGGTTAAGATTTTGCTTCCAGTGAAGAGAGGGCAGGTTCAATCCCTAAGGTCCCACATGGCACAGAGTGCAGCCCCAAATTAAAAAAAAAAAAAACAAACAACAACTTAAGAACTAGGCAAATAGAGATAAAAACCACAGCTTTGTTACACTGCCACAAGTGAGTAGGAGGGTGCCTGGAACGTAAAGATATCCTTAAATAGTTGGATGAACAAATGAATAAAAGCTAGATTGGAAAACATAATAATGTACAACCACACTGGCTTCCTAATACTTTATTTCTACATAAAGTAACCCATCCAATCCCAGGCTCATCTGCACAATGCAAACCTCTCTGTAGAGATGAAAGATCTTCCTTCTGTGTCTGCCTGTTCCAGTCAGGGTGCTCCTAAGAAAGAGAAAGCTTCTCTAGCATTAATAGGACAGTTTTCCTCCCAAGGAAAAGGGCGTGTGAGAAAAAGGAGAGACACTAGAATGTTATTCTGGGGGGAAGTTCCCTCATAGAACCAAACACTGTGGGATGTCCAACTGATTTTAGCATTCCAGCTTTTGATTCCTGTAAGTCACGGGAACTAACAGTTAAATATAAACCTGGGATTCGACAGAGGACGAGATGGTTGGACAGCATCACGGATTCCACAGACATGAACTTGGGCAAGCTCTGAGAGATAGTGATGGACAGGGAAGTCTGGCGTGCTGCAGTCCATGGAGTCGCAAAGAGTCAGACATGGCTTGGTGCCTAAACAACAACGTAATCCTGGGGAACACAGGCATAGGTATTAGAAGGACTTTTCACCTCAGTTTTTTATTGTGATAAAATACACATAATATTTACCATATTAGCCATTTCTGAGGGTTCAGTTCAGTGGAATTACATATCCAAGAACTTCAATTTATTGTGGAATCATCATCACCAGACCCCATTTCATCTTGGAAACCTGGGACTAAGGTTATACATCCATTAAACACTAACTCCTCATTCTCATTAAACACTATATACACCCATTAAACACTAACAATGTCCCCATTCCCTTCTCCTCTTCGACCCAGGCCTTAGGGACCACCTTTCTACTTTCTGTCTCTATGAGCTTGACTGTGGTAGAAGGAGATTTTTTTTTTTCAATCACTGTTATCATAAGTAAATGCTGGATTGGAGGCTGAACTTAGGCGTGTGGACATAACAGACTTCCTAACTCTAAATAACTCTTTAGAATTCAACTCATTCAACTACTTGCAGATCACAGATCCGCCTGGTCCTGTTGGTGCCCTCAACAGAAGCAAACCACCCAGAAAGCTAGGGTGCTGGTTAAGCGCCTCCATGGATGGGCAGATCCTACCCTGAGCATGTTCAAATGATTCATCCTTCCCTCCCAGCTGAGCACAAAGACATGACAGGTTTCCCTGGGAAGGAAGGAAGGTGGGGGAGGCAGAGCAGCCCCGAGCCACACTCTGATGAATTTCCTTCATGGGGACATCAGGACAAAGAGTGTCAGGACATGTGGAAAGAAGGCCTGGAAACTGAAGCTCACTTTCACACTAATCGCTGTCTAACCAAAAAAAGAGAGAAGCCCAAGCTGGGATGAGCCCGGAAAACAATGGCTATTAGCTGGAAGTTACATCACCCCCTCGACCGAGTCATGTTTAACCATCATGTTAAAAATTACAAATAAAGAAACCCAACTGCCTTGGAAGTTTATTACTGACTATATATATATATATATATATATGCTTCCAAGTTGAGTTTTCTTTTTTTTGTATTACAGAAAGAGCCAGTAACCATTCTTCCATCACAGACTAAAGAGATTGTTATCTTCAAGAGATCACTTTTTCAACCCAGAGTGAATCAGTGGCCTGTGTCAGCTGCTGTCTAGATAAGCTGTGTTAAAACATCTGCAAAAAAACTGAGACAGTTCTGGGAGAGAAGGAGGGATGGTAAGCCAAGCCAGCTTCTTTTCCATTATTAAAGATTGCAAGACATTCTTTTCCAGCAAGTGCAGTGCCTATACTGACTGAGTCACAGATACTCGAAAGGCTTCCTGCACATCTATTCTCTTAAAGTTATTCAAAATCAGGGCTGAAGCTGATGCCAGCAAAAGACGTGCTTGCACAGGGTACTTTGTGTGTGCATTGATGAAGAAGCATTGTGTCTTTGTCTTAGAAAAAGCTCTGACTGCTTCTGTTACCAATACAGAGAAGAGTAGGTAACCTGGGCAATTCGGTTTGGTTAAGTTTAAGTGGCTGTGAATCTTTCTCTGAATGTTTTCAAGGTCTATTTTGTATTATTTAAAAGTTTTCCAGTTTAATTAAGATACAATTGACCAAGAACATTGTATAAGCCTAAGGTGTGGGACTTCCCCAGTGGTTCAGTGACAAAGAATATGCCTGCAATGCAGGAGACGCAGGTTGGATCCCTGGGTCAGAAATATCCGCTGGAGGCGGGTACGGCAACCCACTCCAGTGTTCTTGCATGGAGAATCCCTATGGGCAGAGGAGCCTGGTGGACTACAATCCATAGGGTTTCAAAGAGTCGGCCAAGACTGAAGCAACTTTGCACACACACACAAGCTTAAGGTGTACAACATAACAATTTGATCTATGTATATAGTATGAAATGATCACAACACTAAATCTGTTTACTATCCATCACCTCACGTGGTTAGAGTTTGTTTGCTTTTTTCCTTAGGATGAGAACTTTAAGATCTACTCTCTCAGCAACTTTTAAATACACAATGCAACATTATCAGTCATCGATGCCAGTCTGTACAGTAACATTTCCAGTTGTTTTCTACCTTTTGACCACTTTTACTCATTTTCCCCCAGGGATAATCTGAGGTTGGAAATCTGACCAGCCAGCAGTCCTGGAGGACTGACTGTTTTGGGGAAAATGACCAATAACCCTAAATCTCTCAGATCACACTTACACGGGCATTTAATCAGCTCTCCTGATGGTTTTCTCCCCTCTTCTCAGAGGATTGTATTACATTTGGCATTCCTAGAATCTAAAAAGAATAGAATCTTTAAAAAAAATATATTTTGCATACAAAGAACTCTGCTCCTGTGGAGTCTTCTCTTGCAGCCCACCCATGGAGTCTCAGAAATACTCTCTCAGACTGGTGCCCCTTAAATAATGTTCTTATACTCTTCTACGGAAACCTATGATATTTTATTTTTAAACAGAAGCCAGTGTTTTCATACCTTGAACAATACCCTGAGACAATAAGAGTCCTTGCCCAAGACCTACATTAGGAAGGATTCAGGTAGAATTTGTAGCTCCTCTGCTCTTAGGTATAGTTTTTGTTCTCTTCCCTGGAGGGTGATGCTGTTTCTGCCTCTTTGTTCATTTCTCAGGGTGGGGAGGGAGGAGGAAGCAAGTCAGGTAAGAGAGGACCCTATCTGTTTCTATCCTGGAAGCGGCTTCCTGCAGCCCATCACCACCACCACCCCCATACTCCCAGCCTCAGGTCCTCTTTTGAGTTCTACTCAACAAAACTCTAGAAAGTCTTGTAGGCGTGGACCTGGTGAATTTCACTGGCAGACGTGCCTTGCCTCCATAGGCCTCAAATTTCAGAAATCTCTGAAGGCAAATCTTACTAAGCATTTGTTTTCTATAAATGAACAGACACATATTTTACAATCGCCTTTCTGAAAGAGGTTATTTCATCATCAATGGACTTTTTAAGCTGATCTGCAATTCAGCTAAATAAATAAGTGGTGAGACATATGGACACCTTATCTTTGACAAAGGAGGCAAGAATATACAATGGATTAAAGACAATCTCTTTAACAAGTGGTGCTGGGAAATCTGGTCAACCACTTGTAAAAGAATGAAACTAGACCACTTTCTAACACCATACACAAAAATAAACTCAAAATGGATTAAAGATCTAAACGTAAGACCAGAAACTACAAAACTCCTAGAGGAGAACATAGGCAAAACACTCTCTGACATACATCACAGCAGGATCCTCTATGACCCACCTCCCAGAATATTGGAAATAAAAGCAAAAATAAACAAATGGGACCTAATTAACCTTAAAAGCTTCTGCACATCAAAGGAAACTATTAGCAAGGTGAAAAGACAGCCTTCAGAATGGGAGAAAATAATAGCAAATGAAGCAACTGACAAACAACTAATCTCAAAAATATACAAGCAACTCCTACAGCTCAACTCCAGAAAAATAAATGACCCAATCAAAAAATGGGCCAAAGAACTAAATAGACATTTCTCCAAAGAAGACATACAGATGGCTAACAAACACATGAAAAGATGCTCAACATCACTCATTATCAGAGAAATGCAAATCAAAACCACTATGAGGTACCATTTCACACCAGTCAGAATGGCTGCGATCCAAAAGTCTATAAATAATAAATGCTGGAGAGGGTGTGGAGAAAAGGGAACCCTCTTACACTGTTGGTGGGAATGCAAACTAGTACAGCCACTATGGAGAACAGTGTGGAGATTCCTTAAAAAACTGGAAATAGAACTGCCTTATGATCCAGCAATCCCACTGCTGGGCATACACACTGAGGAAACCAGAAGGGAAAGAGACACGTGTACCCCAATGTTCATCGCAGCACTGTTTATAATAGCCAGGACATGGAAGCAACCTAGATGTCCATCAGCAGATGAATGGTTAAGAAAGCAGTGGTACATATACACAATGGAGTATTACTCAGCCATTAAAAAGAATACATTTGAATCAGTTCTAATGAGGTGGATGAAACTGGAGCCTATCATACAGAGTGAAGTAAGCCAGAAGGAAAAACACCAATACAGTATACTAACGCATATATATGGAATTTAGAAAGAGGGTAACAATAACCCGGTG
>NW_011495015.1:3290932-3291047 GCF_000754665.1 Bison bison bison
ACAATAACCCGGTGTACGAGACAGCAAAAGAGACACTGATGTATAGAACAGTCTTATGGACTCTGTGGGAGAGGGAGAGGGTGGGAAGATTTGGGAGAATGACATTGAAACTTGT
>NW_011495015.1:3291147-3291253 GCF_000754665.1 Bison bison bison
CATTGAAACATGTAAAATATCATGTAAGAAACGAGTTGCCAGTCCAGGTTCGATGCAGGATACAGGATGCTTGGGGCTGGAGCACAGGGATGACCCAGAGGGATGG
>NW_011495015.1:3291353-3291519 GCF_000754665.1 Bison bison bison
ATGGATGGAGGAGCCTGGTAGGCTACAGTCCATGGGTCACTAAGTCAGACACGACTGAGAGACTTCACTTTCACTTTCCACTTTCATGCATTGGAGAAGGAAATGGCAACCCACTCCAGTGTTCTTGCCTGGAGAATCCCATGGACAGAGAAGCCTGGTAGGCTGC
>NW_011495015.1:3291619-3310819 GCF_000754665.1 Bison bison bison
GACACGTGTACCCCAATGTTCATCGCAGCACTGTTTATAATAGCCAGGACATGGAAGCAACCTAGATGTCCATCAGCAGATGAATGGTTAAGAAAGCAGTGGTACATATACACAATGGAGTATTACTCAGCCATTAAAAAGAATACATTTGAATCAGTTCTAATGAGGTGGATGAAACTGGAGCCTATCATACAGAGTGAAGTAAGCCAGAAGGAAAAACACCAATACAGTATACTAACGCATATATATGGAATTTAGAAAGAGGGTAACAATAACCCGGTGTACGAGACAGCAAAAGAGACACCGATGTATAGATCAGTCTTATGGACTCTGTGGGAGAGGGAGAGGGTGGGAAGATTTTGGGAGAATGACATTGAAACATGTAAAATATCATGTAAGAAACGAGTTGCCAGTCCAGGTTCGATGCACGATACTGGATGCTTGGGGCTAGAGCACAGGGATGACCCAGAGGGATGGTATGGGGAGGGAGGAGGGAGGAGGGTTCAGGATGGGGAACACATGTATACCTGTGGCGGATTCATTTTGATATTTGGCAAAACGAATACAATTATGTAAAGTTTAAAAATAAAATAAAATTTTACAAAAAATAATAAGTGGTGAGAGAAGGCGGCCTCAAAACACATTACTCTTGAATCAAATTAATGCTTTGAAAATTTTGGCTATTAGGAAGGTGGTCTTTGAATTTACATGGTCCACTAAGCTGAGACCAAAAATCATAAATAAACTGAAGTAATACATTGGTGAAACTGTTTCCGTTGCAGATGTATCTTTATTTGCTGGGCTTGGGTCTAGTCTTTCTTTTGCATGTGGTTGAAAATTTTCATTTCATCTGAGTATTACACTCCGAGGGTCTGAGTATCTGGATCTCAGCTAGTGCCTGTTGCCCTTTGTAGAGGCAGGTGACCTTTAGTTCTGGTGAGGTGAAAAATAAGCATGGGAATCTCAATAAAAAGACTAGCTTTGAAATTTTGCCAGTTTCCACAGTTTCTAGGAATATCAGCTTCCTTACTTCTAAAGTGAGAAAAGTAATATTTACATCACAGCAAGTGTTTCAAGAATTAAATGGTATACATTGAAAAGCAGCTCACTACATAATGGCATCCAATAAATACTAAATCTGACGGTGAATTGGGAGGTAGTTTTCTTATTCTAATGCCAGCCCGGCCATTTCCTCACAGGATGGCCTTGGAATAGCTGCTTAAACATTTGAAGCCTCAGTTTCTCCATCTGCAAAATGGGAGCATAGAAATGAAATACTGTTTTATAAAACTTTTAGTGCTGTACTAGGGAGAAGGCAATGGCACCCCACTCCAGTACTGTTGCCTGGAAAATCCCATGGATGGAGGAGCCTGGTAGGCTACAGTCCATGGGGTCGCACAGAGTCGGACATGACTAAAGCGACTTAGCAGCAGCAGCAGTAGCAGCAGCTGTACTAATCTCATGCTAAGCTGTTTTTCTGTTTGTTTTGTTTTTCCGGAGGGTAGGTTTCTTTTCTTTTTTTTTTTTTTAATAGGTTTATTGAGATTGGGTTTCCCAGGTGGCATTAGTAGTAAAGAACTCGCCTGCCAAATCAGGAGATTTAAGAGAGGCAGGCTTGATCTCTGGGTAGGGAAGATCCCCTGGAGAAGGAAATGGCAACCCACTCCAATATTCTTGCTTGGAGAATCTCATGGACAGAGGAGCCTGGAGGGCTATAGTCTATAAGGTTGCAAAGAGTTGGATAAGACTGAAGCGACTTAGCATGCAGGCATGAATATATAACAACAGTTTATCCATTCTCCTTATATCCATTCAAATGATGATAAGCATTTGGGTTGTTTCCTCCCTTTGGCTGTGATGAGGTACAAGGTTGAACAGAAGAGGTGACAGCAGATGTCCTGATCTTGTTCCCGACATGGTGGGGAAAACATCTAGTCTTTCATCATTAAGTGTGATGTTACATGTAAGTTTTTCAGTTAAGGTCTTTTTCTTATTGAGAAAGTTCCCTTCTATTCCTAATTTATCAAGTTTTTTTTTTTTTTTAATCATGAAATAGTGTTGGATTTTGTCCAAAGACTCTCACTTCCAGATCTGACAAGTTGCCATGTTTTACTTCAGAATATCGTGAAAACTACCTGAGATTAAGGACTGGTGAATCTTATCTCCCAAAAGGTTACAATTCAAGTATCCATTACGGCTGAAAATGGAGAAAAACATAGATAATACATTTATGGACATCTGATGGAGATGCAGTTACAACATATATGATTCAGAGAATAAAAAAGGAGAAAAGTTGCAAGAGAACAGAGAAAGAAAATGTTACATCAGCTAAAGAGTTACATTAAAAACAAGAAACCTCCAAAATTTTATAATTATTTTTAAAATATTGCAAAGCAATACCTCTTGCCAGATCAAAATGAAATCCCTTGTAATATATATTGCCTGATTGCTGATCTCTGTTTATGACATTTATTTTTATGAATTCATTGAGTTCATAACGGAGGAAGGCTAAAACAGTATTGACATTATCTTTCCTCTTTTCAGGAAGAGAAAAGTCAATGTCATAATTAAGATGAGGTATCTTTTACAGAAGAATACTGCTTTTATATTATGTTATGAAATCAAAAATTTGAAAAAAGAACAGTCTGATTGGTTTAAATGTCTTGATTAATAAAAGCACAAGGAAGAGTATATCCATTTTTATCAAGAAATAAAAGAGTTGTGGATATCCAAGATTATTTCTCTATGGCTTTGGAAAATACATTTTGGATGGCAATATGAATTGGGGTACTGGCTTCCCCAGTAGCTCAGCTGGTAAAGAATCCACCTGCAATGTGGGAGACTTGGGTTCGATCCCTGGGTTGGGAAGATCCCCTGGAGAAGGGAATGGCTACCCACTCCAGTATTCTGGCCTGGAGAATATAGTTCGTAGTGTCACAAAGAGTCAACACGATGACACAACTGAGCGACTTTCACTTTGTTATGCAATGAATTCATATCAAATGAAATACTAAGGCCAAGTTATGAAGAGCCACTCAGAAGGTGTTCACAAGGTCTCCACATTTTACCTCTGGTTCTCGGATCTCTGTAGTCTCTAATTCCAGTTTTGCAAAAGTTGCCAGCACCTTTCTGTCTTAGGCCAAGTGTGCTTGCCTTTCTCAGCTTGCTCATCAGTCAAGCTCTCATCTTTCCCTGGGATGAGAAGATAGAAATTAGCAGGTTTTGTTTGTTTTTAAGAACCTGAACTGTATTTCCTTCTAAGTTTGCAGGCTGCACGTGAAATCAGGAAACAGGACAAGTGGATGAGAGTCCGAAAGAGAGCAGAAGACCAAGGCAGAAAAGAGCTAAATGATTTTCTAAGAAGGAATAGGGGATCACTCTTCCCCAAACTGGTTTGTAGCATTTGCTGAGTCGCTATCATAGGTACGCTCAAACTCGCCCCCCTGGTTTTGTGTCCTTTTCTGTTTATCTGCACCTACAGATGGTCCTCCGAACAGATGGAGCCACAGTGACCCACACAGAATGGCAGAATCCCTCACCCTGGGGCCGACTTCCTGGAGGCAACGTTGTTGAATCTCTCCCTGATTTTTAAGGACCAAAGTCAAAGATAGTTCCCATTTGTGCAAGACATACTCAAAATTAACACATAAATCCAAAGTCCTTGTTTCCAGGACACATTCTAGAATTTTATGGAAAGCTAAGTATCCTTACGATATCAAAACCGTAAGAATACCATGATGCTAGCTATCTTACCACATTTTCCAGGCTGTTTCCTACAAGCATATGCTTTTCACTTGCATCAGAAGTTCTCTCATTAAGAGAATCGTGTCCAGAGTCCGCTTCAGCTGGTACTGAGCAACAGACCTACTGACTGCATGATGAAGGCTTCGCTCAGGCAGAAAGATGAGCTCTTTTTCACTTTTTTTTTCCTCTGCTTTTGTGACTTAAGGAGGAGAAGAGTGATATACAGCTTATGTTCCCAGTGATTTGAAATTGAAGCACACAGCACAGACAGAAGCGGAGTGTGAGAACAGAAACAAAGGGTCTATAAAGCACGAAAGGATCAAAGGAAAATGTCAGCGTGAGGTAGATGGAGAAGAAAGAGAAGGAGTGGGAAGAAGAAGAGGCTGTGAGGGAGAGAGGCAGCCACCTGCCCAGAGCAGGGGAGGGGGAAGCCACGGGGCAGCGGGTGGTACCCACAGGAGGTACGCTGAGAGCTCAGCCCGATTGGACAGAGGCTTAAGATTACATGCCGCTCTTCTGTTTTAATAGCGCATTGAGAAAATGGTCCATTGAATTAGACTTGCAAAATGAACACCATAGATCATATTATAATAAGGAAGAAAGTGTATTAAAACTGAGACTGCATCTGAAAGATGGAGGGGGAAATACTTAAGATTGTAAACATCTAGAGAGCTCAGGGAAACGGAGCATGAATCATACTTCCTGACTTTCTCACTTTCAGAACTTGTCCACATGAAGTCAAGATGGTAAACGTTTTATCTCATAACAAATGTGGGGAAGTGATTTAGCATCCTCAGTTCCTGAGAACAGATGGTTGTAGATCATACACAGTGGGCATGATGAGGAGAGAAAGTAAGAGGTACCTGGATGGCTCGGTTTGGAGAACACAATGGTTCTGCGGACGAAAAAAATGTAGTCACAAGCTGAAAGTGGAGAGCTATTTTATTTGGTGAGACTGTTAAGGACTCCGAGCCATGGAGACAGCATCTCAGTAGTCCTGAGAAAACTGCTCCCAGGAGGCAGGAGAGGGAGTTGGGCTATATATGAGTTTGCAATGAAGAGGATGAGCAGTCTGAAGGTCAAAGATGTTAAGTAAGGAAAACCTGATATCAAGTTAAGGAATTTAGTGTTCTTCTGGGTATGGGAAGGGCTTCCCTGGTGGCTCAGACAGTAGAGTCTGCCTGCAGTGCAGGAGACCAGGTTTGACACCCGGTTTGGGAAAATCCCCTGGAGAAGGAAATGGCAACCCACTCCAGTATTCTTGCCTGGAAAATCCCATGGATGGAGAAGCCTGGCAGGCTAGGGAAGATATTAGCCTCTAGACTCACTGAATTCATTTCTTTCATATGCACCGCAGCTTTCTGGGGCCAAATCCTATTTCTTGATTGTTTACACTTAGTTCCTTGTCCACCATAAGGGGTGGCAGGTGTGGCAGTTGGCTGCTTCCTGTATCACCCCCTCTCTCACCCCAAGCTCCTCAGCAGTCCCCATGAGGGCGTGGCATCTGCTGGATTGAAGGCCTTGTGTTCCCATTTGGGAGTCCTCATTCACATCTGAAAGTCTCTATTTCAGACCTGGCTATGACTTTTCTTGCCCACCAATATGGCAGGAAATACTTCATTTCACAGAACCCTATTCAAAATGCTGACCAACTTGAAGTCATTCCATCCTTAAAGCTTCTCTATTCAGATCCAGGACACATTTTCTGTTGCTGTGAATAGGAACTGATGGACAGTCTATCGGAATAAAGAACAAAGTAGCAGGGAACAAGGAGGATACGGAGGGATGGAGGGGGAAAGCCACTTAGAACACAAAGGGTGTTTCCTAGGATTTAGGAGGAGTTCCAAGGGTTAATCATTTTCCTTTATTCCTTGACCTGAATTTGATCATAACTATTATCCTTTTCTTAATGAATATTTAATAGGAAGACCTGGGGAGTTAATGTTCAAGTGTCTCAAACAGAGTTATTTCCCCACTCAAACCCTCTCCTGACCTCATTACACTGGGGACACGGGGGATATTTAGCACCGACTGAAAAAATTTATTGGTTGTCACACCAAGAAGGGGATGCTACTGACAACCAGTGGGCAGAGGCCGGGACGCTGTTAAACACCCAACAATGCACAGGACAGCCCCCAACCCCAAGGAATTACCTGGACTGAAATGTCAAAAGTGCCGTGGCTGACAAACCCTGGCATTGTGCTGCTGCTTCTGCTTAGTCACTTCAGTTGTGTGGGACTCTGCAACCCTATGGGCTGCAGCCCACCAGGTCCTCTGTTCATGGGATTCTCTGGCAAGAATGCTAGAGTGGGCTGCCATGCCATGCCTTCCTCTAGGGGATCTTCCCAACCGAGGGATCAAACCCGGGTCTCCTAGATTGCAGGCAGATTCTTTACCGCTGAGCCAACAGGGAAGCCCCTGGTACACTGACCCAGTCATATAAATGAAAGATGAAGAATTGGGGGCAAATTCATTTGTTCCTCCATTCAGCAGCAAACATTTGGTGTCTGCTTCAGTGTATGCCCGGTGTGGGCATGCAAAGGTAAGATGCACAGAGCCTCGCCTTTAAGCATTTGCCACTTTCAACATGAAGGCCGCTATTTATGGTATAAACATTCTGAGTAAAAAGAGGTTAAGCCCAGGTGCACCATCAGAGGAGATTTCAGGATACGGCAGTGTTTCAGAGGGCGGGTGGTGGACCGGTGGAGGAGGACTGGCTCTCGGAAGGGAGGAAAGGGAGAAGCAATTAGGCAGAACAGGAACAAGCCCCTGGGACGGAACCAGAACTAACTGGGGTGGAAAGAGGGAAGATGATGTTGGAGGGTGCTTCAGGCCAGACTGTAGGCTGTCTTGAAAGCCAAACTGAGAAGGTTCTGTTGCAGCTTGTCCCTGCCTGTCTGTTTTTACTGCTTCTTATAGAAAAGGGAATCCATTAAGGGTTTCTGAGCAGGGATGTGCCATGATCAGAGACCTGGAGTTGAAACACTTTCCTAGCCTAAGTATCAGATGGTGGCGGTGGAGAAGCCCTACATCCCCGCTGTCCTCAGTCGCTGTCACCCAGTCAGAGAAGTGAACATCTGCTTGTTCACGGCCTTGGGTCTGACAATCCTCCTTAGCCTGGTCCTTGAGCCCCCGGCTGCCTGCCCCGATTTGCCAGCTGCCTCTCCTTCCTTCCCTTCTCCACTGTTACCATTTCATCGTCGTTGCTATTTTGGGGACCATGACTTCAGGTCCTCCCAAGGGCATACTTTATCTCAAGGTCCCAGTGGTTCTCACACACTGGCAGCAGAAATCACCTGGGGATGGTGGGGGTGGGGACAAGAGGGAGGGGTTACCAAGGGGTGATGAATATGTAGACTGTGGTGATGGCTTCACGTGGCGTGCATGTGTCAAAACTTGCCACACTGTACGTCTTAGGTCAATGCAGTTTCCTGTATATCAATTATAGTTCAGCTGATTTTTTTTTAAAAGATCATATATCATGACCAAGTGGGCTTTATCCCAGGGATGCAAGGATTCTTCAATATTTGCAAATCAATCAATGTGCTACACCACATAATAAATTGAAAGACAAAAACCATGTAATTATCTCAATAGATGCAGAGAAAGCCTTTGACAAAATTCTGCTGTTTTTTTAAAGAATCACCTGGAGGGCTGGAATTTTGCATTGCTAACACTCTTCGAGAAGCACTATGACTTTAGATAAACCAATTCCCTTCCTGAATCTGCATGATTTCCAGAATTTTCCATCAGACTCTCTTGAATTCTTATTCAGAACATGCTGAACTTGCCTAACCAATGGCTATTTATCTTTGGCCATTACAGCCTGGTTGCTGGCTTCCACCACTCTGAGAAAATTGGTCCTTCAAGGATTATAGACGATAATAATCATATGCCTGTTTTGTCCTAAATACATGTATGTTAACTCCTGAATCCTCAGAACAAGCCAATATGATAGATAATCATCAAGTCTAGGAAGTAAGACTGTAGCCCGCCAGGCTCCTCTATCCATGGGATTCTCCAGGCAAAAATATTGGAGTGGGTTGCCATTCCCTTCTCCAGGGGATCTTCCTGACCCAGAGATCGAACCCGTGTCTCCTGCTTGGCAGACAGATTCTTTACTGCTGATCCACCTGGGAAGCCCTCAGAGCTCCTGATAAAAGGAGCCAAAAGAAGGTCAATTCATAATTTTGCTGAAGAACAGGCAAAAGCAAGGTCACGGTGCCACCACAACGTACCAAGCACCCTGACCCTTGCTAGCCAAAATGAATGACTGCTTCTTCTTTACCAACTATAACTCTTATCTCCTGCTAGGGCCTCCTTCTCTGTGGATAAGAGTCCCTGAGACTGTCAGGCACAGAAGGGCCCCAAGTGGCTTTGATTGTACTGTTTCTTTCCCTAGAAGTTCAAACATTCCATGAAGTCTTTCCGAGAGCTCCCTTATTGGAACTGCAGCATCTCGGGGTTCCAGAGCCCAGAGAGAGGAATAAATAAAGGCAGGAAGAGTAGAGAAAGCACCCAGAAAGGAGGAGGTAAAGTAAATGTAGTAACACAAGAGGTGGCAGCTAGAATGATAGAAATTCATTGATTCTAAAGAGAACAGACTGAGCTCCACAGCAACACACAGACTTGCCCACGGAGGGGATGGAAGACATTCTTTGTAAGAGAAGGGGTCTGATCCTAGGGTTGAGAGTTACATTTGTTGCTGAGGGGGATGAGGGCAGGAGCCTTAGGTGAGAGCTCACTGTTGCTATTTTTGGCGAATCAACATAAGCAGCCTGAGGCAGAGGCAGCTGCCTGGGGCCCTGCTCCAGTGGGCGCCCATCATGCAATAGCCTCTGGGTACATTGACAAATATTATTTTTAGATGTCATTTCTGGCTCTCAGAACTTTTGGCTATCAGAGTTCCTCCCCTCTCCACCCTTAAATTAGGTTTCTTCCCTGTGGAAAGTCAGAGATTCTGTGATGAAACCAGATCAACTCTGCTCGGAATTGCTATTAAATCTTCTTTTGAGAATCTTGTTTTTCTTTTTCCTGTTAGGGGTGGCCCCTTGGTAGAAGGACGTTTACACAGAATAAAGGAGAAAAAAAAATTGTTTGCTGAAGGCATCAGCTCTGAGAAATATTTAACAGTTTGCAAATAGGCAGGCAGCTCCCAGACCAAAAGAGTAGGGAGGAAGGCTGTTCTGCTCTTGTGAAAAGGAGATGTATTAAAATGCAGTCATTAACTGGTGGAATGTTCTAGAATTGCTGACGACCTACTGGGAATTTGGGCTAAGTTTCTCAAGGCTATAACACAACTGTACATCCTCCTGGGAAGCCGGAAAGGAGGAGGACTTGGAGCAGCAGGGCGTGGATCTTAGCAGAGTGGAGCGGAGATGGGAGAGGAAATGTCTTGCCGTCATTGTTCTGATGGAAGATGGGGAAGGTTGCCCGTGGCTCAGCAGGTAGACGTCATTAACAGGGAGCGAAGTCCCCACCAGAGCTCGCCAACGGCCAAGTGTTACTCATTCACCCGGCAAGAGTTCTGACAGGAGAGTCCAGGTAAATTTTTTTTAAATGCTCTAATCACCAGTGAGGGCTGTAGGTAGTTGATTAGAAGAATACTGAGTTGAGATTCACCGTGTAAAAAGATACAAATGGACTTATTTCCAAAACAGACAGCCACACAGGTAGAAAACAAATGTACGGTTACCAAAGGGGCAAGGCGTAGGAGAAAGGGATAAATTAGGATTTGGGATTTGGGGACTAAAAGATACACCGTATTATATGTAAAAGAGATAATCAACAAGGACCCACTGCATAGCACAGGGAACTACCCTTAGTATATTGGAATAACGTGTAAGGGAAAAGAATCTGGAAATCAATCTGTGTGCATGCTGAGTTGCTTCGGTCATATACAACTCTTTGTGACCTCATGGAGTGTAGCCTGCCAGGCTCTTCTGTTCACGGGATTCTCCAGGCAAGAATACTAGAGTGGGTTGCCATGCTCTCCTCCAGGGGATCCTCCCAATCCAGGGATAGAACCCATGTCTTTTATAATCTTCCTGCATTGGCAAGCAGGTTCTTTACCACTAGCTCCATCTGGGAAGCCTGAAAATGAATATATATACACACATACATAGACCCATGGTGGCTCAGTGGGAAGGAATCTGCCTGCCAATGAAAAAAATGCAGGTTGGATCCCTGGGTCGGGAAGATCCCCTGGAGAAGGAAATGGCAACCCACTCCAGTATTTTTGCCTGGAAAATTCCATGGACAGAGAAGCCTGGTGGACTATAGTCCATGAAGTTGCAAAGAATCAGACACAACTAAGCAACTGAGCACACACGTACACATACGTATATGTATGTACATACACGTGTGTGTGCCTGTGTGTGTGTGTATGACTGAATCACTGTGCTGTACACCTGACACTAGCATAGTATAAATCAGCTTCAATTTAAAGAAAAAAAAAGATGCACAGTGTATCTTGCTGTCACTGAACCATGGATTTTTAGGACCCGGAAGAGATCTTGGCACTGATAATAAGATTTCTTACTTTGATTATCTCAGGTCATGAAGACTTTTTAATATGAAAAGCATGTTAATATTTTATCTGGTTTATGAATTTCTAGAACTAATACATATAACCCAGAGTTACCATTTTAACTTTTATTCAGATGACTTGTGCCTGCCTGCCTTTGCCCTCTCTCTCCTCCCTCTCCTTCCTCTCTCTTTCTTCTGTATTCCAGGAATTGGGCACACGCCAGGGGCTGCCCTTCCCCCAGACTATAGGCTAGCTAGCCCAGTCCACACGGGTCTTCAAGACTGCATGTCCCTGCATCTACCAAGGTCAAGTAAAAGTAAACCCTCCAAGGTCTTCGGTTTCTGTTGGCACCTCCAGCTGCCACCTCCACCCACGTACTGCCACCCCAACCTGCAGTATCCTGGGGTTCAGCCCATGGAATCTCCCACCTCCCCAGCTGCCTCCGTCCCCACTGAAACTCCAAGCCTCAGGATCACCATCTGGCCAGGTTGTCCTGAATATGCCCTAATCTGACCTCACCCTCCACCCTTTCCATTCTCCCAAATCATTCCAAACCCCCTCTGAAATTCATAGTCCTCCATCAACGAAGTCCCAGGGTATTTTCAATCTCTTGCCTGCAGGATGGAGTTGCCATTAATTATGGTGGGGAAGATTGACGGAAAGCAGGTTTGAGGGAGAATATTAGGAGCTCTGTTTTTGATATGTTGGAGCTGCCAGCCATTTGATGGCTGCTTAGTTACATTGGACACATTCAACTCTGGAAGGGGGAGTGACTTGTCCTTATTAGAACCGACATCTATCTCAGATTTGGGTTTGCAATACACGCCTGCAGTATATCTGCAAGCATCCCTGAGAGCTTACAGAGTGATTCATTTACAGGCACAGAGTCCCAGATAGCATTGTCATGCACCAAAGAACCCTTTTATATGGCAAAAGATATACGACAGTGGGCATGTGACCATGGAATGCAGTGGGTCCTCACATACATCTCATTACCTGGAAGCAGTAAGCTTGTTGGACTGGCTTACTAAACGCTCCAGAAAAACATGAGCTTGGGGGTACGGTGTTTCAGAATGGGCTTTGTGTGTCGAATTACTGGCTGATATAAAGATAGCTTGATTTCATGGGTTCAGAAGCTAAGGGTAAAAAGTGGGACTGACTCTGACCACCACTCTTGGTACCCATCCACCCTACTTCCCTAAGCGCTAATGGGCTGAAAATCTCAGTAAAAGATGTCTTCAACCTGCACAAGAAACTTCCATGGAAACTGAAGCAAGTCTGTCAGCTGAGCAATTTGGTCTCTTCAAGGCAGATTAGCAGGCAAGGAAAGGACTTCCTGTGCTCTCAGGGTTTATTGAGATGTGACTGGCATATTGCATTGTATTGCTTTTAGGTGTACAACATAATAATTGGATATATGTATATGTTACAAAATGATCGCCACCGTTTAGTTAAACACATCCTTCACCACACAGTTACAACTTTTTTTCTTGTGATGAATGGGCTTCCCTGGGGGTCCAGTGGTGAAGACTCCACATTTCCACTGCAAGGTACACGGGTTTGATCCCTGGTGTAGGAACTAAGATCCTGCAAGCCTCCTGGTGCAGCCTTCCAAAAAAAGTAACCGAAGAAAGATCTACTGTCTTAGCAATTTTAAAATATACAATGTAATATTGTTAATTATGGCATTCCATCCCCAGAACTCATTTGTCTTATAACTAAAAGTTTGTACATTTTGACCAACTTCACCCATTTCTCCCAACCCTTCTTGTCCTGCCTCTGGCAACCACCAATCTGTTCCCATGAGTTTGGTTTTTTAGATTCCGTATCTACGTGAGATCGTACAGAGTTTGTCTTTAGCTATCATTTCATTCAGCGTAATGTCCTGAAGGTTCATCCACGTTGTCTCGTATGGTAGGATTTCCTACTTTTTATGGTTGCATAATATTCCATTATATGTGTACATCACATCTTCTTTATCCATCCATCCATCTAACCATGGAATTAGGTTGTTTCTACATCTTGGCTATTTCTAATAATGCTGTAATGAACATGGAGGTGCAGATATCTCTTTGAGATAGTGACTGTGTTTCCTTTGGAAATATATTCCAAAGTAAATTGCTGGATCATACGATGGTTCAGTTGTTAATTTTTTGAGGGACCTCCATACTACTTCCCTTAGTGGATATACCAATTCACATTCCCACTAACAACGAATGCACAAGGGCTTTTCCCTACATCTTTGCCAACCCTAGTTACCTCTTGTCTCTTTGGTGATGGCCTTTCCAACAGGTTTGAGGTGATATCTCTTTCAGTTTTCTCCATAGGATGCAAAGATGTATTGTTGTGGTGTCTTCATCGGTGCTCAGCAGTCTGACTCTTTGCAATCCATGGACTGTAGCTCACCAGACTCCTCTGTCCATGAAATTTTCCAGTCAAGAATACTGAGTGGGTTGCCATTTCCTCCTCCTCTCGTTCAGTTTTGATTTCCATTTCCCTGATGATTAGTGATATTGAGCACTGCTTTTTTCATTTATCTGTTCGCCATTTGTATGTCTTCTTTAAAAAATGTTCATTTAGCTCCTCTGCCCATTTCAAACTTGGATCACTTGTTTTCTTTTTTGGCTATTAGGTTGTATGACTTCTTTACATAGTTTGAATATTAACCCCTCATCAGACACATGATTTGCAAGTATTTTCTCCCATTTGGTAGGTTGATTTTTTTTCACTTTGTTGATGGTTTCCTTTGCTTTGCAGAAACTTTTTAGGCTGATGAAATCCCACATGTTTGTTTTTGCTTTTTTTTTCGCCTTTAATTTTGGTGTTCAAATCCAAAACATTAGTGCCAAGACTGACGTCAAACATCTCACCCCTTATAGCTTCTTCTAGGAGTTTTATGGTTTTAGATCTTAGTTCAAGTCTTTAATCCATTTTGAATTCATTTCTTGTGTAACAAGTAGAGGTCCACTTTCATTCTTTTGCATGTGGCCATCCAGTTTTCCTAACACCCTTCTATAGCTAGTTTTAGGTACATAGGGAAAATTCTGTATGGATTAAGAAGAGGTTAAAACTTCTCCCTCTTGACTAAAATTGAAATTGTATCTTCCACCTCACTAGTCCCACCCCAGAAAAACTATTATTCTTAATCACTATGGTTAAATCATTTTTGACTTGAATTTGATGTAAATAAGGCACTGAATATTCATGCATTGGTTTATTGCTTTTATGCTGAAGTTTCGGTTTCATTTACATGATTTCTACTCTGAACGGGCAGCTTCTCCAAGACAGGAAATAAGATTGTGCAAGTCTCTTTGCTACACAATTAGGTGCTTACCATTTATATCCCCATTTTTTCGCTAAGGAAAGTGTTTTTTTTTTTTCCTTGCTTGAAAATAACACTCCACTCACTTATGACTATGGATAAATACATCACGCCTAGAAAAGAAATCTTTGAAAATTATACGTGTCCTTTCTTATTAAATCAGTTTCCAACTATCCTTTTGACAAATGTCCTAAAGTATTAACAGACTTAATTTTCCAGAGGTCAGAGTGGGGCAGAAAGAGGGTTGAGATGGAGAACATTCAGTTAATTCAGTTAACGACCACACAGATTTGAGTGGGAACATGGGGAACATCCAGGGCAGTGATGACACAAAAGGGCCCCCAGCTCAGACATCATAATAAGTGCAACTTTTATTAGATCTCTAATGGATAGTTAGTAATCCAAGCAAGGGGATGTTGCTTCCTATGATCTGTCTTTTAGGGAGTACACTTCTTTTCTTTCTAACTAATCGCGCTCCCTCCTAAGAATGAAAGCAGTGGTTCAGAGAGCAGTGTATCTTCTGACCGAATGAAATCAGTAAAAAATCAAGAACTCTCTCTTGGGCATGTCTCTTCAACGAAAACAACTCCTTCTGATCACGGACAATGGTTGTACAGTGTACGAACAAATTCTTCTCATCTGCCTGGCACTTTTTCTCGTGTCTTTGAAATGCCACGCTGGGTTTCCAGGTGTGAAAAGTGAGAACAGCCCGGGGAATCTGTATCCAGGCAGTACTTCGGTCCATGAATGAGCACGTTTCTGAACTAAGGATGCCATGCAACGATGCAAATCAGAAATGTATTTTCCTTATTACACAGCACCCTATTTTGAAGTAATTAAAAGGCAACTATTAAAAGCACCACGTTGGGGTTTTTTCCTAATTTAATAATACTACAGAGGTATTGCTTGGCAACTCTTTGGGGAGGCTTCCCAGGTGACTCAGTGATAAAGATTTTGCCTGCCAATGCAGGAGATGCGGGTTTGATCCCTGGGTCAGGAAGATCCCTTGGAGAAGGAAATGGCAACCCACTCCAGTATTCTTGCTTGGGAAATCCCATGAACAGAGGAGCCTGACAGTCCATGGGGTAGCAAAAAGAGTTAGACATGACTTAGTGACTCAACAAGAACAACAAACAAACAACTCTTTCTGTACAATAAATATTAGGTTAATTTCTTAATCCGTATGAGAATGTTCTATTGGGCTCTTTTATTTTTTTTGGCTTCAGCTGCTACTTATACTGTTACAATACATTTGAAAGCAACAAACATAAAGTGAATGAAAAATGGTGCCATGTTTTATTATTATAAATGTCAGGGGAAACAAAGGGATTAAGTTTCTCTGACTGCAAAATGGAGGAAAATCTTTAGAGATGAGGAGCTCTGTAGCCTTGCTAGGATCCAGCCATAAAAGCAGTGGGGAGAAGATCTCTTACGTGGAGCTTGGGATCAGGAAAATACCAGAACATCCACTGCTGACATTTGTGTGGCTGGATGAAGCAGAAAGTAAGGTGTTCACAAGACTGAGAAATGAGCAGCATGGTCCTGTGATGATCTGGCCCATTGCAGACATTATCAGTTGAGCGACCCTGGGACCAGCTCAGAACGCTGTGCTTTGAGACCATGAGTAGTTAGGAAGACACTCCCCAGGAGATGGCTTATGTCCCATTATTGTATTAAAGGGACCTGCATTCGGCCTGCTCTTGCAATGACATCTAAGTAATCATTAAAGGAAACAGACTGATTTAATTTTTTTCCAATTTGGAAAACACAAATAATATGTAGAATAATTTGTCCTAATTGTATGCCTCATCCTTTTCAAGGATTAAATAAAATTTCAAAGAGCAAGAGTTCAGACCTCAGCACTAACTTTCTTCTGAGTCATCACAGGCTTGATCATGGTCAGCACCAGATCTTGCCCTTTCTGTTATTTAGACTTTTCTAAGAATGGTTCAGGAATACAGCATGTATTATTGGGAAATTGCATTGGTCTCAAACCTTCAGCTCTTTAAAAATTAGGTCTTAATCTCAAATTCTTTCAGCTGTCTTCGCTTACCCTAGTGAAATATGCTGGGCTTAAATTGTGTGAGTGAGTGTTCAGTCACTGCAGTCATGTCTGACTCTTGGCAATCCTGTGGACTGTAGCCCACCAGGTTCCTCTGTCCATAGGGATTCCAGGCAAGAATACTGGAATGGGTTTCCATGCCCTCTTCCAGGGATTAAATTGTATACATCCTTTTAATTATATGTCAAATTATTTGTTAATTATTTTATTAAAAGATGGGAAAAGTATTCTCAACAAGTAATCTGATGGAATGAAATATTTGTACAGCAATTAAGAAAGAACTCTTTGATTTTTGTTTTTAAAAGATGATATAAATTTTTAATTATATCTTGCTGCTGCTGCTGCTAAGTCACTTCAGTCGTGTCCGACTCTGTGCGACCCCATAGACGGCAGCCCACCAGGCTCCCCCGTCCCTGAGATTCTCCAGGCAAGAACACTGGAGTGGGTTGCCATTTCCTTCTTCAATGCATGAAAGTGAAAAGTGAAAGTGAAGTCGCTCAGTCGTGTCCAGCTCTTAGTGACCCCATGGACTGCAGCCTACCAGGCTCCTCCATCCATGGGATTTTCCAGGCAAAAGTACTGGAGTGGGGTGCCATTGCCTTCTCCGAATTAAATCTTAGTCCCCTCTATATCTTGTCTGATTCCATTTCCTCCAATTAACTAAAATATTAGGAGTTTAAAGTTGCTTATAAACATTTTTAGGGGATCTTATGTTTCGAGGTTTGATTACTTGATGAAGAGCATTAAGTATTCATCATATTATTAAGATTAAAATTTATCCTGGAAAACAGCACTTTCCTATATTACTCCTATTTTAGGAAGTCTCACTCAGCTTCACCATCACATTCTTTATGCCTCAGGGATCCACCAACCATGAGCCATGGACCAAGTTGTCCCAAGGTTGTATAGCATGTAAGCTAAGTATAATTGTTATATTTTTAAATGGTTTTAAAAAATAAAAAAATAATATTTGTGATGCATGAAAATTACATAAATTCAAATGTTAGTGTTCACAAATAAAGTTTTATTGGTCCACATTCATTCTCATCCCTGTATATGCTGTCTATGCATGCAATCTCAGTAGCTAGGTCGTGTCTGACTCTTTGTGACCCCATGGACTATAACCTGCCAGGCTCCTCTGTCCATGGGGTTTCTTAGACAAGACTACTGGAGAGGGTTGCCATTTCCTTTTCCAGGGGATCTCCCCAACCCAGGGATCAAACCTGAGTCTCTGGCATTGGCAGGAGGATTCCTGACCACTGAGCCACCAGGAAAGCCCTGTATACTACCTATGGCTGCTCTCAAACTCTCAAAGATTGCAAAGTTGAATCATTGCAACCGAGACCATATGGCCCACAAAGTCTAAGCAATTTATCCTTGGACCTTTTCCTTGATGATTAACTTTATTTATTCTGATTCTGTGGTTTTGTATTTCTTCTACTGTAACCCAGAGAAAATAAAGCTAAATTGAATCTTGGGGGAAAAAATCAACATAGGCCAACAGAATGCCGAGTAATTGAAAGCAATTGACAGTGAAGAGGTGGGACAGGAAGTCTGTGGAGAGCTAGGTGAGAGCAAGTATTCGTGTTTTACTCTATCTTTTTAAATCTTTTAAAGGAAGACTGTGTTTGGCATTTCTTATATAATTTTCACAAGGTCTAACAAATTTTTACCCAAAAAGTGCCCCCGTCCTCATCATAACCATTTTAGAAATTGAGTTTGAAGATGTGTGTACTTGTACCTATGTGTTACAGGTACACAAACAGCTGTCACAAACAAATGGCATGAGTGCATTCAGTTCAGTTCACTTCAGTTGCTCAGTCATGTCTGACTCTCTGCGACCCCTGGACTGCAGCATGCCAGGCTTCCCTGTCCAACACCAACTCCTGGAGCTTGCTCAAACTCATGTGTTCACTAGAGGCAAGGAAAAACCAAAAGAGCCTAGGAATCAAGACAAAGGCGTGGAGAGGAGTGAACATCACAGGTAATAGATTGCTTAGTTGCTCAGTCATGTCTGACTCTCTGTGATTCCATGGACTGTAGCCCGCCAAGATTCTCCGTCCGTGAGATTCTCCAGGCAAGAATACTGGAGTGGGCTGCCATTCCCTTCTCTAGGGGATCTTCCCCACCCAGGGATCAAACTTGGGTCTCCTGCATTGGCAGGCAGATTCTTTACCCACTGAGTCACCAAGGAAGCCCTATCTCTGACTGGTTAGGTATAGTTCAGCTATGGGTTGAATTAGACAATAGCTTCTTGTTTGGTTAATAGAGAAAAAAAGCTAATAGCAACTTGGAGTATCACAGTCACTATGCATTCATTTTTAAATAAAATAAAGGTCAGAGATGGATTTATATGCTCAAATTACCTAACTGAATCCTGGAGGATGAACTCAAATCTAATTTTAATATCTCTTATGAATATCTTCATTATAAATAATCTCAATTATTCACCTATAGTTCAAGTTCAGACCTTCAAATCTTTTACATGTCTAAACTTATATTTCCTATTTCTCTATAATGAACACATATCTGTGTAATTAAATATATATAAATATTTAAATATATTATATGATATATTTATTAAATATATATTTATACATGATGTGAATATATAGTATAATATATACTACAAAGAGAAAGGCAAACTCCTGGACAATTTGCTACACTAAGATCTCACTATTTTGGACTTGGAAGAAAAACCTAAAACATTTCATTTTAAATGAATTTAAAACTAAGACAAATATGTTGCATAACATAAACGAGGATTTTAAAAACTTGTTTTCAATGAACACATAAGAATTATCTGCCTGCTATTAATTTGTACTAGCAGTAAAAGGAGACAGACTTCTGTGGAAAGTCACCACTGTCTGCACTTAATCCCAGTTTTGAAACAGACAATGATTTCCTGTGGTCTGGCTTCCTTGTCTCCTTTCTCCCTGTGAAGTGACAATCTTCATTTCTGATTCTGAATGAAAAGGGACAGAGACAAAGAAAGAGAAGAGGAGCAAGCCCCGAGTGCAAGCTCTGTAAAGGAGAAGAGCAAACTAAATGCCAGCAATTAAAGATACAGGCCCATCTTCACACACCATAAATTATTTGCCATAGCTGATTTGCTTTAAAATCCATCCCTCAAGGAGTATATTTATCACTCCCTAATGCTTACATCCTAGTCAACAAAAGCTCCAGTAAACAAGTGAATCCGAGTATCATCTTGAAATCCTGCTTATTAAGTCATATTAGTAATTACTGAAAATCATGGAGACATTTCAACCTTCACTTTTTGAACTGTGATGATTAAATGTGATATTAACCTTCCCATTTAATTTGCTTTCATTGATTTTCAACTGTTAACTCCATAGCCATAGCAATATTTAAGTAAATATTGTTTAATATGAAACAGTTGTGTAAATGGTAGACTTACAACTAGTTAATAACACGTACCTTTCATACTCTGATGTTTTCTGCCTTTTTTGAATTGTTATCTACTTTGTTTCACTTTTTCTATTTCATATTCAGGACTCCCATTTCATTTAGTTTGTTTTT
>NW_011495015.1:3310919-3318188 GCF_000754665.1 Bison bison bison
TCTCCCATTTCATTTAGTCTATGTTTCCCAATTTCTCCAGCTCTTCTTTTTTTTAATGTTCTTTCTCAAGCCTTTATCAAGTATAGTAGAAAAGCTTTTGTGTGAGTGTATATATATATTTATATATATATATAAAATGTATATAGTTTAGAAAACTTATGAATTTTTGCCTAACTAAAAATTTTATGCCATTTTGATTCCACTTGTTTGACTTAGCATGAATAGAATGCTAGCTTTCTAATTTTTAAAAAAACAGATATGCAACAAGCAACAAGGGTTTACTGTGTAGAACAGGGAAATATAGTCAATATCTTGTAATAACCTATAATGGAAAATAATCTGAAAAATAATATGTGTGTATAGGTGTAATTGAATTACCTTGTGCACCTGAAACATTGTAAGTCAACTATATATCAATAATATATATATATACATATATTAAGAAAAATAAATAAAAACTAATGAGCATCTATTACAGTAAGGGAGAAACTCCATGTTCAGTTCAGTTCAGTTCAGTCGCTCAGTCGTGTCCGACTCTTTGCAACCCCATGAATCGCAGCACGCCAAGCCTCCCTGTCCATCACCAGCTTCTGGAGTTCACCCAGACTCAACGTCCATCGAGCCAGTGATGCCATCCAGCCATCTCATCCTCTGTCATCCCCTTCTCCTCCCTCAGCCTTCTTCACAGTCCAACTCTCACATCCATACATGACCACAGGAAAATCCATAGCCTTGACTAGACGAACCTTTGTTGGCAAAGTAATGTCTCTGCTTTTGAATATGCTATCTAGGTTGGTCATAACTTTCCTTCCAAGGAGTAAGCGTCTTTTAATTTCATGGCTGCAGTCACCATCTGCAGTGATTTTGGAGCCCAAAAAAATAAAGTGTAACACTGTTTCCACTGTTTCCCCATCTATTTCCCATGAAGTGATGGGACCAGATGCCATGATCTTCGTTTTCTGAATGTTGAGCTTTAAGCCAACTTTTTCACTCTCCTCTTTCACTTTCATCAAGAGGCTTTTGAGTTCCTCTTCACTTTCTGCCATAAGGGTGGTGTCATCTGCATATCTGAGGTTATTGATATTTCTCCTGGCAATCTTGATTCCAGCTTGTGTTTCTTCCAGTCCAGCGTTTCTCATGATGTACTCTGCATAGAAGTTAAATAAGCAGGGTGATAATATACAGCCTTGACCTACTTCTTTTCCTATTTCGTTACTAAAAGAACAATTGATTCAGAACCTGTGTCTTTCGGGGAGAGATTCACCCCAAAATCCTGTCTGCAGGGAGATCTGGAAAGGTCTCTGACCAGCCACCTCCCCGAAATTGGAAGGTCTGGGAAGCTCTAGGCCAGAGTGAGCCCCTACCTCTTCTCAGTGTCTGTCGGGGGAAGCCGGGGTCCCGCCTGCATTTCCTGAAGCTTCCAGGAACCAGGAAGAGGAAAGAACTGGTTGGGTTCTGCTTCTCTCCCATCCCCTTCCCTCTCTTCCCCTCCCTTCTCTTCTTCTTCCTCCTCCTTCATATGGAAATGAATATAATTTTTAAAAATTCCATTAGAAAAGTATTGTCAGAAAAAAAAGTATGTGTGCATCCATTCACTCATTCACCCATTCATTCATTCCTCTGTACTGGTTGCCCCTCACGGGGACGCTGGCTTATGCACCCCCATCCACGTGCACAGAATACCTCTGCAGTGAAGTAATTTCCTACAGAGTACTAGGTGATCTATATATTTTCTTTCCTCAATACACCCCCCAACCAAGATAGGCACATGGTTTGCTTCCTACTTTATGCAGATTCTGCTCTGTGACCTTTCCTGGGAGACCTGCTTCTCTCTGCTCTTCATCAACCCCAATCTAGTTCTTTTCTCTCTCCCCGACTTAGCCTCTGGTACCTTATTTGTTTATCATTTGCAACTCCTGACTAATATTTAAATTCCTTAAGAGCAGGAACTTGATTTTGTTTGCTGTTGTGTTCCAGGAGCCTCGAATAGTGCCTGGCATGTGGTGGGTACTGAGTATGTATTTGCAGAATGAACGAATGACTCCCTAGCCATCCTTCTCCTTGGCTTTCTGCATCTACTTACTCACCAATGTCTGCAAATTCTTCATGGAGCCTTTCCTTTCCTTTCCCTGGTCATCATTAAAACCCAGTGCACCTTCTGCCTGGAGACAGGCCTCTCTTAATTTCCCCTCGTTTTGCTCTCAGATGCACACTGAACACTGACGTGAGCTGATGTCACACCTCTCTGCCTCTCTCTGTCTGTCTTTCTCTCTTCAGTCAAGTAATTGAAAAGCCAAGTGGGAAGTTCCTGTATAACACAGGAAGCTCAATCCGAAGCTCTGTGATGACCTAGAGGGGTGGGACTGAGGGGTGGTGGGAGGGAGGCTCAAGAGGGCGGGGATACATATATACTTACAGCTGATTCAGGTTGTTGTACAGTAGAAACCAACACAACATTGTAAAGCAATTATCCTCCGATTAAAATAAATTTTAAAAAGATTAAAATAACCTAGTATTCTAAAAAAAAAACAACCAGAAAAGTTGTTCTCTATTGCCTTTAATATAAGTATAAAATCCTTAGCTTGACTTTCAATGACTTTCAAATCATAGCGTTAAAATATTCAAATTTTATTTCTAATTGTTCTCCTAATTGCACCTCTTTCCACGGTCTTGGACTAGTCCAGGTCCAAACTTATTTCCAGTTCCTTCCTAACATTCTTGCTCCAGCTTCTTCAAATGGGGCACAAATTGCAAGGCTTGGCTCAGGGCCCACCTTCTTCTATTAATCCTACAGCCCAGTGACACCCCTTCTGAATTAGGAGCCCTTACTATCTTGGGATCACTCACTTCTCTCCTCATCCCATGATATAGCCTCAGGAAATTCTTCTGTGTTAAACAAATTTTTTGCTTAACACTCCATTGACAGTTATCTTTTAAATTTGTTTGTGTTCCTGCCAAATGTGATAAATTAGGTTATTGTTAATTAAAACATTCAATATGAATATTAGTCAGTATAGACTAGGTTACACTGCAGCGATGAAGTGAGCCTCAGATCTCAGTGGCTTGATGGAGCAGGCACTTTCTGGTCCATGCTCCTCACCCAGTTCAGGTCTCTGGGGAGCTTGCCCCTCGTCATCCCCCAAAGAGCTGGCTAAGAGACGCTGCACACTTCACAGGTGAGCTTCCTGGTCATCGTAGTGGGGAGCTGAGAGCGTGGGGGACTCACTCCAGGGCCTAAGTTCCTCAGATGTGACGTTCATCACCCTCACTCATAGCCTTTTGCCCAGAGAAACTCCCATGGCCTTACCTAACTGCAAAATTTGGGATAACACATAGATATTGAAGTGAAAAATTTGTATCGTGAATAACTCACAGACAGTCACACAAATTGGTTGACCTCACCTAGGATGGATCAGACAGTAGGTAAGTTTCAAGATAGTAGCTGTTTCATACCACTGAGAGATGTCACATCATCTATTTACAGAATTGAGAATAAGTATCTTATTACTGTGATTTCATTTAAGGTGACAGCTCAATTCAACACCAAGCCATAACAAGCTTATTTTATGCCTTGGAGTTAAGAATCAACAGTTGTTGATTCTTGTGGATGCCAAACCAGTATTTTAAAAACTTATTTGCAAAGTCTTAAAAGGATTTTCACATATCCCAAGATGACAATGGAAATCACCTCTTTTTAAAATATGTGGTCAACGCCTGGTTAGAAAAACATGTCACTTTCCTAGCCTCTCTGACTAGCAATTGGGCAAGGAATTCTGACTCTTTGTATGTCATTTAGTCTCTGCAGAAGGATGTTCAGGTCAGAGGTGCTCTTCTCACCTTCCCCGCTGAAGCGACAAGATCTATAATCAGTTAATGAAATGTTTTCATGAATCATGACACGGGTATTTCACTGAAATGTAACTGAAGTAGCACAGCCTATTTTGGCTTGAAAAGATAAAGCTGTGTGCAAACTTATTATGCCGTAAAGAACAGCGCCATGTTCATTACGTTCAACTCACGCTTGGGAGACTTGCATTTGGATAAGCTGAAATCAGGGTAAAGGCTGGGTTACTTTTTGTGGGACAGATGGTGTCTTCTGGGAGGCACTGCTGAAGTCCTAATAGCTATTCTGTATTCTGCATCAAAAAATATTCTGTTTTTTAAAGTTGGATTTTCTAATTGTGACTTTCAGAAGAATTTCTCATTATGTGAAATAAGAGTTTTGAAAGGATCTTCGTAATCTGCCTGTGTGGCAGATACCTGTAGCATCGGCACGCATTTTTTCCACTCGTTTTTTCCTCCCTCTCTTCTCTTTTCCTTCTCTCTCTTTTTTCTTTTGCTTTGGATACAGAATTTTGACTTAAGGATTTATTAAACCTTACTGTTCATGGACATGATCATTGGCCCATGAATGAGTGAGTTTGGCTGTTTTTCTACTTCGTCTCTTGTATCAGCATCCTTCCTGTCATACTATTGCAAGCAAATATTTATTTATTTATTTGGCTGCTCCAGGTCTTAGTTGCAATGTGCAGGATGTTTAGTCACAACATTGGGGATCTGGTTCCCTGACCAGGGATCAAACCTGGACCCCTTGAGTTGGGAGCACAGAGTCTTAGCCACTGGACTGCCAGGGAAGTCCCTACAGGCAAATATTTGAATGTAGCATGCCTCTTTGCATTTGCATGCCTTCTTGCAAAACACGTATTATTTTTCATAGGTGTCCTTAGCTAATGTAAATAGTATTTTAAATCTCATTCTACCTTATATTTTAGGCCCATGTAGGTTGATATGTGAACTTCCATGGAGTCTAATTGTTGCACGGTAGACCACACCATGCATCTACCACAGGTCACTTTCCCAGTGAAGGAACCAGGTCACCTCCAGCCTCCTGCCACCATAAACAATGTTTCACTGAACACCCTCAGATATGCCCCTGATAGGTTTGCATCTTAATTTTGGAGGGGGCTTCCCTGGTGGTTCAGTAGGTAAAAAAAAAAAAAAAAACCCCCCTGCCAATGAATACAGGAGACTTGCAGGAGACAGGGGTTCGAGTCCTGGGTCAGGAAGATCTCCTGGGGAAGGCAGTGGATACCCACTCCAGTATTCTTGTCTGGAGAATCCCGTAGACAGAGGAGCCTGGCGGGCTACAGTCCATGGGGTCACAAAGAGTTGGACACAGTTTAGGAAGTGAACAGCAACAAGAGAAAAGGAGGGCTTCACCTCGTGCAGTCACTCTCTGAAGGGGCGCCCAGCCCTGCATTGTGAATATGGATGCTGAGGGAGCCGTCACCTCAGTAGCATTCGATGCTGCCTCCCGGCCTCACTGGGCTTGACGAGGGGTCAATACTGAATTCACGCTGGACCAGTGACTTCAATCCCAGGGTGTCAGGACTCGATGAAGAATAGATTGATTTGGAAGAAGAAGGAATCTCAGGGCAGTTAAGTCAGAGTGATGAGACAGAAGCCCTGCTCTCTGGAGAGAACCCTCTGGTTGTTGAAGATCCAGAGGAAGCTGAGGAGTGATGGATGGGAGGGCTCCTGGGGCTCCATGCATTCCTGGCTCCAGGGCTTCAGAGGGGCCGCCCCCGCCTCGACACCCCCTGAGCCCCAGCGGTTGGTGCTGAGCCGTGGGGCAAGCAATGATCCAGTTCTGGCAAAACATCATCCTCTCTCACATTAAATTAATGAGGTTAATTTGAATGTTATTGTTTTTGTAGTTCTGCTGGTAATTAATTGGTAAATTTGTTTTGGTTTTATAACTGTAAACAAGTCACAATCATAAGGAGTTTATACCTAATTTTATGTTTCTTTATATTCAACTAGAAATGTGGTAAAAAGAGGAAGTGTTAGTTGCTCAGTCGTGTCCAGCTCTTTGCAACACTATGGACTGTAGCCCGCCAAGCTCCTCTGTCCATGGATTTTCCAGGCAAGAATACTAGAGTGGGTTGCCATTTCCTTCTCTAGGCGATCTTCCCAACTCAAGGATCAAACCTCAGTCTCCTGCATCTCCTGCATTTGCAGGCAAATTCTTTACCACTGAGTCTGTTGGGAAGGTCACAGGAGAACCTTGGGCTGAGGCAGGGGAAGGGCAGGCTGAGCTGCAGGCAAGAGGCTGTCACAAACCAGTGCACGAAACCCCACTGGGAGGACAGTCCTGCCCCTTGTGCCTGGATGCACAGTCTCCCAGGCCTCTGGCCCTGGGCTGGAGACACAGTCCCAGTGTGCGGCGGGAGTGCTAGTGTGGCCCAGGAACCTGGAACCAGTCCTCCAACCCATCTCTTGCTGCCAGTGGGGATATGTCTGGGTCTCTTCTCTGAACCCCCGCCTCCTGGTTCAGACTTGGGCTTGTGTGAGCCTGAATGGCTGCCTCACTCACCTCCCCACACCCCAGGGCAAGGACAGCCTGGAACACAGACCTCTGGTTCTCTCAGGATCTGATGTTGGAGGTGAGCCGTGCTCCCCACAGGGCTGGTTCTATAAGCAATTCTCCAAACACAAGAAGGAGGTTCAGACACCAAGCAGGGGGAGAAACGACAAATGCACACTCTCCATGCCTTTTATATCTTTATCCAAGTGATTGTCAAAAATGCAGACTAGGACCTGGGATAAGGGCGGCGAGACTTGGCAAGAGGCTGTCAGCATGCTACTCGGTCCATATTGACGACCAGCAGGGTGATTCCATGGCGCGGAACCAGGCAGCCTGTGAGGTTCGGCTCCGTGCTCTGCCACATCCGCAAATCATGTTTTCTCGTAAATCCACATCCACGAGGCGAGGGGAGGGAGGAGCTGGGTGGAGAGCAGGTTAGCTCTTGTTTCCGTTGTGCTCTTTCATCTGGCTGGACGAATTTCCAGAACCATGTAAATCCAAGGCTTTTTTCATGACCACAATCACATCTGCCTTTGTACCTGACTCCCCGGGAGCAGAAACAGACGCGGAGCTCCTGCAGTTCACACTTCACTGCTCTCCGGCTCAAGGTCTTTGTTAAGACTCCGTTTGATCATTTTGCTTTTGATCTGTCCGTTTGCTTGGAAGGAGCCCTCCCAGTCCAAGCCCTCCCAGGGCCTTGGACCACACCCTCCGAGAAGACCCTCTTAGGACCCCCTAGCTCTTGTTTACCTTGGCCCATCATTCCATCATGCCTCGCTCTATGACAAACCTGCCGGACTTGACACAGCACTAACGCAGGGAAAGCCCAGGCCTGTTTGTCCACACACTTGTCTTTAAACGGCTGGTGTAGGCCAAGGACAGGAGGTGGGAGGCTGAGGAGT
>NW_011495015.1:3318288-3326248 GCF_000754665.1 Bison bison bison
GGCTGAGGAGTGGACCGGATATCACATCAGCAAGCCCAGGAAGCCAGTAGCTGGTCAGTGAGAACCAAGTTATGCTTCCTTTTGGACCAGATCAAAAGAACAGGGAAGCCCAAGGAATGCAGGAGAGAATGATAAAGTAATAGATGTCAAGAAAGCCCACATATTAATCAAATAAATATCAATTACTTGTGATGTATTTTCTAAACCAGGGAGATACACATCTATATCTATATCTATCTATCTATCTATCTATCTATATATATATGCTATACACATATTATAGGGCTTTCCAGGTGGTACTAGTGGTAAAGAACCCACCTGCCAATGCCAGAGACACAGGTTCAATCCTTGGATCAGGAAAATCCCCTGGAGGAAGACAAAGCAACCCACTCCAGTATTCTTGCCTGGAGAATCCTGTGTTCAGAGGAGCCTAGCAGGCTACTGTCTATGGAGTCACAGAGTTGGACATGACTGAGCAACTTAGCACCCATGCATGCATACATATTATATGTATATTGTGCGTGTGTGCATGCTAAGTTGCTTCAGTCATGTCCGACCCCTTGGGACCCATGAACCATAGCCCACCAGGCTCCTCTGTTCATGGGATTCTCCAGGCGAGAACACTGGAGTGGATTGCCATGCCCTTCTTCAGGGTCTCTTCCCAAACTAGGGATGGAACCCATGTCTCCTGCATTGGCAGGCAGGTTCTTTATCACTAGTGCCGCCTGGGAAGCCCCATACGTGTGTGTGTGTGTGTAGCTTGTGTGTGTATATATATATATATATATATATTCTTTCCCAGATTTTTTCCTTATAGATTATTACAATATACTGAGTATAGTTCCCTATAGTTTTTGTTGGCTATCTATTTTATACATAGTATATGTATGTTACTAGGGCATCTTCTAAACTGAAGTGACTGCAAACCATAGAACATGCACAGCCAGTTGCTAGTACTTTTTTCTTTTTTTAGCCATACAACCCAGCGTGCAGGATTTTAGTTCCCTGATCAGGGATTGAACCCTGACCACAACTGTGAAAGATCAGAGTCCTAACTCCTGGACTGCCAGGGAACTCCCAGTTGTTAGCATTTAATTACTTATGAATGTTAGAATGTTGGTCCCAAATATGATATCTTCATTACTCTGTATAAAACTGTATCAGGATAAGGCATTTCAGTGTGGACGGAGCCTTCAGTGGAAAATGCTTGGCCTTTTAAGCTGGATACAAAGGCAGCTCAGTGGCTGTTTGTTACACTCATCATCAAATCCTAAGGTACTTTGATAAGAAAGCCTTTTATCCATCCTCGTTTAATAGAATGGGAAGCAGAGCGATAGGAGAGCTGAGCTTCTCAGGGTCACAGCAATCTGGTGTCAGAATACTCAGATAATTAGAGTGATGTTTATTAAATACTCTCTCGGCAAATTAATCATGTGTACGTGAAAACAAATTTGTCCTCTCTTCAGAGAGAACTAAAATGAAAGACATTAGCTGATAGGGTGTCAGGCCTGAATTCTCTCTCACAGATGTTAGGAAAGCCATCTGTCCTGGTCCTCCTGTCCCGTTCTTCCAGCTCTGTGGTCCCTCTCGTCCTCTCTAGCTGCTAGAGACGGAGCTTGGAAGGGTCTCGTGGTGAGGGTTGGTGACATCTGGGTGCCCTTCTCGGGGTCTTCTCTCAGTCCTGCCACTAACTTGCAGCCAGGTCCTCTCTCTTCTGCAGGGGACTTACAGGGTCCTGTCTAGGCAGACTCAGCTTGGGGTCCCACCGATTGTTGCGTGCCTGTGGAGCCTGGAAATTTACCTCCCGAGTTTCCTCCACTGTGTATTGAGGACGGAAACAGTACCTACCCCAAAGTTTGTTGATAAAAGAGTCCATCAGGACGCTGGTCAGAGTACCTGGTACACAGTAAATTTCCAATAAAGACCATTTATTATTATTTCAATAATCATCCCTGTTGTGCCTTTTACTTGCAAGAATGATTGAGACGATGTGGATATACTAAGAGTCATATATTTGTGTGACATGTATGGAAGCGAGAGACTCAGATATTGAGTGAAAAGAATACTCAGGGATGTTTTTTGTGCTTTAGTACAGGGCAGCGTGGGCTTCTCGGGTGACTCAGTGGTAAAGAATCCGCCTGTGATGCGGGAGACCTGGATTTGATCCCTGGGTTGGGAAGATCGCCTGGAGGAGGGCATGGGAACCCACACCAGTATTCTTGCTTGGAGGATCCCCTGGACAGAGGAGTCTGGCAGGCTGTGGTCCATGGGGTCCCAAAGAATCAGACAAGACTAAAGCAACTGGGCATGCACACACGTAGGGCAGAGTACCACTGCTTCTTGGAAACAACCCCGTTACACGATTACCCCAGAGCACGTGTTCGTGATGGAACCCTACACTCTCTTTGACCCCTCGATCCTTTTGGGGCCCTGTACTGCGAATAAGCACGTATCTATCAATAGTAATGTCCAGATGATTCTTATGGACCATATCTGGGTGCACTCTAGTTTGGACTTTCACATTTTGATTTCAAAACATGTAGTTTTCCTTCTTCATGAAGTCTGATACCATAACAATATAACTAACTTCAAAGAAGAAAGCTGTCATATTTATAATTTTCTAAGAACACTTTTTTATTTGAAAAATATCCTTTTACAGAAAAAGTACATTTTGACAGTGATCAAAACAAACAAACAAAACAGGATGGAAGTGTTTTGAAGGATGAGATGCTTTTACTTTTACTAATTTATTCTTCGATCAAGAGATGTTTTTCAATTATAGAGTCATGCTTAACGTGGGAGGAGTGAGAAGTCTGTTAATGTGACAGTTTTGGAAACTTCCAAATTTTTTTTAAGACAACAACAGCAACAGTGAAGCCTTCTGCTTAAAAACAGTGATGTCTTTTCATTTTTCAGTCTTCAGAACATCTGAGTTTATAACTCCCAGCCCCCTAATTTCTTTTAGTCTTTTGCTATACTCCAGAAATGCACGTCTACTAAATTTCCAGACCCCAAGGTCAAGTCTGGATAGAAGACATCTTCCTAAGAATATCATCCCATGACATGGATTCTCTTAGCCTGGATTTAAGTTATACATTTTCATGATGTGTTTAAAGGCTTGGGGGTTCTGAACATATATTTCCCTCAATTCATAAAATAACTTATTCCAACTCCAATTCATTCCCCAAAATATTTTGATGACTTCCCAAAGCTTTTATTAGAGATACAATTAGGAAGGAAAATGGGTATCATAAGAGTCAGTCTAACTGCTTCTAATGGTGTTGCTCTGAGCTTTCTCACCGTGAAAACAAAGAGGAAAATGAGATTAGTTACAACATTCATGTTGTTTTAAAACCTAACCGCCCACTACTTGCTTATGAGGAACACATTCTGTCCTGGTCCTGAGGCTTAAGAGAAGTTTTCCAATTATGTCTCATAAATAGGAAAGTTTGTAATATAATTTTTCAATGTTCCACAAAATTCCCAAAATGAAAGCAGTACTGAATTGCATGCGACTGTCCTTTCATAGGTAGAAAAAGTGATTGCTGCTTAGTGGCTAAGATGTATTCAACTCTTAGAGACCCCATGGACTGTAGCCCGCCAGGCTCCTCTGTCCATGGCATTTCCCAGGCAAGAATACTGGAGTGGGTTGCCATTTCTTTCTCCAGGGGATCTTCCCAACCCAGGGATGGAATGTGTATCTCCTGCATTGGCAGGCGGATTCTTTACCACTGAGCCACCAGGGAAGCTCAGAACTACAGTTCAGTAAAAGCAATTGCACAAAAGACAAAACAGAAGCGAGTAATCTGAAGCCCTTGGGTCATGTGAGGCCTGCCCTTCTTCTATCATAGACCAGAATCTAATTCCAGGATGCCCTCACAGGTAAGGAGGTGACCTGACCCAATGTGCAGCAGGTTGGCGACAGGACCAGAACAAGATCCACTCAAACTGACCCAGTGGAACTCCTCCCCGAGAACAGCGGGGGCATATCTGAAGCTTTCTAGAGCAGGGTTGCCCATGAGAATTTTCTGCAATGACCGAGATCTTCCACACCCTTTGCTGTCCAGAGTGGTAGCCACTGGCCATGTGTGAGTGTTAGCTATGCGGCAGAGTGAAACTGAAGAACTGAGTTTAAAATTAAAAAAAACAATTTTTTTTTAAATTGGGGTAGAGTTGATTTACAATGTTAATTTCAAGTGTACAGCAAAGCGAATCAGTTACATGTATACATGAATCTACTCTTTTTAAGATTCTTTTCCCATGGAGGTCACTACAGAATGTTGAGTAGAGTTCCCTGTGTTCTATAGTAGGTTCTTATTAGTTACTCATTTTATGCATAGTGTCGTGTATATGTCAATCCCAGTGTCCCAATTTATCCTCTCTCTCCCCTCTACTGCTTAGTCCCTGGTAACTATAAGTTTGCTTTCTACATCTGTAACTCTATTTATGTTTCTTAGAGTTTTAAATTTTACTTACATTTAATAACTAAATTTTAACAGCTATGGTGGCTAATGGCTGCTTCATCTCTACAGCACCCTGAGCAGGGTGGGGGAACACCCTGCTGAGGCTAGAACCCCCCTTTTCCTCCCCTCCTCCCTGTTGCTGGCACATTTCTACCAGCCACGCCTGGTCAAGAGAGGAAGATCTGAAACTTGTGTTTGTCTAGAGGGTGGCTCTGAGCTGCACGTGGTCATGGGCTCAGTCAGGGACAAGAGAGGCTGGGGCATGTGTGTGGGGCGTCCCGATTGCCCACAAGCCTGCAGTGGTCCTGGGTTCCTGGGCACTCGTGGGCCTCAGAGGCTTTAAGAATGGCTGCCGCCTGACGTGTCCACCTGATGGCTGCTCCTGGGCAGGCGGGGGATGACGTGGGGATGAGTCTGGGATTGAGGACCTGACAAGCGCCAGGCTGCATCCAACATGGCGGCTTCGACGGTAAGTTCAGGGCCAGCTATGTGTCTGTCCCTTCTCCCTTCTCAGGCAGGAAATGTGGAGCTCCCCAACTGAGGCACCACAATGCTTTGAGGAATAATGTCTTGCCTCCTTTTAGTTATGCTGCTTATAATTCAATTCATAAACTTAGAATTAAAAAAAAAAATTAAAGAAAACACCAGTAAGAGGTAGTAAGAAGCAAACCTCATTTCACAATACAGGTCCAGTTAAGGAAAGCAAAAACAAGCCAGATTCCATTGTATCTTACGCAACCAAATGTGTTTAAAGGACGACAAAACAACAAAGGTTTCCTCTAGTGTTCTGGTAATTTCTGAATTTTTACCCACAAAGGACACCCTCTGGTGACATAGAAATAATGAGAATATTGTGGAATAGTAGTAGATACTGTATTCATTATTTGAAAACATATAATTCTAAAATAAAAAAGAACGATGCTTGTACCATTTTTTTTTTCAAAACTATTTTTCTTATGCAGGAAAAATTACTTGCACAGAAACGGACCACTGTAATGCACTTCAAATAAAAAGCTTTTTATACACTGGCTTAAACCAAAGATTTCCCTAAATAAGTTATGTGATTTTTTTCATCATGACCATAAATATGAAGGTAAATGAAAAACTATTATTCTCCCTTTTGTACTAATATATGGTGTTGGTGATGAAAAGTGATGTCGGTTCAAGTCTAATTACTTCGATTGCATTCCTGCTATTTTTCTATTCTCTTTATTGTTTTGTTGTCTGAGCTCCCAACCGTTTCTTAAAAGATGCAGTATTTCTTTATCAAGTAGCAACAGAAATGATGCGAATAAATAATTCCTTACAAATTAAATGAAGCCAGTCTTCAGAGCAGAGGGAAACAAATCATTTGCTGACAGTGAGACTGGGGTGAGTAAAGAGATGTTTAAATAAGGAATAGGACTCGGATGCAGGTCTTGCTGAATTCAAATCTTCCTGCCCATGATTGCATTCTCACAGGGGCAAATAGGTTCTTAAGGCATGAGTTTCTTCAAAGTGTCCAAGAGGTTAAATCTGTTCTCTCTCCTTCCCACTCTCACCTTTTAACCTTAATTGTATGTCACAGACTAAGACCTCTTCCTTCCTCTTCTTTCCTCTTTTTAGATTGAGATATAATTGACATATAGCATTGTATCAGTTGAAATTGTAAACTGTTGTTGATTTGATACATTTGTGTGTTGAAACACGATTACACCATAGCCAACATCTCTGTCATATCACATACTTATCATTTTTATTTTGTGACGGGAACAGTTAAGAGCTAGTGTCTTAGCAACTTTGAAGTTTGTACTATAGTGTTGTTGACTATAATTGCGACATTGCATTAGCTCTCCAGGACTTATCTACCAGTTCCAAGTGTGCACCCCTAAACAACACCTCCCCAGTACCCTCTACCAGCCTCTGGTAACCACCATTCTACTCCCTTATTTCTTAATTGGCCTCAAGTTTCAAAGTACCTCAACTTTATCCATGACACTCAAAATATTAAAGATTATATTCAGTTTGTTGTTTTTCCGTCGATAAAGGGAGCCCAACTCTTTTCGACCCCATGGACTACAGCATGCCAGCCTCCCCTGTCCTTCACTATCTCTTGGAGTTCTCTCAAACTCACATCCATTGAGTTGGTGATGCCACCCAATCACCTCATCCTCCGGCCCACCCCACCCCACCGCCGCCTCCTTTTGCCTTCAGTCTTTCCCAGCATCAGGGTCTTTTCCAGTGAGTCAGCTCTTATCATCAGGTGGCCAAAGTACTGAGCTTCACCTTCAGCATCAGTCCTCCCAGTGAACGTTCAGGGTTGATTTAAAGTACCTCAACCTTATCCATGACACTCATAATATTAAAGTTTATACTCATGAAATCCTTTTTTCGTATTAGCTTTTCCAGAGGGAAGTTCCCAATCTTTTTTGTATTGATTCTGGGAGGGGACTCTGCTTTCTGACATTTTCTTGAACAGTTGGAAGAGCAGGGAAATAGAGGTTTGGAGATTATTTTTGTAGGCTGGAGTTCTCAGCTTTGTGAAAAGACCAGTGGGTACTGTCTACCCAGCCATTTGATAGATGCCAGGTTAATGTTTATAATGCCATGGAGTGCCAGCTTTTTTGTTGGGTACACTTCAGTTGAAACCTTGGTTCTATCCCTGTGTGCTCTGGGGAATAGTTTCAGCTTGGTGCACTCTGGATCTCTCATGGCTAAAAGGGGCCATCTAGCTCCTAAATGGGGATGTGAAGTTTTTCACTGGGCAGGAGGTGGAAAGCCCTGGTCCAAGGGAATCCATTTTGGTCTTGTGGTCTGAGGCTGAAGTGACAGCTCTAGGGGAACGGAGATAGCACAGGGCCCCATGTGGCCTTTCCTTCTGTGAGATGGAATGTTTTCTGCTCTGTGCTCTACAGCCAACAGTTCAGTTCAGTTGCTCAGTCATGTCTGACTCTTTGCAACCCCAAAATTGCAGCACGCCAGGCCTCCCTGTCCATCACCAACTCCCGGAGTTCACCCAACCCCATGTCCATTGAGTCAGTGATGTCATCCAGCTATCTCATCCTCTGTCATCCCCTTCTGCTTCTGGCCCCAATCCTTCCCAGCATTAGGGTCTTTTCTAATGAGTCAACTCTTTGCCTGAGGTGGCCAAAGTATTGGAGTTACAGCTTCAACATCAGTCCTTCCAATGAACATCCAGGACTGATCTCCTTTAGGAGGGACTGGTTGGATCTCCTTGCAGTCCAAGGGACTCTCAAGAGTCTTCTCCAAACCACAGTTCAAAAGCATCAATTCTTCGGCACTCAGCTTTCTTCACCGTCCAACTCTCACATCCATACATGACCACTGGAAAAACCATAGCCTTGACTAGACAAACCTCTGTTGGCAAAGTAATGTCTCTGCTTTTGAATATGCTGTTTAGGTTGGTCATAACTTCGCTTCCAAGGAGTAAGCGTCTTTTAATTTCATGGCTGCAATCACCATCTGCAGTGATTTTGGAGCCCAGAAAAATAAAGTCT
>NW_011495015.1:3326348-3333370 GCF_000754665.1 Bison bison bison
ATACAGATCCACACAGTCAAAGGCTTTGGCATAGTCAATAAAGCAGAAATAGATGTTTTTCTGTAACTCTCTTGCTTTTTCCATGATCCAGCAGGTGTTGGTAATTTGATCTCTGGTTCCTCTGTCTTTTCTAAAACAAGCTTAAAAATCTGGAAGTTCACAATTCATGTATTGCTGAAGCCTGGCTTAGAGAATTTTGAGCATTACTTTATTAGCGTGTGAGATGAGTGCAATTGTGCGGTAGTTTGAGCATTCTTTGGCATTGCCTTTCTTTGGGATTGGAATGAAAACTGACCTTTTCCAGACCTGTGGCTACTGCTGAGTTTTCTAAATTTGCTGGCATATTGAGTGCAGCACTTTCAGAGCATCATATTCCAGGATTTGAAATAGCTCAACTGGAATTGTTGACTACAGTCAACAAGCCTCTTCAAAATGCAAATATCTGAGCCTAGATGAAACAAAGCCAGCTATTTGCAAGCCATCAGCTACTTCCTCCTGGTAAGTGCTGAGGAGCAGGGAGGATGTGAGAGGCAGCCATCTCTTAAGGTAAACAAGGAATTAGTATGTGAACAATGAAGGAAGCAGGATTGGCCCCAGATAGCTAGATTCACATGAAAGAAATGATTTCAGTAAGCCTGGATACTTGCATCTTCCATACACAGAAGATCGATAAATCTCTTCATGTGATAGATTTGTCTTTGTTCAGTCGCTCAGTCATGTCCGACTCTTTGTGACCCCATGGACTACAGCATGCCAGACTTCCCTCTTCTTCACCATCTTCAAGAGTTTGCTCAAACTAATGTCCACTGAGTCAGTGATGCCATCCAACCATCTCATCCTCTTTCACCCCCTTCTCTTGCCCTCAATCTTTCCTAACATCACGGTCTTTTCCAATGAGTTGTTTCTTCTCCTCAAGTGGCCAAAGTATTGGAGCTTCAGCCTCAGCATCAGCCCCTCCAATGAATATTCAGGGTTGATTTCCTTTAGGATTGACTGGAAATCTCTTCGTGTGAGAGATTTAGTTTTCTCCTTATCAACAGTAATCTTTTAACATTCACATTACCTGCCCCTGGCTGCAAATCTGTATACAGCCTGGCTCCTCCCCTGCCTCCTCGAGTCAGCTTTCTTAGGGTCACCTGAGATACTGTCTCCGGGCAGAGGAGCCTGGTGGGCTACAGTCCATGGGGTTGCAAAGAGTTGGACACTGAAGTGACTTAGCATGCACACATACAAGAGGGAAAAAAAACTTACTAAAGAAATACTGCCTATAGTTGTGTTTTTTTGGCCATGCTGGGTCTTCACTGCTGCAAGGACCCTTCTCTAGTTGTGGTGAACAGGGGCTACTCTTTGTTGCATCTCACTGTGATGGCTTCACTTTTTGTGGTTCCCAGGCTCTAGAGCACGGGCTCAATAGTTGTGGCATATGGACTCAGTTGCTCGGAGGCATGTGGAATCTTCCCAGACCAGGGATCGAACCTGTGTCTCCTGCATTGGCAGGTGGATTCTTTACCACTGCACTACTAGAGAAGCTCTTCTTGTAGCTTTATCCAATACAGGCTTCTCAGAGATGCTGTCAGCTTCTTTTACCAGCACCCCCTGCAAAGCTGGAAAGATTCCCCTGGAGTAGATCCCCTCACTCCAGTATTCTTGCCTGGAGACTCCCGTGGACCAAGGCGGCTGGCGGGCTACAGTCTGTGGGATCACAAAGAGTCAGACACAACTGAAGTGAAGCAAGCAAGCAAGTCTGCAAAACCTGGAGTAGATGTCGTATCCCCCAGGGAGGTGTTTGCTGGGTGTTTGTTATTAGCTTCTGACTTGCATGCGCCCCTTTGCTCCTTTCTGCAATTCGGGCATTTCAGTGACTTTGAATAATACTGGTAATTATAGTCTTTGTCTAGATAGCAACTTTCCCCCTTTTCGTGATGATAGCTAGACTCACAGGCCCAGAATTCCTAAGGAAATAAGGGGAAACGTTGGTTGCCAGGCAGAGGTTCTCATGCCCTGCAGGGTATGAGTAGTGGTGGGAGGCAGTGACTCCCAGACCCCACAGCTGTGCTGGGGTCTGGCTGCTCTGTACCAGTGATACAGGGGCAGCTCTTTGCCCCAGTCTCTGTTTGCATCTTCTTTGCATCTAAGTTGATGGATGTTTTAAATCCATAAAGAAGATAAAGAATCTGCCTCTAATGCAGGAGACCCAGGTTCAATCCCTGGTCAGGAAGATCACCTGGAGAAGGGAATGACTACCTACTCCAGTACTCTTGCCTTGGAAATTCCCCGGACAGAGGAGCCTGGTGGGCTACAGAGTAATAGAGTGACTGAGTGACTAACATTTTCACAAAGAAGACCAAGCACCGAAGAGTTGATGCTTTTGAATTGTGGTGCTGGAGAAGACTCTTCAGAGTCGCTTGGGCAGCAAAGAGATCAAATCAGAGAATCCTAAAGGAAATCAACTCTTAATATTCTTTGGAAGGACTAATGTTAAAGCTGAAGCTCTGATACTTTGGCCATCTGCAACGAAGAGCTGACTCATTGGAAAAAACCCTAATGCTGGGAAAGGTTGAAGGCAAGAAGAGAAGGGGGTGGCAGAGGATGAGATGGTTGGGTGGCATCATCGACTGGATGGACATGAATTTGAGCAAAGTCCAAGAGATGGTGAAGGACAGGGAAGCCTGGTGCGCTGTAGTCCATGGGATCACAAAGAGTCAGACACGACTGAGCAACTGAACAACAGATGCCTTAACTGTAGAATGCACAGTTATTTAATACAGCACTGATTTTAAAAGTTGCTGCCAGGCCTAACCATAAAATACCACCAAGGCTAAGACACACCAGCTGTCAGAGATGTGAACACATGGAAACAGGGAGAAGTGGAGAAACATCTTAGAGGAAAATAGAACTTAAGCTGGTCTGTGAAAACTTGTGGAAGAAAAGGGGCAGGAACTTTAGCATGGCCTGGGCTTTCAAAGGCAAACATTTAGTGGCAGGAAAAACCATGGGGTCCCCAAGAAAGAATCCACAGGGTGGCATGAGGGTCTCTGGCCAAGAGTCAAAGGCCAAGGGTCAGAGCAGGGGACCGGGGCCACGTGGGCCCCAGTGGGCTGCAGCTCTGGGGTTGTGGACACACTCAAGTGCTATCAGTCTGTGCCTGTGATGAGGAAGACAGGCCCGCATGAGGGTGGGGGCTGGACCACTCACCTGCTGATGGCAACAGGGGCTTTAGGGAGCCAGAGGCTGGGAGTGGGGAGAGTGGCAAGCAGTCTTTAGGATGAGTTGGACGTGGCTGCTTCCTGGGCAGGCATAAGAGGCCTCAGGAAGGTAAACAACTGCCCAGGTCACATCGCCTGCACCCTGGAGGGAAATTCCATCCATCACTCAGGGCTGCAGCCAACCACTCCCCCACCTCCACACCCAGACCAATCCCTTCTTTCAACCGATGGTGGAGTCTGAAGGAAACAGGAGCTATGACTCTGTTAGCACTGATCATCAGAAGAGCTTCCTTGTGATTATCTATAATGAATCAAAGGTGTCACTGATTTATTGCCTACAGTTTAAATTCCATTTATGCCTCCGAAAATTAAGCCTTGTGAAGCAGTTCACAGTCACATGCTCTTTTGTGTGGAGGAAAAAGTTATTCATTTCCTAATCCTGTCTGGTGTTTCCAACCCTGGGTATAAAGCTGCTTTGTCCCTAAAGAAAGCAGCTTTGAGAGACAGGTCTTTGCTTCTTCAGCTCTAAGATGACACTCTGTTTTGTCCTTAGAGAGGGTCTTCCTGGGGACTGCACTTTGAAAGGAAGCCAGGTAGCAACCAGACTGCCAGTCCAGAGATCTGAGCAGAATTAACTTGTCAAAACACAGTCCAGTTGTTAGACATATCCCCTATTTCCCTCTTTTGTCTTTATCCTGTTCCAAATTTAGATCGAATCAGGAAACATTAAAGGGAGACAGGTGATATGAAGATGCTGTAAATGAGAATCTGTCCTGTCCATTGCCAAACATTTTGAAACTCCCTTTTTTAAGGGTTTCCCTGGTAGCTCAGACTGTAAAGAAAATGTCTGTAATGTAGGAAACCCGAGTTCAATCCCTGGGTCAGGAAGATCCCCTGGAGAAGGGAATGGCTACCCACTCCAGTATTCTTGCCTGGGAAATCCCATGGACAGAGGAGCCTGGCTGACTACAGTCCATGGCATCACAAAGACTCAGACACGACTGAGTGACTTTCACACTTCTTAAACTAAATCCTTAAAACCTATCAGTCGTCTTTATTCTGTGTATATGTTCTGCCTCATGTGTGAGAACGAACCCAAACAATACAAATACATAGAAAACTCCACAGTAGTGTTTGTTAGTTGGATTATTTTGACAACACACAAAGGAACCTTTCCTGAACTTAAAAAAAATATGACAGACTATGTTGATATGGTTACACCTTCAAAGACACAATTGGATGATTTCGGTTTGATTTCTGTGAACTTAAGAGCTTAAATTTCTTTTTTACTGGCTTCTAGGTGCTCATTTTTGTACATCAGACATCATTCACTCTTTCCATAATCCTGCCAGTGTATTAGGTTATAATTATTTTAACAGAGGTGTAATTGACATAGAATGAAACTCTTTTAACTCTGGCTGCAAATTATGCACTGCTCACACTTGAGCCCCTGCCTCCAGTTGTCTCCAGTCTCCTGATGGAGCTGCCATTCTTGAAGGTTTGTTTGCAAGCTCTGAGTGGGAGCTCCAGTCACTCAGCAGGCGCCCTGACCCCATAGTATACCCTGGGCCACAGAGTGCACTGTGCTCAGTGGTGGTTGGTACCATGAAATGTGAATGACTCTGCTTTCCCAGCTAGACATGATGTGGTTTACTCACTGCCTGGAGAAAACCACATGCACTTAATCTCACGCCTTTCATCTGACAAAATATGCATCATCAATGCCATCGCATCATTTAAGTATTCATCAATTTTGAATCTGAAAAATTTTAAAACAATACTAGAAATGATACCGTTCTTCAACACACTGTTTAAATTATTCATAGAAAAAGAAAATAATTGGAGTCTGCTACAGTCATGGAAATCATAACCACGTAGTTTTAGAAAATACATGTTCGGTTTTTGTTTTTGCTTCATATTCAAACCCTTGCTGCAAAATGCAAGTTCCTGCTGTATTTCCTGGAGTCAGGAACACGGAGTTCCTTAGCATGGCTTCCTCCAGGAGTATCGAGACAGCCAGTAACCAAACACAGCATAAAAGAGTGAGGACTTCAGATCCAAACGTGTTTATGGACCAGCTGGGTTGGGCGGTAAAGATGACAATCTCGAAGGCACTGTATATGCATGTGTATGTGCTCTGTCGCGTCCAACTCTTTGCAGCCCCACCAGGCTGCTCTGTCCATGGGATTTCCCAGGCAAGAATACTGGAGTGGGTTGTCCGTTCCCCCTCCAGGGGATCTTCCCCATCCAGGGATCGAACCTGAGTCTCCTTTGTTTCTTGCGTTGCAGGCAGATGCTTTACAGCTGAGCCACTGTAAAAGCCCAGGGGACAAAGAGTGCTGGAGAGCCCTCCCAATCAGGATGCCTGCAAAAGTCATGTGTCCCAGTACTTGCTTCTTACTCCGCATCACTAACATTACTCTGCATTGCAAGGCTGGCAAACTAGTGAGCTCCAGAGAAAGAGGCTTCCTCCTGCAGTCTGGCCCTTTCTCTTAAGCCACAGAATTAGGAAAGGAAATGTTTCAGCAGTCCGCCTTCCAGCCTGAGCACAATCTTCAGAGCATCACTCAATTTTGTCACCTGTTTGAAGGAAATGTATTGTTTCTACGTGTGTGCCTGTCCACACAGGCTGCAGCCGAGACCCGAGAGTTCTCTGAGCACGGAGATTCTTTCAAAGGAGACAGAGAAACTAGTCTTGCACAGATTAGGGGGAGCACCCGCTTTTGCCAACTGATTGATGACTTGTTGGGCTTCCCAGATGGTGCTAGTGGTAAAGAGATGTGGGTTCAATCCCTGGGTTGAGAAGATCCCCTGGAGAAGAAAATGGCAACCCACTCCAGTATTCTTGTTTGGAGAATCCCATGGACAGAGGAGCCTGGTGAGCTATAGTCCTGGGGTCAGAGTCAGACATGACTGAAGCGACTTGGCACGTACATACACATCGCCAATGAAATCTGTACAGAGCGTTTCTCACTGAAGAACAAGCAGTTGACACGGTGCTGGTGTTTGCAGAGCCAAACATCAAAAAGAGAGTGAAGAGACAGAGGAAGTGGTCCTGCTCTCCTTCCTTCCTCTTGGCGTGGGGTACTTATCTTATAAGCAGTGGGGAAAGTCTGCTAGGACTATTCTCCATGCTGTTTTAGAAATTCCAAATAAAGATGTCCACTCTGAGTACAAGTCAAACCTAACTTTGCAAACAGCTAACTTTCACTCCCACACAGGGTTCTAAAGCTTGGATTCCTTCCTCTCATTTCTAAAACACAGTTTGAAGGTCTTTGTCGGAGCTTTAGTATTTGGGGTCTGGCTGAAGCAAAATGAAACGGCATCATGCTGGCTCGAGTTCAGCATTCAGTATGTTAGAAAAAGTCTTGGAGAGAGGGGGCAGCTGGAATAGAGAGGCATCTACACTCAGCAGGCCATCAAAGGGACAGAGAGAGCCAAGCCTCAGAAGAACCCCAGGGATCCACATGACGATTGGCGGGGGCCAGCAGAGGGAAAAGCTTTCTTGGGGTGACTGTTCCAGAACTTTCCATGGGTACACAAAGGGACCTGAGAAGCTGATCTCTGACAGGAATATTGCTACATCAACTCAGCTTTGTTTAAAATGGGTCTCTGGGGACTTCCCTGGTGGTCCAGTGGTTAAGACTGCTCCCGCTGCAGGGGATCCAAGATCCCACAGGCTGCACGGCATGGCCAAAAAAATAATTAATTAAATAAAAGCTAAAATAAAATGGATCTTGGCTGCTCCTTCTGCTCCTTGCTGCTCTGGTTTCCACGCAGGGTTGTGGGGGTGGGGTGGGGAGGGGGAATGGCTCC
>NW_011495015.1:3333470-3334951 GCF_000754665.1 Bison bison bison
GAAAGGGCTGGACCAGAACATGAAATCGATGCCCAGGTCTTAGGAAGAAAAACTGTGCCGTGTGATCCATGCCAGAGTGAGAGACCAGGAGGGCCACAACAGTGACCCTCAGAAAGGAGTACTTTCAGAGCCCTGGCTATGGCAGGATGTCACCTGTTGCCTGGACACCAAAGGGCAGGTAGTTGAGCTGGGAACTCTGAGAAGCCTAATAAGGACCAAACCTCCCTGCAGTCGTGCAAGTGATGTCTCTCCCAGCTGGGGCTGTCATGCTCCTACACACATCTGAGGAGGGTCAGGTGAGGCAGGAACAAACGCAGCCTATGACTAGGATGCTGATGAAGAGGGGAAGGCGCCCCACGTTCCCAGTGAGGGTGCTTCCTCAGTGGTGGATAAGAACATTTTTGCTCATGTGCTCAAGAAGAGATCAGACAATTCTTAGCAAGCCACTAGATATTAAAGAAACAGTGGATTTGAATACCAATGGTTTTAAAAGGTAAAATTAGCTGACCCCCTAGAAAAGAACTGAGATGAGGTAGGAAGATGCCTACCTATTTAGAGAATTTGCTGGAAGAGATTTCAAAGGGTTATTGTTGTGTTTTGTTTCCAGTAATAACAGCTCTATCAGAAGCAATGAAACTATGAATAGAAATAATAATATGTAGTAATCCCATCACAAGGAGAATGTTGAAAGCTCATAGTCCCATTTCTTTCTGGTCCAATTTTAGATTTCCCTACAAAAGAGAAATAACAAGGACTGTAGCAAAAACTCTTTTTCTCTCGTCTTGGAAAAACATTTACTCCATAATTATAATTTTTGATTCCATACTAATGAAGTGAGATGGATGCAGGGGTAGTTGAAATTCACAGCTAATTCATAAATATTATCTTGCCAAGAATTTCAGCCTCTTTCCCAGCAGACCTTTCTATATAGAGCGCTGAACTAAGCTAACCTGTTTTGGGCTCGGAGGCTTTAGCATTCTTTGTGCCTGATGTTGGGTGAGCTGACACAGAGAAGAATTCAGCACAGTCATGGCGATCTTGTTTCAGCTGGAGATAGACTCTGTTAGGGATTGTTCTGGGTGTCAGGAGACCTTGTTGGGCCTTATGAGAGACTGAGCCCTAGAGTCAGTGGTTAGGAAACCTGAGAGGGTGGGGCTGTAATTAAATCTGGAGAGGTTGGCAAAATTCCAACTCAATTCTATGTGTTTGTGTGTGCGCGCGTGCGCGTGCGCACACATGCTTGCTAAGTTGCTCCAGTCGTGTCCAACTCTTTGCTACCCCATGGACTGTAGCCTGCCAGGCTCCTCTGTCCATGGGATTTTCCAGGCAAGGATACTGGAGTGGGTTGCTGTGTTCTTCTCCAGGGCATCCTCCCAACCCAGGGATCGAACCCAAGTCTCTTGTCTCCTGCATTGGCAGGTGGATTCTTGACCACTAGCGCCACCTGGGAAGTCCAATTCAATTCTGCTACTGCTGCTGCT
>NW_011495015.1:3335064-3338431 GCF_000754665.1 Bison bison bison
GTGAAAAGTGAAAGTGAAGTCTCTCAGTCATGTCCGACTCTTAGTGACCCCATGGACTGCAGCCTACCAAGCTCCCCTGTCCATGGGATTTTCCAGGCAAGAGTACTGGAGTGGGGTGCCACTGCTTTCTCCAAATTCAATTCTAGTAAATACTTATTCCCAACAGAGGCTGTAATCCTATAGTCTTTCCTGACCTGAATTAGTCCAGAACAGGCACCAGTCCATTAGAGACCACCCCTGGAGTCCATGGGCTACCAAAATTGTTCAAACTGGCCAACCCTAAGTCTACTCTGTGGCTTACCCCACCTTGCCATTCCTTTCCGAATAAACCCTGACGTTGGGTGAGCTGACATAGAGGAGAATTCAGCAGAATTCATGAAACATGAATTAGTAATTTATTTTCCAGGGTCTGGGCCACGCTCTGCCCAGTCCTCTTCTCTCTGGATGGATCCTGATTCTTCCCCACATGGCCCTGTGCGGCTTGGTGTGCATCCTTTTCTAGGGATCTGCCAGGGGACCTTCCCAACCCAGGGATCGAACCCGCGTCTCTTACATTCTCCCGTATTGGCAGGCAGATTCTTTACCACTGGCACCACCTGGAAAGCCCAGAAACCTCTTTATACTGCCCATTGTTTATAATAAAAGAGGAATCACTCTAAGTCATCAGCTTTAGCAGAGTTGCTAAGTAGGGAATGATACAGTCATACAATGCATTACTTATCAATTATCTGACATAGCGTTTCATGCTGCGTGATAATAATAATAGTAGCATATCGCTAATTTAAGAAATCAGTTAATTAAATGGTATTATGGTATAATCCCTTTACGTAAAATAGACATAGACATACACATGGAGATTAAAAACTGGAGATATCTCTGGATCATAACATTATACTTATTTTGTGCGAATGTGTTTATTTTTCTTCGTTTTCCAAATGTTGTACAGTGAATGTGTATTGGGCTTCCAAGGTGGCTCAGTAAAGAATCCACCTGCAAATGCAGGAAACATGGGTTCAATCCCTGGGTCAGGAAGATCCCCTGGAAAAGGGAATGGCTAACCTCTCTAGTATTCTTGCCTGAAGAATTCCATGGACAGAGGAGCCTGGCGGGTTACAGTCCACAGGGTCACAAAGAGTCAGACATGACTGAGCACGGTGCACAAAACATGTGTCAAAAATTTAACTTAATTTCCAGTACACAGATTGCGTTGTCCCTATAGCAGCACAGAGAAAACCTAGAGACTCCTGGAGAAGGAAGATGCACAATGAGATGGCCCTCCTCCAAAGGCTGGGGAAGTTCCACACCGGGGCTTTGTGAACCATGGGAGTTGAATAAGCCCAGGCAGTCTGGCCTGAAGACAAAGCCGGGTGGAAGTTTGTTTCCAAGCCCCACCTGCTAGCGGGTGAGAGGCCCTGGTACCAAGCTTCCTGGCTCAGGCTCCATGGCTCCAGGTGATCGGAGGCTCCCCTGGCCACAGAGCTGTTATTAGACATGGGCAGGGATGGATGATGCCGTAGCGACGCTCCAGCTGGTGTAGAGAACTCATAATTAGCAACAGCGGGGTTACAGAGCAAGGAGCCCAGAGAGAAAGAAGGGGAGAGAAACAACCTACCCACCAAGGGCAAGAATAATCCACTCACCATATCATCACTGCGTAATAATCAAGTGGTGATGTGCTTACATTAAATGCGCTTTAGAAAAAACTGAATGCAATGACTGATAAAATACAATAACTTGTGAAAAGGGTGAACACAGGAGCAAGCAGTAGTTAATCCATCTACAAGGAAAGGAAATCAACACTGATCAATTCAAGTTGAGATCTCTGTTTTCGTGAGAAAACCGTTCTTTCTTTCTCAAATTTAGGGATGAGAGTAGCACTGCCTGTCATTTTCAATCCCTCAGAAATGTGCAGAGGAACACAAAACGCGGGAAACTCAGGTGCATTCGAAACAAATGCCCAGAAAACATTTGTTGCTGGTAACTAAAGTCATGTGATGTTTTTGTAACCATGAAGAATTATTATTACAGTGTGGGTACCCCCAAATTTTAAGTCTTCTCTGTTCACAAGACAGCTGCTTCCTGACAAATAACCTGCGACAATTTCATAACACGGAGTTCGGAAACCTCATTAGACCACACGCGTGGTGCAGCTGAAGCCCTCAGTGGTTTCCGAGGGTTTGTGAAAATGTAATTAGGCAAACCACAGGTGTCTGCAAATGTGGTGTTTTTGCTCCAGACGGGTGGGTGGCATCTCGGGGGTGCCCCAGAATTTTCACAGGGACGAATCACTCTCAGTGTCAGCAACGTGAACAGACACCTAAGATGGTCTTTTTGCTCTTGCAGGAGAAAGGACTGCCAAGCAGATGGATTAAAGGATGAATGAATGCCGGCTTTGGTTGTGTCCCTGTGTGTGGCAGCAAACGCTGATGGGAGCTGAGACACTATTTATGCTATAGAATTGGACCAGTTGTGGTCACTGACTCCTGGGCCCTTGCAGGAAATTTCTGTAGGACTGGCTATAGGATCTAAGCAGAAAATACCATCTCACCCCTGCTAGAGGTTATTCCCAGTGCTCCTCCCTAAAAACAACCTGTTGGCCATTCTGATGGCATCAGTAGTGAGGTCTCTGATGTATGTTCCATCTACTAGCTGGTGAGGCTAAGGTAATAGGAGGAGGCAGATGAAGTACCAACATGCTCTCTGGACCATGGAAGAAGCGTCCCAGGAAAGGGAACGACTGAAATGTGCTACTGTTGGGGGTGTGGGAAAAAAAAACAACAAAAGCTTTGGAATCTGACAGATCTGAGCTTGGGGTCTGGGTACACCATCTACCACCTCTGTGACCTGTTTAGAAGTATTTATTCACATGCTTATTTGGAGTTGCAAAGAGTCGGACACGACTGAGCGACTGACAGTTTCGTATCACTGAGCCTCAGTTCTTGCTTCTGTAAAATTAGAGAAATAATATTTTCCTTCTGGCATTTCAGTGAGGATTAAATAATATGATATGTGGAAAATTATTTTGAGATGTATTAGTTGACGTATATTCCCAAATTCCCTCTCTGTCACACACAAAACACACACACACACACACATAGCCACACACGCACTTTTTATCTCAAAGCAAAGCAACTGCAGCCCCAGCCCCCCCCCCCGCCCCCGTGTCTTTTCTTGTCTGGGTGCGCACATGGAGGAGACTGTAGAGGTCAAGTTGTGGCCAGGTGGGTCTGGATGCTGAAGACCCAGGCCAGCCCCCTGAATCTTTTGTGGATAAGTGGATTCTTCTGCCCTAGAAAGAGGTTGGTGGAGAGAGGGCAGGGGCCCCAGAAATAATGTGGAGAAAGTGGGGAGATCTAGAGGGACATAT
>NW_011495015.1:3338531-3340525 GCF_000754665.1 Bison bison bison
GGCTGCTGCCACTTGGGAAGGAAAGGGGGACTGGGAGGAAGTTCACGCCTGAAGTGATGGAGAAGAGCTGTCTTTGCCTGCGATGATGGTTTCTGCCATCAGGCAGAATGGGGCTGAAAAAGAGGCTGAGTTCTAGAATAATGAAGCCTGCTCAATGTCTTGCATACTTGAATGAATGGCCAGATGATGCAAACCGGCTCTGTATTCAGAGTTGATGGTGCTCCGCAGACCTTTCACAAAGCATGGCTGCTATCACTCTGCCAACCGGATTGAGTTACTGTGGCACCCACCCCAGTAGCCTGATTGCTAGGAACTGGTCTCAAGACGTTCCATGAAGATATGCAGGGTCCCTGGGAACACGATCGGGCACCACCCCTGCTTGTGGCCTCCACGGCCTGGTGGTGAGCAGTGTTCCCCGAGCCCAGCTGCAACCCGGCCCTCTTTCTCGTCTGCATCTCTCTTCTCCTCAGGGGATTCATTCCCGGTGCAGACATACGTGCATGGGTCTGAATCCCATAGTCACAAAGTCAAGTGTGTCAAAATGAAACTTGACTTCTCTATAAATGAAGATTGTGAGCCCCATTTCCATGCATGGCAGAAAACTTGTTATTGCTGATTGAAAAGAATGTGTTCTAAGGATTCCTTGCTCTATTTTGGGTACATCATTTGGGATGTTCTCCTTTCCCTTATTATCTCTCCCCGCAGGTCCTCTAAGAATCCTTGAGCTTCAACAGCAGGGAGCATGTATTTGTTCTTTATTCTGCTCGGTTCAATATGGTTATGGCCAATGTCACATCCATTTGAACATTTTTCCATTAAATTATCCTATGTTTGGTCTACTGCTGAGGGTCCCGTGTTCTACTGTGGTTTGGTCTTCAGGTTGACCCAGGTCACTACGTGTCATCTTGTTATTGTTGTTGTTTAGTAACTAAGTTGTATCTAACTCTTTGCGACCCCATGGACTGTAGCCCACAAGGCTGCTCTGTCCATAGGATTTCCCAGGCAAGAATGCTGGAGTGAATAGCCATTTCCTTCTCCAGGGGATTTTCAAGACCTAGGGATTGAACCTGAGTTTCCTACATTGGCAGGCGGATTCTTTACCAATGAGCTGCCTGGGATGCCCCTGTGTCATCTTCAGATCAGATCAGATCAGATCAGTCGCTCAGTCGTGTCCGACTCTTTGCGACCCCATGAATCGCAGCACGCCAGGCCTCCCTGTCCATCACCAACTCCTGGAGTTCACCCAGACTCACGTCCATCGAGTCAGTGATGCCATCCAGCCATCTCATCCTCTGTCGTCCCCTTCTCCTCTTGCCCCCAATCCCTCCCAGCATCAGAGTCTTTTCCAATCAGTCAACTCTTTGCATGAGGTGGCCAAAGTACTGGAGTTTCAGCTTTAGCATCAGTCCTTCCAAAGAAATCCCAGGACTGATCTCCTTCAGAATGAACTGGTTGGATCTCCTCGCAGTCCAAGGGACTCTCAAGAGTCTTCTCCAACACCACAGATCAAAAGCACTGAGCTTCGGCGCTCAGCCTTCTTCACAGTCCAACTCTCACACCCATACATGACCACAGGAAAATCCATAGCCTTGACTAGACGAACCTTTGTTGGCAAAGTAATGTCTCTGCTTTTGAATATGCTATCTAGGTTGGTCATAACTTTCCTTCCAAGGAGTAAGCGTCTTTTAATTTCATGGATGCAGTCACCATCTGTAGTGATTTTGGAGCCCAGAAAAATAAAGTCTGACACTGTTTTCACTGTTTCCCCATCTATTTCCCATGAAGTGACGGGACCGGATGCCATGATCTTCATTTTCTGAATGTTGAGCTTTAAGCCAACTTTTTCACTCTCCACTTTCACCTTCATCAAGAGGCTTTTTAGTTCCTCTTCACTTTCTGCCATAAGGGTGGTGTCATCTGCATATATGAGGTTATTGATATTTCTCCTGGCAATCTTGATTCCAGCTTGTGTTTCTTCCAGTCCAGCGTTTCTC
>NW_011495015.1:3340625-3359371 GCF_000754665.1 Bison bison bison
TGGTCTGGTATTCCCATCTCTTTCAGAATTTTCCACAGTTTATTGTGATCCACACAGTCAAAGGCTTTGGCATAGTCAATAAAGCAGAAGTAGATGCTTTTCTGGAACTCTCTTGCTTTTTTGATGATCCAGTGGATGTTGGCAATTTGATCTCTGGTTCCTCTGCCTTTTTTAAAACCAGCTTGAACATCAGGAAGTTTACGGTTCACATATTGCTGAAACCTGGCTTGGAGAATTTTGAGCATTACTTTACTAGCGTGTGAGATGAGTGCAATTGTGTGGTAGTTTGAGCATTCTTTGGCATTGCCTTTCTTTGGAACTGGAATGAAAACTGACCTTTTCCAGTCCTGTGGCCACTGCTGAGTTTTCCAAATTTGCTGGCATATTGAGTGCAGCACTTTCACAACATCATCTTTCAGGATTTGGAATAGCTCAACTGGAATTCTATCACCTCCACTAGCTTTGTAGGTAGTGATGCTTTCTAAGGCCCACTTGATTTCACATTCCAGGATGTCTGGCTCTAGGTCATCTTAACCATGTTCAAAACCACAAGGTCTCTTCAAGGGCCCCCTGCCCACCAGTCCTTCTTGGGGATCCTTGGGTCTTGGAAATCTTTTTCATTTTTAAACTCTTTATTAAATTTGTTACAATATTGTTTCTGTCTGTGTTTTTTTTTTGGGGGGGGGAGTCCTTGAGTCATGTGGGATCTGAACTCTCAGATCAGGGATTAAACCTGCAGCCCCTGCATTGGAAGGCACAGTCTTAACCACTGGGCCACCAAGGAAGTCCCTTGGAAATCTTTTGGATAGGCATCCTGCATTAGCTTATGAAAAGCTACCTGCTTCCTAAAATCTCAGTGGCTTGCAATAATAATGGTTTATTCTCACTCACATTACGTATCAACTGCAACTTTGATCAATGTCCTCTTACCATTGGGATCCAGGCAAAAGGGGCAGCCTCTATGAGTGTAAATATTTTGAGCAAATAATACAATCAACTGGACTCTCTTACTGCTCTGGAGTTGGGAAAGGTTTGGAGCAGAAAAGAGGTATATGTTCAGCTCCTCTGCTTAGAATACCTGCTCTGTGGATTCTACTGAATACCAGCCACACCTTGTCTGTGGGCTGGTCCTTCACTTCGAGACCATCTACTTTTCATGCTCTACTGCTCAGATGCCCCCACCCTCAGGTGGTCCATTCTCTCTTCTCCTGGAGTCTAGCAGAGAGGGTCTAGGAGAAGGAGCCTTCCCCAGGCACCCCTGGTCACACATGCCCTGGCCATGCTCCACTCTGGAAACTTCCCTCCCATCAGCTGCTCCATCTTTCTTCTCTTTTGGCTTAGAGCACTGCTGAGATGTCACCTCCTGTTCTCTCTGACTTGTCCCAGTCAGTGGGGCTAACAAGCCCTTCTCTGCCTCCAAACAACCTAGCTCTGGAAATAGATATCCTCAGCCATCAGCATCTCCATTATCAGTGAAAAAACTTTTATTCAGACATCCAAGTGACGTCTTTGTTCTTGGTGTGTCTGCCTTTCCCCAGTGCAGAGGATGTCACTGATGGAATGGATTGAGGGCAAACACCACAGGAGACGATGTGGCTGGGGAAACAGTTATTATTTTCTCAAAACTTGATCCTGCCATGCTTTCCATCAGGCTTTATTGAAATTTCAAAGATAGCAGAAGAGCATGACCATGTATGACTTACACCGACCCAACTTCCTGGGCCTTCACTCCCCCAGCTGCTGGCCACCACCCCGTGTGGCACACAGCTGCACAGCGCCAAACTCACTCCTGGCGCCAGGGAGATGAAGAGGTTCCTCTTCTCCCTCTGGTCCTGTGTTTTCTGCTCCGGGAGAGGCCCCCTGCTGGGTGAGTGACAGCAAGACCATCAATAGAGGGAACCCTTCATCCTCACTCCTTAGAGGTTCCTCTGACCCTGTGTTCCTAACAGTAGAATCATACCAATCTTATAACAGGACAAGTGCCAAAGTCTGGGTTGTTAAGTCTTAAATAACAATTTATGAGAGATATGGGGACTTCCCAGGCAGTGCAGTGGTGAAGAACCTGCCTGCCAATGCAGGAGAAGCAAGAGACGCAGGTTCTATTTCTGGGTTGGGAAAATCCCCTGGAGGAGGACATGGCAAACTATCCCAGTATTCTTGCTTGGAAAATTCCATGGACAGAGGATCCTGAAGGGCAACAGTCCATGGGGTGGCAGAGAGTCGGCCATGACTGAACTCACACACACACACACACACACACACACACACAAAGATACAAATAGCTCAGGTGGTATTGCATGATGCTCAGATTAGTTAGTCCCTACTAAGTGTTCCTCCATCAGTGTTTCAATAAACCTCAGAATCGAGGTCACTTAGGGTCCTTTTATTACTACTTAATTAGCCCCGTGGCCATCTTTGCACCAAGCCCCTCCCCACACTGTTACCGGGCCACTTATCACCCCTCATCTGCCGTGCCATCCCTCACCCCTGAAGTCTCATCTTTTAAAAAATTACATTGTAGGTGTGCTGCTGTCTTGATCAATTTCAATTGATCAAGGACCACGTACGTCCTGACCTTTTTAAAAAAGTCCTAGCCTTATGAATCCTGCACTGCTGTAAAGGCTCTAAGTGCTTCTTCATAAAACCCTAGAAGTGAACTCTTTTTTTCTTTCTGTTCTGGAAAAAAAGCAACTAAGAAATAATTAGTGAAAACTTGGGCAAGCAAGTGACCTCTGCGGCTAAGCATAATTTTTCTGTCCTCATGGGTTCCCAAGAGCATTTGAATAAGAATTATTCTAATCATCATTCTGAAGAGGCTGCAGCTGTAGGATGAGGGACCGATATCTGATGCCTGGATGGCGGCTGGTGCCCTCCATCCACCGAACCCAGGAAGCTAATAAGGGATGCGATCGTTCCTGCCTCCCACCCACATGTTTCGTGGGGAAGAACCAATTACCGTCATTGGTGACTCCATAACAAGGAGTGAGGTGATATAAGCCATGACCCAAGACTACCAGTTCATCTTCCTTTCCATCCATTTCACAGTAGTGTGGGCTTTCTGTTTTTAAGCACGAGCAAGATGTAACTCACTTATAATTCTTCACAGATTCAAGTCAGGGTGTTTTTATTCTACTCAAACAGCACCATTGTTGGGCTGCAAATTCAATTGAAGGGTTTGGAAATCGACAAGAAAAATAATAGTCTGTTATTGTTCACTCATCTTACTTCTTCTTAGAGTGGCTTCTTTTTGGAACGCAGAAGGACTGGTTTTGAATACGCCTGCTCTACTGGACTGCACAAAAGGAAATTAATGTCAAGTGTGACAGCCAATCCCTCGCCCATCTCGGTTTTTAATATTCCACGAGCATCATCATTTTTCAAGATTCTATTCAAAAGGAAGATTTCAGAGTGCTGATGTCCATGTAATTCTTATAGATGAATGGATACTTTTCAATTTAATAACACCTTACATTTAAGCTGGCGTGGGTCATCTTTAATTGCTCAGCAGGCTCTTGTCTGTTCCTCCAACTTTCCCTGGAAACACTTGGAGGTATCCTTCCTGTTACACAGCTGAGCCATGCAGGATGAGTTGCAGACAATTTAAGGGCTTCCATGGCTGATTAGGGCTTCCCTAGTAGCCTAGTGGTTTAGGACCCGCCTGCCAATGTAGGAGGCATGGTTTCCATCCCTGGGTCGGGAAGATCCCCTGGAGAAGGGAATGGCAACCCACTCTAGTACTCTTGCCTGGAAAATCCCATGGACAGAGAAGCTTGGCGGGCTACAGTCCATGGGGTCACAAACAGTTGGACATGACTTAGTGACTGAGCACACACACCGTGGTTGATTAAGGGCCAGATCCCAATAGAAATTTGAATTAAGGGCCAGAACTCCCATTACCTTACTGTGCGTCTGAAAGAGCACTGGATTTGACATCAGAAGACTCAGTTTTAAACCTGAACCTTCTGCTTATTACACTAGTGGCTGCTATTTCACTGGGTAGTTGTGTGGCTAAGTGAGTACATGAAGGTAAAAATATGTCACGAATGTGGGCTCTTTTTCCTCTTGTGAATCCAGACAGTCTGCCCATTTTGAGAGTATGAGAGGGCCTCCTTTCGCTTGGGGGCTGATTTCAGAAAGCCCTATTGGGTGTGCCCACCTTAGCAGTTCTCACCTGGGGAGGGCAGTCTCTGGAGACACTTTGGATAGCCACAAATGGAGGGAGGGGCTCCTGGCATCTAGCGAGTGGAAACCAGAGATTCTGCTAAGCATCCTACAAGGCACAGGACAGCCCCCCACAAAGAGTCTTCCAGCCACAACCATGGGTGTTGAGGTTGAAAACTCCTTCTCTCGACGAGGGCTTCTTGTTGCTTTAAATGTGTTTTATTGAAGTATAGTTGATTTACAGTGTTAATTTCTGCTATACAGCAAAGTGATTCAGTTATACATATATATGTTCTTTCTCATATTCATTTCTAGAATGGCTTATCACAGGATACTGAAGGTAGTTCCCTGTGCTCTACAGTAGGACCTTGTTGTTTATCCATCCTACATATTATAGTTTGCATCTGCTAATCCCCAACTCCCAGTCCATCCCTTCCCCAGACCCTTCCCCCTTGGCGACCATAAGTCTGTTCTCCATGTCAGTGAGGCTGTTTCTGTTTTGCAGACATGTTTATGTGTGCTGTGTTTTAGATTCCACACATAAGTGATATCGTACGGTATTTGTCTTTTAAACTAGGGCTTCTGAGCCTGAGACTCACAGATTCAGAGATGGGCTATGGGGATCTACGAACCCACCTAAATATCACATGGTCTGCTTGAGGCAAGTGTGCCCCTCCTCTGCAGCAATTGTCCCTGACCATCAGTGGATGCTCAGAGAGGTCTATGGTTCCAGATCAGTTCTCATCCTTGCTCTAGCTGTGTCTTGATACAAAGTGAGACTGCTCCTTACGTGGAGTTTTGTGTCTTCAATGCCTTGGGGGATGTGAGATGGACCAAGTAATGAACAAGACAAAGAAAGACGGCCTGGAAGATCCAGCAGACCGTGGGGCGGCCCTTGCAGTTCAGTAGAGAGCAGGTGGTGCTGGGAGAAGAACTCCTCCTCTCTCCAGACGTCTTTGCACTTTGTACAGGTTAAGTCAGAATGAGACTCGTAAGCGTCTCTGAGTGACCTGCTCATGAGATGAGGAAATACACTTTTCTAGGCAATAGACTACTATCCAACACATTTTCCTCTGTTTGCTGAACAGCAGCCTGAGAAGTTTACTTGTGTTGCCTCATTTGACATCACTCGACTCCCACGGTCTAGTTTGTCCCCCACCCAGACCAGATCTGACTCTCTTCCCAGAAGAAGTTAGGAGCCCTGGGAAATCTAAACCTTCAGATATTCAGTTAAAGGACCAGAAAGCAGATGTTGTCACAGTGTGAAAGATTCAATGCTTTGCTAGGACAATGTTTCATAACCTAATAAATTATACCGACCGATGGGAGCCTGATGAAATTATGAATCCTCTCCTCAGAAAACTGCTCATAGAACCCCTGCACCTAACACTGCCATTTCAAGATGGCAAGCATTGTGTTTTCTCTGGTAGGCAAGTAATTATGTCTGGATGAAAGCCTGCCCGTGTTTCTTTGTCACTGTATCCTGCAATATTTATTTCATAAGATCTTGAATTCACTTTAGCCCTTCTCTAGCTTAACTTTCTAAATTGCCCTCCTAGACTTTTAGGCAGTTGGGGGAAATAAGATAGAAAAGAATAGTTCAGGCCAACTTTCAGACAGAACACTTTATTTGAATGGCTATGGGCTGCTAAATTGGAATCCATTTTTCTTCTCTAATCTCTATGCATTGAACGTGTCCAAAATACAAATAGTTATTGTGAGCATTATTGCCCAGTTCATATTGTTTCCAGTGGGGCATGAATTCTGTGGGTGAAAATAGCCTATTTCTCTCTATATATCTCTTGTCTATGACTCAAAAAGAGTCCTTGTGGTAGACTATAATCCTTACCTTCCATTTCATTCTGTATTATTATGCTCAACCCTGGAACATAAAGGAAGTTTACTGCAAATGAGACAGCTATAAAACTTTTTTAAAAAGACAATATTAATGTAAAGGAAATCTTTTAAGGAAAAAATTTTTGAAAAAGCTAGCCAGACCTTCATATGGAAAATGGATAAAATCGAGAAGCACTAATGGGTGAAAGAGTTAATCCTCTCACAGCTGAAAGTAATCACACTGTCTTACAGCCACTCTGCTGTCTCCCCGGTCTCAGCCCAACTTCTAATTCAAACGCCCATTTACAGAAGCCATTGGCTCAGGGGAAAGCAGTCCTGGGAGCCGAGGTGCTCGCCCTGTAAGCATGAACTGAAAAAATTGTTTCTCCAGGGCTTTCAGTACAATATCTATCTTGGGAGCAAAACTCATTCAGAGACACTGAAAGAAAAGTAAGCTGTCATCCTCCTGTGCACACGGGTAATGCAGGTGGAATCAGGGCTCCCCACACGTGCAGGGCTTGCCCATATCCTAAGGTCTATCGTTAGTTGGCTTTTGCAGGCTGACCTTGTCAGGTTGATCAATTCCAGCAGACTCAGACATGGCCAGCTAAAGGAGCAGACAGACAAGCACTACAAAACTGAAAGGAAATACTTCCCAAGTGTCAGAACATTCTAGAAGCAGGTAAACCAGTCTGGCTCTGAGATACTTGGAAGAAGGTTGGTTATGATTTAGTGCTGAATAAGCGTGAAGCCTCAACTCTCTGAAATCATGAGATATGATGAAGAGAACAGACTCTGTAAAGAGAAATGCTATGCTAAGTCACTTCAGTCATGTCCGACTCTGTTCGACCCCATAGATGGCAGCCCACCAGGCTCCCTTGTCCCTGGGATTCTCCAGGCAAGAACACTGGAGTGGGCTGCCATTTCCTTCTCCAATGCATGAAAGTGGAAAGTGAAAGTGAAGTCGCTCAGTCGTGTCTGACTCTTAGCAACCCCATGGATTGCAGCCTACCAGGCTCCTCCATCCATGGGATTTTCCAAGCAAGAGTACTGGAGTGGGGTGCCATTGCCTTCTCCCTGTAAAGAGAAAACCAGGATTCAAAGGCTGAGCCTGTCACCTCTGTGTATGGATGGAGGGCAAGCCACTGAACTCCCTGGGACTGGTTTCCTCATCTGCCTGCTGAGGTCTGCACACTGTATTATTCAAGTTGTTGAAATTTAAGTGACATAATATATGTAAAATATGAAATCCTATGGGCAGTGCTCAGAACAATCCCTCATTCAACAAACATCTACTTTGTGCTTATGGGCCAGGGGCTTAGCATTTGGGAAACAGCAGTAGGCCAAGGTCAGAAATCATGCACACACATGCACACACACACACACAGGCATGCACACACATACACACACACAGGCATGCACACACAATCACAGAAGCTCATGGAGTTTACATTTAAAAAAACAAGTTTATTTATTTGGTTGCGGCACAAAGGATCTTCCATCTTCATGGCAGCATGTGGGATCTTTAGTTGCGGCATGTGGGAGGACCCAGTTCCCCGATCAGGAATTGAACTCAGCCCCGAGCTGGGAGAATGGAGTCTTCGACACTAGACCAACAGGGAGGTCCCAGAGTTCACATTTTATAGCCAATACCCAATAAATGTTCTCATTTTATAGCAAACACTCAATACATAGTTCTATGAAAAATCTAATTGATTTTTTTCATCACATGTGCCATATGCATTCCAGAAAGCCTAAATCCTGTTTATCCAGACACATTGCACAGAGGTTGTGAGCACCTTGAGAGAATGTTCCTGGTTTTCTAATGAACCCCTTCTCTTCCCTGACAGCTTAAATACTGCCTCAACCACGCCATCAGCAGTGGCCGAGGAACCAGAGACCGGGCACCACAAGAGAACCTCACAAGGTGCCGCTCAGGACGGAGGCCCTGCCAGCACGGGGACCTGCCCTGGTCACTGTAATTGCAGCAGGTACAAGTTTTTGGCTTCAATGTGACACTTGAGCTGGTCCGTCTTGACTGTGATGGCCCCTCTTGACCTTTAGCGAAACTTTGTCCCCGCTTAGTGTGTGGAACCGTGAATAAAGGCATTGTTGGGGCCTGTGACTGTGGGACTTGAAGCGGCTGGCAGGTGAGGGTTCAGCCGATGTCTGTCTTCAGCCGGTCACAGAGGTGACATCCAACACCTGTGACACCTCTGTCCCTCGTCCCAGGGGTAACAGACCAGGCGAAGTCGCTGACCCCTCCTCCAGTACACTGCAATTTCCTACCACTAATCTCCTTCACATTTAAGAAGGCATGCACAGCTATGCAAATTAGCTGAGGCTGATCAGCTCAGGATTTGAAATTGAGCTGATCTAAAATGAACTAATGGACACGTAAGAATTTAACTGAAAATTTAGAACACACTCCACAGCCTGCCACCAGGGAAAGAAAGGTTTAAAAAAGGAAAATATATAAAAAAATAAAAAATTATATATATAAATATATTATGAATATTTAATGATTAAAATATTTGTATGATGGTTTTTAAGCTACCTGTAAGGTATAACAATATTACATTATGATATATATTGCATCATTACATTATATCTTTATAGATATGTACATTATACATATGTCTATATATACACATATGTACATATCTGTTTAAATTATTGAAACAATATACAGCTTTGTTGTATGAACACAATCTACACTAACATGAATAATTTAAATAAAATTTATATGGCTCACTTTTGAAAATGATATATTCATGATAATTTTTAAATGAGATAATGAAAAAATAAAATTATAGATGTATAGAGCTGAGAGGCAAATCAATTAACTATCAGTTTGGTTCAGGTTCAGAATTTATTTTCATGTTCCAAAATTATACGAGAAAAGATTCAAATTTATTTACAGTTAAAATGTATTCTCTCATTATTTTCAGTTTGCTGAATTGGGTTAAATTTTTTAAAAGTTATGACATTTACATTTAGTTTAGACAGAGGCTCTAAGAAACCCACATGACTTCTTTTGTTTCCATTAAAGTTGCTGCCAACAATTCATGAATTTCATTGTAATTTAAAGATTTAAGTTTCTTCCATCTGCAATAATAAGTAGTAAAATGGACTTGAGTTTTTATTTGAGATATCAGAGGGTAATCATAAAGAGGCAGGGAGAATGTGATATAATCGACAAACTGGATCAGAAACCCCAAAATAGGTGAGTTTAACATTTGCAGGATTCATGTACCCATTGTGTACGAATTAGAAGAAAAAAGTCAAATTATCTCTGAAAAGCAGAAAAGTGGTTTTGAAGTTTGACTTGCCCATCCCCTGAATATTTTTCTTGTTACAAGAAAATAAATGTTATAACTCAACTTGAAGCAGTATTACAGTCACGTCTATGGGTAATCTGGAATATTCTGAAAGAACTCAAGGATTTTTTGGTTTTTCTTCTCATGGCTAAAATCAGGTGTAGAACATTATAATTTTTGTATTAATTAGTTTCAAAAGCCTCTTTAAATGAAAGTGACCTAGAACTTATGTTAAAATATCACAGTTTTTTAAAAGTAAACATAATACTTCCTCCAGGAAAACAATAATCTGCAGCAAGACACAGAGTCATTGATGTCATTTACTTTTTATGTGTTTTCCTCTTAAGTCTCAAAGTAAGATTGCAATGACAGAATCATTAAAATAAAAGTTAAAAAGAGCTACAAGAGACAACTGAACTAATGCTTATGCCAGATCACCCAGGTGAGAGGATCATTTCTGCAAGAGATACAGAGAGTTGCAAAGTATTTCTATTACACAGTTTCAGTTCTCTGTGTTTATTCCAACTGATTAAAACAACCCACAGTCAGTGGTGTTTTAAATCCTGTTTAATAGATCGCCAGTCCACGTTCGATGCATGAGACAGGGTGCTCAGGGCCAGTGTACTGGGATGACCCTGAGGGATGGGATGGGGAGGGAGGTGAGAGGGGGTTCAGGATGGGGGACACGTCGTGCACACCCGTGGGTGATACGTGTCGATGTATGGTGAAAGCCACTACAATATTGTAAAGTAATTAGCCTCCAATTAAAATAAATACATTAATTTTTAAAAGCAGTCCTGTTTACAACTGAACACTGATTTGTAGACCTGAAAGTGTCTTTAGAGAGCCTTCAGTCCTGCCTTCTCACTTTACTGGAGAAGTGAAAGAGATTCGGAGCAGCATCACTTACCTGAAACCACACAGGTAGAAACCACTGGCTTAGCCCAGAAGTCTCTCTCCCCCGCCCCCAGCACACACACGTGCACTAACGCTTCTAGCTATCAAATCTGCACTCACCAAAGTACCAGAGAGTGGGAGAGCGATTATCTGGTCTCCCCACTTGCCTCTTTTTTTTTCAAATACTCAGAGCCATGGCAACTCCAGCCCTGTCTGCCCCTCCCAGGCATTAGGCAAATGAAAGAGCGAATATAGGGTGCCCCCTTAGTCTTTCGTGAATAACACTTGTGCATGACATAGATCCTGGATGATCTTTCAAAATAACCTTGAAGGTTCTTTATACCTCTGTGTTACTCCTTTATTCCTCACTAGTAATGGAAACACTGGCTTTAAAATGTTGTGTCTGCAAACAATAAATGCTGGAGAGGGCATGGAGAACAGGGAACCCTCTTACACTGTTGGTGGGAATGCATACTAGTACAGCCACTACAAGAACAGAGGCTGCTGCTGCTGCTAAGTCGCTTCAGTCGTGTCCGACTCTGTGCGACCCCATAGATGGCAGCCCACCAGGCTCCCCCGTCCCTGGGATTCTCCAGGCAAGAACACTGGAGTGGGTTGCCATTTCCTTCTCCAATGCATGAAAGTGAAAAGTGAAAGTGAAGTCGCTCAGTCGTGTCCGACTCCTAGCGACCCCAAGGACTGCAGCCTACTAGGCTCCTCTGTCCATGGGATTTTCCAGGCAAGAGTATTGGAGTGCGGTGCCATTGCCTTCTCTGGGAGAACAGTGGAGATTCCTTAAAAAACTGGAAATAGAACTGCCATATGACCCAGCAATCCCACTGCTGGGCATACACACAGAGAAAGCCAGAATTGAAAGAGACAGGTGTACCCCAATGTTCATTGCAGCACTGTTTATAATAGCTAGGACATGGAAGCAACCTAGATGTCCATTGGGAGATAAATGGATAAGAAAGCTGTGGTACATATACACAATGGAATTTTACTCAGCTATTAAAAAGAGCGCATTTGAATCAGTTCTAATGAGGTGGATGAAACTGGAGCCTATTATACAGAGTGAAGTAAGTCAGACAGAAAAACACCAATGCAGTATATTAACACATATATATGGAATTTAGAAAGATGGTAAAGATTACCCTATATGTGAGACAGCAAAAGAGACACAGATGTAAAGAACAGACTTTTGGACTCTGTGGGAGAAGGCGAGGCTGGGATGATTTGAGAGAATAGCATTGGAACATGTATATTATCATATGTGAAATAGGTCACCAGTCCAGGTTCAATGTATAAGACAGGGTGCTCAGGGCTGGTGCACTGGGATGACCCTGAGGGATGGGATGGGGAGGGAGGTGGGAGGGGGGTTCAGGATGGGGAACACATGTACACCCATGGCTGATTCATGTCAATGTATGGCAAAAATCACTATAATATTGTAAAGTAATTATAATCCAATTAAAATAAATAAATTAATTTTTTAATAATTGTGGGAAATAGGTGAGTGCCTCACTGTGGCTGGGAGTGGAGGGAGGGACGCGCTGCAGAGCGGCTGGAGGAGCCTCCCGAGGGTGATGGAAAAGTCCGTATCTTGGCCGCGGTGGTGGTTTCTCGGGTGAATGTCTTTGTCAAAACTCAGGGAACGGCTCACTTTCCATGGATTCAGTTTCTGCACATAGATTTCTCCATACAGTAGAGTTTAAGAAAACTATGTAGAAATCCCACAATAGAGGCTTCTAAATGATTATTTCTCTTGTTATCGAAAGAATAAAATTGGCTCAGTTATTGCTTGATGTAGGTTTAACATGATTGTCAGAAGGTAATTTTAAGAAAGCAATATTGTCTCTTTACATGATATGGGAAATGAAAGATTTCTGATTCTCAACATGTTCTAACATATGAGGCTGGGTAATTTAATCCGATTTGTCCCTTTTGTACACAGGAGAGGACTGAAATTGATCTTCACGTATGTGAGAAGAAGCCTTATTTTTTTACCTCTTTGCTCACTGGAGTGTCGCTTTGGTCCACAGGCAAAAGAGAAATGCCTTTTAAAAGGCATTAACTTGTTTATTCTCTATTTGCATGTGTGCATGCTTAGTCTCTCAGTTGTGTCCCACTCTTTGGGATCCCATGGACTGTAGCCCACCAGGCTCCACTGTTCATGGAATTCTCCAGCAAGAATACTGGAGTGGGTTGCCATTCTCTTCTCCAGGGGATCTTCCCAATCCAGGGATCTAACTCACATCTCCTTCATTGTAGGCAGATTCTTTAAGGTCTGAGCCACCAGGGAAGCCCATTTTCCCTTTGACCTGATGTCAGAAATATATATAGCCATGCACTAGTGTCTTTTGTTCACAGCAGCAGATAATGAATCCGCAGTCTGGTCAACTGTCGTCAATCCACCAGTTCACTTCTAACTTACAGCTCACCTCTTCTCGTGGCTTCTCCTAGAGTCTCTGGGGAGGGTGTCTAAACGTACTGCCCTATTTTCATGCAACCTGATGCTCTTCAACCCGATCCTATCTCTTGGATCTTGGATGAAGCTTGGTGAAAAGGGCACAGAGTCAAGGCAGCTGAAAAGGCCTCAGTACTTCCGCTGTAAGACTGTGGTGTTATAAGACTGTGGTGTAATAAAATGCGGGTGTTACAGGTTTCCTGCATTAAATAGGTGGAATTTCACACAGTTTAGTGCAATTAAGACCAGTTAGGCTGTCTGCCAACGTGATCAGGTCTTTACATAACAGGGGACGCCCTCTGGGGAAGATGCTGTCCCTTTGTAGAAGCAGGTCCCGAGGGCAAGAAATAGGGGCCTGTCTACCTGCAAGTGAGGACCAGGGGCCCTGGGTCATCTCTCCCCTGCCCTTCCTCACTTCTCTTTTCCCGTAGAAGCTCTGCTGTTGATAGGTGTGACTCATGGGAATTCAGGACCATAAGCAATTTAATGACCAGAAATTAGGTAAACAAGCCAAATTTTTCTCTCTCTGAAGACTTTTCCCTAGGGTTATTAAAGATTCTTTGTGTAGTGGTTTATTTTTCCCTTTGATCTGGTATAGTTTCATAAAAGAATGCCATGTTTTATGCATTTTCTCTCTCTAAATATATATATGGACATGAGGAAAGGAAACAAGGAGGGATTGCCTGAGGGTGGAATGGAGATCAGAAAGGGGATAGGCATGCAAATCACAGCCAGTGTCCTCAGCCAGCACCCTTATTTTGTGCTGGTGTTTGAGAGAGAGGCAGAATGGAACCAGCCAAGGAGAGTGCATGGGCTCTGAAGTCAGACTTCTCTGGAAAGGAGTTAAACCCTGATACCTACCTACTGAGTGAATGTGAACACACACATTGGCTTTATTCAAACCTTGATCAAGAAAAGTTTTGGACGATGAATTCGTAAAATATTCAAAATTGAAATTCAGAAAATTGCACTTCACTTTGATCTGCAATTCATTGTAAGTTCTTTCATCGAGAGTTTAATTTGTTTTAATAATTTAAATATACTTTAACTAATCTATTTAAATATCTAGTTTATTTTGGAAATATGGAAACTACTGAGGACTTCAATTCTGGCCAAGATGGAACAATCCTGTTGTCTCCCATTCCTACCAGCCCTGCTCTTAACTACAAAGCCCTGGACATAACAAAGTCAATAAGCACAGGAAGATTCTGGGAGGTGAAGGGCAGCCTATGGAACCTGCCACTTTACTATCAAGTCTGCTTGATCTGATGTTAATTTCTGTTTTCTTATGATTAATGTTGATATGATGTCTCTTCCCATTTTTTTTTCTTTCAACCTCAGTTCAGTCCCTCAGTCTTGTCCGACTCTTTGCAACCCCATGAACCACAGCACGCCAGGCCTCCGTGTCCATCACCAACTCCCGAAGTTTACCCAAAGTCATGTCCATTGAGTCGGTGATGCCATCCAACGATCTCATCCTCTGTCGTCCCCTTCTCCTCCTGCCCTCAATCTTTCCCAGCATCAGGGTCTTTTCAAATGAGTTAGCTCTTCATATCAGGTGGCCAAAATATTGGAGTTTCAGCTTCAACATCAGTCCTTCCAATGAACACCTAGGACTGATTTCCTTTAGGATGGACTGGTTGGATCTCCTTGCAGTCCAAGGGACTCTCAAGAGTTTTCTCCACCACCACAGTTCCAAAGCATCAATTCTTCTGTGCTCAGCTTTCTTTATAGTCCAACTCTCACATCCATATATGACTACTGGAAAAACCATAGCCTCGACTAGATGGACCTTTGTTGACAAAGTAATGTCTCTGCTTTTTAATATGCTGTCTAGGTTGGTGTTTATTTTATACAGTATATAATTGGGTCATTAAAAAAAAACTCACTCAGTGTGCTCAATCTTTGTCTTTTAACTGCTATGTTTTTTTTTTTTTTAAGATTTTTTTATGTGGACCATTTTTTAAAAGTCTTTATTGATTTGTTACAATATTGTTTCTGTTTCATGTTTTGTTTTTTTTGGCCAGGAGGCATGTGGGATCTTAGCTTCCCTACCTGGGATCGAACCTGCACCCCCTGCATTGGAAGGCAAAGTATTAATCATTGGACTTCCAGGGAGGTCCGTTAAACTGGTGTTTTAGATTAATTGAATTTCCACTTAATTTAATTATTAATATGTTAAGGATTATTTCTATCACTTTACTATTTGTCCTCTTTTCCTTCACTCTATTCCACTTTTTCTGCCTTCTTAGGATTTACTTGAACATTTTTTAGAATTCTGTTCTGATTTGTATAAATATGTGTTCGAGTGTAGCTTTTTGTATAGATATGGAGTGATTGGTCTCGGAGAAGGCGATGGCACCCCACTCCAGTCCTCTTGCCTGGAAAATCCCATGGACGGAGGAGCCTGGTAGGCTGCAGTCCATGAGGTTGCTAAGAGTCGGACACGACTGAGCGACTTCACTTTCAGTTTTCACTTTCATGCATTGGAGAAGGAAATGGCAACCCACTCCAGTATTCTTGCCTGGAGAATCCCAGGGACGCGGGAGCCTGGTGGGCTGCTGTCTCTGGGGTTGCACAGAGTTGGACATGACTGAGCGCCTTAGCAGCAGCAGCAGCAGGAGTGGTTGGTCTGGGTTTTACATTATATGGTGTAACTTGGCCATGTCCACTGATCTCAGTGTTTTAAAGTTTGAGTAAAATGGACACAGTTTTCACCCACATAGCCCATTTGCCCTCCCTGTTCATAATAGAGTTGGCAGTATTTTCTTACATATATGGAGAACAGCATCAGATAATGTTACATAGTCTTCGCTTCACTCATCTGACATAAGGTATAAAATTCAAGACAAGGGGAGCCTGTAATACTTACTGTCATTTGTGTGTCTTCTCATATGTCGCTGGTGGGGACGCAAAATGGCACTGCCACTTGGAAAACTATTTTGGCAATTTCTTTATGCTCAACGTAGTTGCCGTGTGATCCAGAAATCACACTTCTGAGAATTTATTCCATAAAAATGGAAACTTATGTCCACATACAAAAATGTGTACGCGAATATTCATGGTACCTTTATTTGTAATAAAGACTACAGATTTGGAAGTTACCCAGATGTAATTACAATGCATGAATAGCAAAAAAAAAGAAAAGAAAAATTATGGTATAGTCACACCATGGTATATGACTCAGCAATGGAAAAAAAGCACAGTTTATAAACATAAGTTGGTTGGAACTCAAGGGAATTATGGTGAGTGAATGAAAGCCAATCACAAAAGGCTACATGCTATATGACTACATTTATGCAACATTTTTGAGATGATTACGGCCATACGGAGATGGAAATATAGAACTCATTGAGTGGTTTCCAGGGACAAGGGACAAGGTTGGGGGTGGCGACTCTCAAGGATAGTTCCAAGGATCTCTGTGGTGATGGAGCTGTTCTCTGTCTTGATTCTTGCGGAGGTTGCACAGATTTACACATGTGACTAAATCTCACAGAACTTTGCACACACACACACCCAAGTGCATGCAAAATTGGAGAAATCTGAATAAGGGTACAATAACGTTATACCCATGTTAATTTCCTGGTTTTGTTTTGCACTACAGTTCACGTTGCTATCACCGCTACCTTGGGAGGAATGTGCGTAGGGTACACAGGACCTCTCTGTACTCTTTTTGCCACTTCCTCTGAATCTGGAATTATTTCCAAACAAAAGTTAAAGAAATACAGATAAACAGAATATAAAAATATTATCTTACTCTCCAACACTCAGCTCTGAACATGATCTATTTTTATTTATCATTTTCTTGTTAGGTGTAAATACGAGTCTGTTTGCAAAAAGGACCTATAATGTTCACACTTCTTTTGTATCATTTTTTAATTTAACAATATGTCATGCATAGATTTCCATGCTTACATTTTTTTTTTCTATAACATCCTTAAATGTATTTTGTTTAGTGAATCAAAACAACCCAGCTTTTTATAAACTCCTTTAGGTAGCAAAACACTTCTTTCTTAAATCCTGGTGTTACAGGGAGATCAATGTGGAGCTGATTTTCTCAGAGCAGAGAGCTTGAGGCATAATGAGGATTTTTACAGAAGTTTTTTTGAAGTATAGCTGATTTAGAATGTTTGCTAATTTCTACTGTAGAGCAAAGTGACTCAGTTATAGGGACATATATATTCTTGGTCATATTTTCCATTCTGGCTTATCACAGGCTACTGAATGTAGCTCCCTGGGCTATACAGTAGGGCCTTGTTGTTTATCCATTCTATGTATACTTGTTGGCATTTGCTAATCCCAAACTTTGTCTGCCATCCCCAGTTGGTCCCTGACACATCTCTAGCAGACCTTAGTGCTATGGAAAGGCAGGCGAAAATCACATCATTTCAAAACACAAAGACAAAAATGCTGTATCAAATATAATTGATGCTAAATTTTTAATTGTACGCACCCCCTCCCTACCCTTTACCAGCTGTGATAATCATCCTGGCCTCATATTTCAACTTTATAAGGAAAAAAGAAATATAAATGTTTGAGATGTGGTTGCCAAGTTGACTTTTCTCCTTGTCTTCCAGAAGTTTCCATTTTAAATTCCTGATCTCCTAAGCTGTGTCCATCTTGACAGCTGAGTTTCATACAGTGTATCTTCATCTGTAGGAATTAGTTATTGGCATAACATACTTCGCAATGATGAATTTTTCCTACTGAAATTGAAGACACATCAGACTTCCAAAATCTCCCAGGCAGTAATTAACCTAAGCATGCCCTGTGTGGTTTCTGCTAGTCTAGATCATGTGTAAATACGGCACAATTTCTTTAAAAGTTTTAGCATTTAATAAAATAGGCAAGGAATATAGGTCCAGCTACATAAAATCCTTCTTTCCAAAGCACGTACTAGAACATGTTTAGACCACCGCGTTCTAAGACAATGCACCATATCAAGTAGCCCATAATACTGCTATAACTGAATGAAAAGGCAGTGTTCTCTTGGTGAGACACAGCTTTGGCAATTCATTCTATCTGCAGGAGTCTCAGGTGCCAAATTTGCTGTTAATCGGGTTTTCTGACTCGGTTGACAGTCCTGGTGGAGTGTCACACTTCTATTTCCTTGTGCCATTTAATGTCACAATTCAACTTTAGGGCCAGTGGGATTACCTTTACCTGATGCACCATGTAAAAAGACAACCAGATTTTTGATGCCCAGGCCCCCCAGTTTTCTGGGGAAAACACTTATTGAGACAAATGGTAAAAATCGCTCCCAGAAGATTCTCACGATCAGACAAACTTTAGTCTCACCACTGCAAGGCTCACCCTTCCTGCACAACCTTTTCAGAACCCGCAAACATCCACCTCATGCCATTTACCGTGCAAGTCTCAATTACCTTGCTGCCTGGACTAAAACGCAGTACCCTGGGAGTTGGAGAGCAGGGGGGTGTTCCGGAATTCCAAGATTGATGTAAAGGCATTTCAACCTCATTAATGTTTCTTGTGAATTTCCATTAATCATGTTCCATTTCAAGGACTATTACAAAAGCTTTCTGAGACGCAGCCCAATTAATGGATGAACAAAACCGAAGCTTGAGCTCTTGATCAATGAAAGCAGGTGATGTAGGACAAGGGACTGAATAAAGACGTGAGGGCCACGTGCTGGGCTCTGCTGGACTTCCCATGGACCTCGTTGCTTCTCACAGGGAAAGGATGCATTTTCTGTGACACTGCATGGAAGTCATTGCACCCTTCTGTATGGAGTCAGTTTATGTTGTCTTTGAAGTTTATCTCTTTTCTTTTTTTCGCTTGAGTCATGTGGCTTGTGGGATCTTGGGTCCAGGGATTGAACCCAGGCCCTCAACAGTGAAATTGCTGAGTCTTAACCCCTTCGGTATGACCTTCTTTCCCCATAAGACAGGCAGATAATGGACCGATTTTTCACTTGTGAGATCAGAATACTTCGTGTAGAGTTTGATATGTAAGCAAGACTCATTGATAAAGAGAAAGAGGATCTGTGTGTTCTCAGTGACATCAAGAAATGAATGTCAGTGATGTGCTGGGTAATTTGGATTTGG